>NC_090647.1:6018457-6320957 GCF_040937935.1 Hyperolius riggenbachi
CTCTAAACATGTCCGCATTCTGTTATATGTGGAGGAGTGACTGGTCTTGTGAGCTGGGCTATGACTGGTGCTCTCTAAACATGTCCGCATTCTGTTATATGTGGAGGAGTGACTGGTCTTGTGGGCTGGGCTATGACTGGTGCTCTGTAAACATGTCCGCATTCTGTTATATGTGGAGAAGTGACTGGTCTTGTGTCCTGGGCTATGACTGGTGCTCTCTAAACATGTCTACATTCTGTTATATGTGGAGCAGTGACTGGTCTTGTGGGCTGGGCTATGACTGGTGCTCTCTAAACATGTCTACATTCTGTTATATGTGGAGGAGTGACTGGTCTTGTGAGCTGGGCTATGACTGGTGCTCTGTAAACATGTCCGTGTTCTGTTATATGTGGAGGAGTGACTGGTCTTGTGAGCTGGGCTATGACTGGTGCTCTCTAAACATGTCTGCATTCTGTTATATGTGGAGGAGTGACTGGTCTTGTGGGCTAGGCTATGCCTGGTGCTCTGTAAACATGTCCACATTCTGTTATATGTGGAGGAGTGACTGGTCTTGTGAGCTGGGCTATGACTGGTGCTCTCTAAACATGTCCGCATTCTGTTATATGTGGAGGAGTGACTGGTCTTGTGAGCTGGGCTATGACTGGTGCTCTCTAAACATGTCCGCATTCTGTTATATGTGGAGGAGTGACTGGTCTGGTGAGTTGGGCTATGACTGGTGCTCTCTAAACATGTCCACATTCTGTTATATGTGGAGGATTGACTGGTCTTGTGAGCTGGGCTATGACTGGTGCTCTGTAAACATGTCCGCATTCTGTTATATGTGGAGCAGTGACTGGTCTTGTGAGCTGGGCTATGACTGGTGCTCTCTACAGGTGTGGGTGTAGTTGTTGTTGATGCAGTTGTGGGAGTAGTGGCTCACTTGTGCAGTATAGTGACTCACCTGTGCAGTATAATGACTCACCTGTGCAGTATAGTGACTCACCTGTGCAGTACAATGATTCACCTGTGCAGTACAGTGGCTCACCTGTGCAGTACAATGATTCACCTGTGCAGTACAGTGACTCACCTGTGCAGTATAGTGACTGACCTGTGCAGTATAGTGACTCACCTGTGCAGTACAGTGACTATTATACAGTACAGTGACTCACCTGTGCAGTACAATGATTCACCTGTGCAGTACAGTGACACACCTGTACAGTATAGTGACTCACCTGTGCAGTATAGTGACTCACCTGTGCAGTATAGTGACTCACCTGTGCAGTATAATGACTCACCTGTGCAGTATAGTGACTCGCCTGTGCAGTATAGTGACTGACCTGTGCAGTATAGTGACTCACCTGTGCAGTACAGTGACTATTATACAGTACAGTGACTCACCTGTGCAGTACAATGATTCACCTGTGCAGTACAGTGACACACCTGTACAGTATAGTGACTCACCTGTGCAGTATAGTGACTCACCTGTGCAGTATAGTGACTCACCTGTGCAGTATAATGACTCACCTGTGCAGTACAGTGACTCACCTGTGCAGTACAATGATTCACCCGTGCAGTATAGTGACTCACCTGTACAGTATAGTGACTCACCCATACAGTACAGTGAATCACCTGTACACTTCAGTGGCTCACCTGTGCAGTACAGTGACTATTATACAGTACAGTGACTCACCTGTGCAGTAAACTTCGAACTTGAGGAATCCAGAGAACTTGTAGACGTAATGTCCCCCAGGACAGGCTTTCACAAGAATATTTAGCCCATTGTAACATCCGGAGGCCACACTGTTGATCAGCAGAGGCACCATCTGGATCCCATCTCCAATCTTTGGGTGGCTTCCTCCTAAAGTGTATGGTTCCAGGGATCCACACTTCAGAGGTCCCACACATCCTTCCTTCAGGCTGGATCCAGTGCCAACATAACGGTACCAACCACAGAGGTTCCGGTCAGTGGGGAATCTTCCAGTGGAGGAGATGTTGGCCAGCCGGTTGGCTCCATTGACCTGCTGGTAGTTATAACAAGGGTCCGCACACTGAGCTTCCCCACTGATCCTCAGACAGTCATGTTCACTGGTGCAGTGGCTGTCTTCTGATCTGCCACATGGGGCATTCCTGTTTCTATTACACAAGTAGGTGCCGTTTTGGTTGACACAGGTGTCTGTTGGAGAACACTTGTTCAGTGTAGGGCTGGCACACTCATCGATGTCCACACATAGCTTCTGCTTATTATCCCAGCTGTAGCCATCAGGACAGCATGGACTGGTGTCACAGAACGCCATGAGTGTGCAGTTCCAACCGTCACCCACATATCCAGGCTTGCAGGAACACGACACGTAGCCTGACTTGGCAGCACAGTTGGCGGTTGTTGTAGAGTTGCAATCACTGCAGGATTTGGCATCTGTACAAATCCAGAAAAAAAAAATACATTTACCTCCCTTACGTGATAGAAAATAAAATGAATACATTTCAGTAATAACACAATGGATCCCATTAACATCTATAGATATTCGTCATCTATATTTTGAATTACATCTTTTAAATTGAATTAAATTTGCTTAACCTCTTGAGCCCCAGAGTTTTCTAACCCCCTCGTAACAATTCGGCACTTCACAACTGTAACGGTTTATTGCTTGGTTATACAACTTAGCACCCACATGAATGTTACTTCCCTTTTTTCTCACAAAGAAAGTTTTCTTTTGGTGGTATGTGATTGCTGCTGCTATTTTTAGTTTTTATTATTTTTATAAAAAAGCCCAAAATGTTATAAAACAAACAAACAATCCTACACATACATTCATTGACTCCCCCCTTACTTAGCTCTAGACTACGATACATACACTACACAATATAGACATAAGGCTATGGTAGGGACCAGATTGTAAGCCCATCCGAGGGACAGTTAGTGACAAGATATACTCTGTACAGCGCTGCATAATATGTCAGTGCTATTACCCATCAAGGGTACCCTCTTTTGCCTCTCTACTTCATTCTATTAACCTCCCTGGCGGTGCATTTGTGTCTGGAATCATGAGTCAAAAGGGGTACATTTTTTCTAGAATTTTTGGCCTCCAATTCTTAAGTCATAATTTACCAAAATGTGACAGCATACAAGCCTGGTAGACATTCTGTATATAAATAAAAGACTAGAACACAAATTTTGTGAATTAATTAAATTTATGAGGACACTTAAAATTTTTGAAACTGTACAAATAAGAGAGTAGTCAAAATCAGGGCAGAGGTCGGTGCAGGCGGCAGGCAGAGAGTAGTCAGGGCAAAAATCAGTAACAGTATGGTAGAAGCACTTAGGTCAGAAGCAGTTGGAAACCAAATGGCTATATTGTATTTGTTACCATCCTGTGCTTTCAAATAAGTGTTTCTGCCATCTCTGCCGTGGCAGCCAGGTGACACAGGGGAGAGATAAAATTCAACTTGTGATTAGAGACAAATGAGGCTAAACTTTCTCTATATATACATGTACATACAGTGGCTTGCAAAAGTATTCGGCCCCCTTGAAGTTTTCCACATTTTGTCACATTACTGCCACAAACATGATTAAATTTTATTGGAATTCCACGTGAAAGACCAACACAAAGTGGTGTACACGTGAGAAGTGGAACTAAAATCATACATCATTCCAAACACTTTTTACAAATAAAGAACTGCAAAGTGGGGTGTGCGTAATTATTCAGCCCCCTTTGGTCTGAGTGCAGTCAGTTGCCCATAGACATTGCCTGGTGAGTGCTAATGACTAAATGGAGTGCACCTGTGTGTAATTTTTTTTTTTGGGGGGGTAAATAACTTTTTATTGCAAATTTTCAGGATTTACAAACATTTTCGTAGCATGTGAATGCTATCATTGGCATTTACAATATTAGACTGGTTCAAACTGAGTAAACATACAATAAAGTAACTTAGTATAAGCATCAGATAATCTAACAGTAATAAGGTGAAGGCCTTTTGAGAGATCTCTCTCTCAGGGTGCCTCCGTACCAAGAGAGTACTGCAACTTGGATACTTAATATTCTCTGTACCTTGTCTACTCTAGAGAATACAACAGGGGTACCTTGCCGTATATACTGCTATATAGTTGGTAGAATATGGTTAGAATTTGGTACAGTAAGAGTTAGGATTTGTTTCTTATCTGTAGTCGCAGAGGTCTTTGTCTACACAGTTTTATGACTCGGACTTGCGACCTAGGAAGGATGGTCAATCAGAGGGAGTATAGGGGGGGGGGGGGGATTTGTAGGTGGGGGGTGTATTGGAGTAGATCTGGGTCTTAGTTAGCGTCTGGCTTGTTCTTAAGTTGGATGTGGTTTAGAAGGAACTGTATCTGTATAGGAGGCCCAGTCGAATTCCCACTTGTCTTTCAATGTGTTGTAGTTGTTTTTCTGTCTAAGTAAGTACTCCATTTTGAGATTTTGGTCTATTAGATTAATTAGTTGTGACACTGGGGGTGTGTCTGGTTGATTCCACTTTGAGAGAAGTAGATGTCTGGCTACGCATAATGTTTGTGTTGCGGCCAGGTGTATGTTAGGGGCTAGTTCAATGATACCTATGTGAAGCAAGGCAAGTTCGGGGGTAAGGTGGTATTCCTGATTTGTATGAAAGATAGTATGTTCTCCACTGTTTTCCAATAGGCTTTGATTCGTGGGCAAGACCATAATATATGGTGTAATGTTCCTATATGGGAGCATTTTCTCCAACATTCAGAAGAATGCTCTTTGGATATTTTGGACAGTATGTTTAGAGTTAAATACCACTTGCAAAATATTTTTTTGAGGGTTTCTAGGTGAGACATGCAGTATGAGTATTTTTTCTGGTGTTGCAAGGCTGAGAGTATCTGGGGCAGTGAGATGGTTGTTTGTAGGTCGTATTCCCAGATTGGTAGATAATTAGAAAGGGGGGAGGGATTATTATCCATTAAGGTATTGTACCAAAAGGATATTCCTCATTTTCTGTATTTGGGTGTGTAGAGGAATTTTTCTAGGTTTGTACTTAGATCCTTTGCTGAAAAGGGCGACTTGGCCATTAGGTGGGAGATTTGGGCGTATGTGAATAATTCGGAGTCTGAAAGTTTGTACTTCTATTTTAGGTATGAGAACAGTTTAATTGCAGGGTTTGCAATGTCTTCAATATATAAAATGCCTGCTGATAACCAGTTGGCAATTTTGAGGTTTGGGATGGCTGCTTGTAGGGACTTTAGAGGGGTTGTGGCGATGTGGTTTTTTTGTACTGTGTTTGTAGGAGTTTTGCGTAAGGCAAAGTCCCAGGCGTCCAAGGTGGAGTCTATTAGAGGGTGGTGGGTAGGGGTTATCGGTATGTTAGTCCTTCTTAGTGCGAGAATGTTAAGGAGGGATGTTTTAGTTTCTATTCTTTCTTGTTGTGCCCAGAATTTGGGAGGGGAATTAGGATTCCAGTATTGGGACATGTCTAAAATGGAGACGTAGTGATAGTACAGAGGATTTGGGAGGCCAAATCCTCCTTTTTTTACTGGGGCAGTTAAGGTGGAGAAGGAGAGTCTGTTTTTTTTTTTTTTTTTTGCCATAGGTACTTAGATACAAGTTTATTTAGTTCTTGAAAGAATTTGGAAGGGATTCTTATGGGGAGGGTCCTAAAATAATATAGAATTTTGGGGAAGACTGACATTTTATAGGCTGCTATTTTCCCAGATATCGAGAATTCGAAATTTGCTAGGTGTGTTAAGTCTGTTTTGACTGTGGAGAGTAATTTCGTGAAGTTAGCGGAGTATACTTCCTTGATTGAGGAGGGGATTTCTACTCCTAGATAAGAAATGCTTTTGGGAGCCCAAGGGAAAGGAAGTGTAGAGGCTATCTGATCTTTTAGGCGCTTTGGGATGGAGAAGCCCAGAATAGACGATTTAGTTTCGTTGATTTTATAGAGGGAGGCTCTAGCGAATTCTTTTAGTGTCTGGTGTACCTGGAGCAGTGATGGGAGAGGATTTTCGATAGAAATTAGTACATCGTCTGCGAATAAACAGATTTTTGAGGGGGAGGACTGGCCTACTGGTATTCCTCTTATGGCTGGGTTTGACCTAATACTCTCTGCTAAGGTTTCCATTACTAATACGAAAATTAGTGGGGACAGAGGGCACCCCTGCCTCGTTCCGTTGGATATTTCAAAGGATTTAGATAAAAACCCAGCAACATTAATACATGCAGATGGGGATTTATAAAGTGCCATTATCGCCTGGTGGAACTTCCCCATTATCCCAAATTTCCTCAGTGTTTCACTCACTCAGGAAACCCCAATGGACTCTGTCGAAGGCCTTCTCCGCATCCAAAGAGAGGAGCAGAGAAGGCCTTCGACTAGACTCCAACGAGTGAAGTAAGTTTAAAATTCTCTGCGTTTCTTTAGGGGCTTGTCTGCCCTTTGTAAATCCCACCTGGTCCAGAGATAATAGTTCAGGCAGAATATCAAGTAATCTGTTTGCTAATAATTTAGAATAAAGTTTTAGGTCGCAGTTTAGCAAAGATATGGGACGGAAGTTGGAGGGGTTTGTGTGGTCTTTCCCTGGTTTGGGGATAACTGATATAGTGGCTCTGGTAAATTCTGGGTGAATATGGCCTGACGTTGCAAAGTTGTTAAATAAGGAAGTCAGTGGTGGGGATAAAAGGGTTGCAAAAGTTCTATAGAATTTGTTGGTGAATCCGTCAGGGCCTGGGGCTTTGTTTGATTTAGTTTTTAATACTGCGTTTAGGGTTTCAGATACTGTGAAAGGAGCATTGAGGGTTAGTAGTTGAGTATCGGTAATTTGTGGGAGTTTTAGAGTAGAGAGAAATTGGTTTATAGTGTTTGGGGAGGGTTGGGGGGTATCTATATCATTTTTTAGGTTATATAACGAGTCATAAAAGTCACTGAATGCATCTGCGATAGCTTGAGGATTAAATAATTGTTCTTTAGAAAAAGGATGAGTTCCTCCACACATGGTGGTCGTGCCCCCAAGCTACGGCTATTTGGAATCGGACCTCCTCACTCTTCAGGGAACTGTGTGGGAAGGAAATAAATCCTTCGCCCCTACACTCTTTACTAAACATAAAGTACGACCATCTAACGAATATGGAAAACCTGTTATATACTAAAATAGCCACAGCTAGTAGAAACCATATCACACGTTCCTGGCTTTCCGCCAATCTGCAGTGGGAACACATACTGACGAAAATAACTAACATTTGCTCTAATGAATATTTAATAGGTCTAATTAGAGAAGATACAGGCACCTTCTATAGCATATGGGGCCCATGGCTCAACTCTAGATATGGCAAGAACCTATCATTTGGGTAACTAAATAAGATAATATGGTCTACAGCCATATAACTCACCTACGGTACAGAACAGCACCCACTCATCTTCCTAACACTACTCAAACCCCCTTCCAATCCCTGAACACGTTAGTTAAATTCTGTTTGTTGAATTGTTATAGGTTCTTAATTGTAGCTGATTACTCTATCACTCTCTAACACTATGTGCACTGAATGTATATCTTTTCTGAAGGGATAAAGATTTTCCTCCACTTATATATATTCTGCATGCTGTATGCAAAGGTATATTATGGGATATCCAATCTAAGAACCATGTAGTTCCATGCTTTCATGTAATGTACCTTTTATTGGATCAATAAAACTTTGAGAGTAAAAAAAAAGAAAAAGGGTGAGTTAATTTTGTGATTTTCCCTTTAGCTTGTCTCATTTGGATTAAACGAGCTAGTAAGGGGCTAGCTTTATTGCTTTGTTGGTACTGAGATAGTTTGAGTCTAGTTAGTTGAAAGTTATATTCTTGAGCCAGCAAGCTTCTAAGTTGTTGCCTAAGTGAAAACAGTGACCGCTCATCATCTAATGTTGGTTGGGTTTTGTGTGCGTTTTCTACTTCCTTGATTTTGTCTAACAGGTGATTCAGCTTTTTTGTTTTGGCCTTTTTTTTTACTGAGCCTATCTTGATTAATGAGCCCCTTATGACTGCCTTAAAGGCTAGCCAGGTGGTAACTTCTCCAACTTCCGTCCCTTTATTTAGCTCAAAATATTCTAGTATGCATTTTTGTAGATCTTTCTTATTTTTTTCAGAATATAACAAAGAATTATTGAGTTTCCAAGGAGGTCTAGGAGTAGGTTGGGAAGATAGGTCTATTTGTAGAGAGATTGGCGCGTGGACAGACCACGTGATGGAATGTATTGTCGAGTTCTTGATCTTCATCAGGGATGCTCTGTCCACTAGGAATAAGTCAATCCTTGTGTAGGTATGATGGACATGTGAGTAGAAGGTAAAGTCTTTCTCTGAGCTGTGGGAGATTCTCCAGGAGTCATATAGGTCCCATAAGTTTAGTAGTGAGGAAATCGTGGGTGTAGATTTGTTGCGTTTGTTGGAGGAGTCCAGAGCGGGGTCTGCGATAATATTGAAGTCCCCTCCTATTATTAGTCCAGGCGGTTTATCTTTTAGGATTTGAGAGTAGTTTTCTTAGGAATTTGAATTGGCCTGTGTTGGGGGCATATAGGTTGAGAAGAGTGCAGGGGGTATGGTTAATGGAGCAGGATATGAGTATGTATCTGCCTTGGTTATCTTTCTCAATAGAGTTGATTGATACTATTAGGTCTTTTTGAAAAGCAATTAGTACCCCTCTTTTTTTTATGAAAGTTGTTGCAGATGACTTGTGGGAAGTTAGGGTGGGAGCAGTTAGGGGCGTTATCTTCTTTAAAGTGGGTCTCTTGTATAAAGAGGATATCTGTCTTTAACCTGATGGCCTCTTTCCACATCGAGTGGCGTTTCACTGGGGCATTTAGTCCTTTGACATTAATTGAGGTAAGATTAACCATAGTCTTTTTTTAATGCGCAGAGTTTCACTCCATCATTTGCTGTGAGGATCACAAGTGTTTTCCCCTCTTTGGGTATTAGTAATTTGGTGGGGAATCCCCAGTGATAGATTATGCCATTGGCCTCAATTCACTAACCTTAACTCCTGTCTTTAATAACTCTTCTGAGCTGTTTTACAGTTATCACAATTATATCACCATGGTGATAACTGTAAAACAGCTCAGAAGAGTTATTAAAGACAGGAGTTAAGGTTAGTGAATTGAGGCCATTTTCTCTTAAAGCTCTTGTGATGGGGAGCAAAGTCCTGCGTTTGGCCAGTGTTGCTTGCGACAGGTCAAAGAATAGGGTAATTCCTTTGTATGGGTCAGGGAGTGATCCGTGTTTTTTTACATGCTGGAGCAGGTTTTCCTTGGTGTGGAAAAATTGGAAATTACAGATGACGTCTCTAGGGACATTATCAGGGAGGTTTCTGGGTTTAGGGAGTCTGTGGACTCTTTCAATAGATTTCTCAATATCAGATACTTGGGGTAGGGTTTTGCTGACCAGTGCCCCGATATATTCTCTTAGCTGTGACTGCTGTACTGATTCGTCCACTCCTCTGAATTTGAGGTTGGATCTCCTGTTTCTGTCCTCTAAGTCTGCTGCTTTCATTTTTAGCCAAGAGATATCTTGCTGATCTTGTTCCCAACGATCTACGGAGTTGTTGTGTTCCTTTGTGAGCATGGCTAGGCCCTCTTCTACTGTGGCAACTCTGTCCCCCATACTATTGATTGATGATTGAAGGTGGGCTGTGATTTGCTGTATATCAGCTGTGAATGATGTTTTAAGTGAGACCAGCAGGTCTTTCAAGTATGTCTGCGTTATGCCTTGGTCTGATGCCGGGAACTGCTCTAAGGCTGTGAGGTGCTCGGGGGGAGGAGGCAGCATGGCCGCCGAGCTTACCTGCTCTCTGGAGTCTGAGAGCTTCAGTTTGCTCTTCACCGGGCTCCTGGATGACGGAGATCCGATGTCCGGGGAAGAGTCACCATCCGTCGGAGAGGTCTGGTCTGCTGCTTGGGATGTGCCTTGGGGTGTGTTCGCGAAGTCCCGGGAGGTATGCTTCTTTGCCTCGTTGCCGGCGCCATCTTTGTTGGCTGCGCGGGCCTGTAAGCCAGCGAAGATTTCCGGGAGCTTGTGTGGTCTGAGGGCTCCCTTCTTGCGTTTCATGGAGATTTCCAGCTCCATCTGGGATTCCGCCATCTCGTGCTGCCTGAGGGGAAGTTTTGGGGCACTCTGGGAAGCTTTATTGCCGCTTTTTCTCGGAGTCTGCACGGAGCTCTCTCTTTATCCGTCCAGCGTGATTGCGCGGCGGACATGCCCCCCCACCTGTGTGTAATTTAATGTCAGTACAAATACAGCTGCTCTGTGACGGCCTCAGAGGTTGTCCAAGAGAATCTTGGGAGCAACAACACCATGAAGTCCAAAGAAGACACCAGACAGGTCAAGGATAAAGTTATTGAGAAATTTAAAGCAGGCTTAGACTACAAAAAGATTTCCAAAGCCTGGAACATCCCACGGAGCACTGTTCAAGCGATCATTCATAAATGGAAGGAGTATGGCACAACTGTAAACCAACCAAGACAAGGCCGTCCACCTAAACTCACAGGCCGAACAAGGAGAGCGCTGATCAGAAATGCAGTCAAGAGGCCCATGGTGACTCTGGACGAGCTGCAGAGATCTACAGCTCAGGTGGGAGACTCTGTCCATAGGACAACTATTAGTCATGCACTGTACAAAGTTGGCCTTTATGGAAGAGTGGCAAGAAGAAAGCCATTGTTAACAGAAATGCATAAGAAGACCTGTTTGAAGTTTGCCACAAGCTATGTGGGAGACACAGCAACCATGTGGAAGAAGGTGCTCTGGTCAGATGAGATCAAAATGGAACTTTTTGGCCAAAATGCAAAACGCTATGTGTGGCAGAAAACTAACACTGCACATCACTCTGAACACACCATCCCCACTGTCAAATATGGTGGTGGCAGCATCATGCTCTGGGGGTGCATCTCTTCAGCAGGGACAGGGAAGCTGGTCAGAGTTGATGGGAAGATGGATGGAGCCAAATACAGGGCAATCTTGGAAGAAAACCTCTTGGAGACTGCAAAAGACTTGAGACTGGGGCAGAGGTTTACCTTCCAGCAGGACAATGACCCTAAACATAAAGCCAGGGCAACAATGGAATGGTTTACAACAAAACATATCCATGTGTTAGAATGGCCCAGTCAAAGTCCAGATCTAAATCTAATCAAGAATCTGTGGCAAGATCTGAAAACTGCTGTTCACAAACGCTGTCCATCTAATCTGACTGAGCTGGAGTTGTTTTGCAAAGAAGAATGGGAAAGAATTTCAGTCTCTAGATGTGCAAAGCTGGTAGAGACATACCCTAAAAGACTGGCAGCTGTAATTGCAGCAAAAGGTGGTTCTACAAAGTATTGACTCAGGGGGCTGAATAAGTACGCACACCATGTATATACATGCATGTACATGTGCATATATACGCTGCCGCCAGCTTCAGTTGGTACAGTGGTTAGGGTGCATGCCCACCACACAGTGAGACCCAGGTTCAAATTCCAGCCAATGTGAGTTGGCTTTTATGCTACAAATCCTTAAAGGGAACCTAAACAGAGAAGGATATGGATTTTTCCTTTTAAAATAATACCAGTTGCCTGATTCTCCTGCTGATCCTGTGTCTCTAATACTTTTAGCCACAGCCCCTGAACAAGCATGCAGATCAGGTGCTCTGACTGAAGTCAGACTGGATTAGCTGCATGCTTGTTTCAGGGTGTGATTCAGCCTCTATTGCAGTCACAAAGATCATCTGGACTGCCAGGCAACTGGTATTGTTTACAGGAAACATCCATATCACTCTCAGTTAAGGTTCCCTTTAAGCAACCTGTTTCTATTGCATTGAGCATAAATGGTAATTTTTAGGCCAGCTTCAGTTGGTACAGTGGTTAGGGTGCATGCCCACCACACAGTGAGACCCAGGTTCAAATCCCAACCAATGTGAGTTGGCTTTCATGCTACAAATCCTTAAAGGGAACCTAAACGGAGAAGCATATGGATGTTTCCTTTTAAAATAATACCAGTTGCCTGAATCGCCTGCTGATCCTGTGTCTCTAATACTTTTAGCCACAGCCCCTGAACAAGCATGCAGATCAGGTGCTCTGACTGAAATCAGACTGGATTAGCTGCATGCTTGTTTCAGGGTGTGATTCAGCCACTATTGCAGTCACAAAGATCAGCTGGACTGCCAGGCAACTGGTATTGTTTACAGGAAACATCCATATCACTCTCAGTTAAGGTTCCCTTTAAGCAACCTGTTTCTATTGCATTGAGCATAAATGGTAATTTTTAGGCCAGCTTCAGTTGGTACAGTGGTTAGGGTGCATGCCCACCACACAGTGCGACCCAGGTTCAAATCCCAGCCAATGTGAGTTGGCTTTTATGCTACAAATCCTTAACCACCTGCCGCTCGCGTCACGCCAGTAGGCGTGGCCGCGGCGGCAGCCCCAGGACCGCCTAACGCCGATTGGCGGAAGGTCCTTTCTATGCACAATGCAGGCGATCGCGCGCACATCGCCCGGCATCCCGTGCGGCCCCCCTGTGTCATCAGCCCGCCGGCCAATTAGCAGCGCCGGCGGGCTGCGATCATTCAAACAGCCCAATCCTATGCGTATAATACACGTTGTTATGTAAACAACGTGTATTATACTGGCTGCCTCCTCCTCTCCTGGTCACAGCGTTCCCGGACCACCAGGAGAGAGGACGGCAGCCCTGCTCACTAAGACCCGCACGTTTCCCTGCTCGATCCCCCCCGCGATCGCCGCTGATCACCCCCACAGCCCCCCTCACTGCCCTGCCAAGGCATCTGACTGAGGTCTGAGTGTCATCTGGTCGCCTGTCACAGCTCTGATCGAGGTCTGAGTGACATGTGAGTGACATCTATTGCCTGTGCACTGATTTTTAACATCAGATTGGTTGATTGATGTATTGATTGCATTGTAATTGGTTTATGATCATCTGTGTATGCCCTGTGAGTTCACATTGGTTGGCATCTGACAGCTGCACTGTGATTGATATCTGGTTGCCTGACACAGCTCTGATCGAGGTCTGAGTGACATGTGAGTGACATCTATTGCCTGTGCACTGATTTTTAACATCAGATTGATTGATTGATGTATTGATTGCATTGTAATTGGTTTATGATCATCTGTGTATGCCCTGTGAGTTCACATTGGTTGGCATCTGACAGCTGCACTGTGATTGATATCTGGTCGCCTGTCACAGCTCTAAACGAGGTCTGAGTGACATCTATTGTCTGTGCACTGATTGATTTTTGACATCTGATTGATTGATTGGTGATTGGTTTTTGATCATCTGTGATTGCCTGTGATTTCAATTGCTGTTTTCGTTGGTTGGCATCTGACAGCAGCACTGTGATTGTTATCTGGTCGCCTGTCACAGCTTTGATCGAGGTCTGAGTGACATCTATTGTCTGTGCACTGATTGATTTTTGACATCTGATTGATTAGTGATTGGTTTTTGATCATCTGATTGCCCTGTGATTTCAATTGCTGTTTACATTGGTTGGCATCTGACAGCGGCACTGTGATTGATATCTGGTCGCCTGTCACAGCTCTGATCGAGGTCTGAGTGAGATCTGAGTGACATCTATTGCCTGTGCACTGTTTTTTGGCCAGTGAGTTAGCTAGGCTTTGTTAGGTAGTTAGCGTCCAGCCCACTACACCGCAGTCACTAATAAGTCGCTGATTAGCATCATCACTGTCGCTAATCAGCATTGGTACTATATAGTATCTGTAAGTGATCAGTACTGATCGCAGGCAGATCTATATAAGTACGTTAGGGTCACCTTAGAGTAGGTTCCACTAAAAACGCAGTGTTTGCCCGATCAGGCCTGATCGTTCTGCCGCACTTGCGTTCAGCCCGCCCCACCAAGTGAAAGAAATTTTTGTTTTCTGATCACTGCAAAAAACCAACACAATAGTTGCGACGCTATAAAGATCAGTTTTGATTTTTTTTTTTTTAATCAAAACTGAGCGATCGCAGCTGATTACTTAACAAATACTCCCATTTGCTAGACAGGTGCATTTTTTCCTGGGTGGTCTCAGAGGAATACCCCCTAAATTTAGCAGCCCAAAATGGCAAAAAAGATGTATTCCCTGCAAGAGGCCTACAGTATTATGGCCGAGTCGGGTGAGAGTGATTGGGACTTCTCATCCGATGAATCCGGCTCAGAATATGAACCTGTAGAGGACAGTGACTCTCTGACCGATAGTTCTGATGACGAGGTTGTGGTCCCTGCTAGCGCCAGGCGTACCCGACCCCATGTCAGTGGACCGCAGGTTGCGCAGGATCAACCTCAAGGGCAGCAGAGTGGTGCTAGCGCTGATCCAGATTTTGATGGTGAGGCATGCACCAACAGCGCAGCACATCCTGGACTTGAAACCAGTACTGCCGTAGACCCTGGTGAAGTGGCGAGCACCAGCATGGCAGTTGAAACTGGTTCGGTGGTACGTGCAGTAAGACCCCAGTCGCAGCCACCAGAAACACGGGCCCGTAGTACCCCTAGGCTCCCAGAGGTGCTGGCAAACCCTCATTGGAAGTTCCCTAATTCCGCCGCACCCGTAGTGCCCCCTTTCACCGCCCAGTCTGGAGTCCAGGTGGAGACAGATCATCTAGGATCGGCCCTAGACGCTTTTCATCTGATCTTCACCGAGGATCTCTATGACTTAGTCGTGGCAGAGACCAACCGTAAGGCCACACAATTTATCACCGCCAATCCGAACAGCTCCCATGCCCAGCCTTTTCGGTGGAAACAGGTCACAGTTTTCGAATTTAAAATCTTTTTGGGCCTTCTCCTTAACATGGGTCTAACTAAAAAAAATGTATTGCGGTCCTATTGGTCTACGCACCCAATACATCACATGCCCATGTACTCTGCTGCCATGTCCAGGTCACGTTTTGAGGACATCCTGCGCTTCCTGCACTTTAATGATGATACAACCTGTCATGAAAGAGGCCACGCTGACTATGACCGGCTCCACAAATTTCGGCCCCTCATAGACCACCTGTCATCCAAATTTGCAGATGCTTACACCCCTGAACAGAACATCTGTATAGACGAGTCCCTCGTACATTTTACCGGGCGCTTTGGCATTAAGCAGTACATCCCAACCAAGCGCGCCCGGTATGGGGTCAAGCTGTATAAGCTCTGTGAAAGGGCCACAGGCTATACATATCGCTTTAGGGTCTATGAGGGAAAAGACACAAAATTGGAGCCGGTCGGATGCCCTGACTACCTGGGGTGCAGTGGCAAGATTGTGTGGGAATTGGTGTCACCCTTATTCCACAAGGGGTACCATCTCTATGTGGACAACTACTACACAAGTGTGGCCCTCTATCAGCATTTGAAGATACTCGGAATTCCCTGCTGTGGCACCGTGCGGCCTAGTCGCCGGGGCTTCCCCAATATCTCACTGCTACCCGACTTGCACGGGGGGAGAGGGCTGCCTTGTGTAATGACGACCTTCTTGCAGTGAAATGGAAGGACAAGAGGGACGTTTACCTTCTGTCGACCATTCACGGAGACACGACAGTCCAAATTCAGCGAGCAACTGAGGTTGTTGAGAAACCCCTCGCCGTCCACGACTATAATTTAAACATGGGAGGGGTGGACTTCAATGACCAGATGTTGGCTCCCTATTTAGTTTCCCGAAGGACCAGCCGCTGGTATAAGAAAGTGGCTATTTACTTGATTCAATTGGCAATGTACAACAGCTTTGTTCTCTACAGTAAGGCTGGGAGAACAGGATCTTTCCTTAAATTTCAGGAAGAGATCATTACGGAACTCCTGTATCCAGGAGGGGCCGTGGCCAATCCCCCTAATGTAGTTAGCCGGCTACATGAAAGACACTATGCTTATGTCTTTCCGAGTACCCCAGGTCAACGCACCCCAAGAAAACATTGTCGTGTCTGTAAGAGGGATGGAATGAGGCGTGACACCACTTTTTATTGTCCCTACTGTCCTGACCAGCCTGCCCTATGCATAGGGGAGTGTTTTGAAAAGTTCCACGAACACATTCGCTATTGGAGTAGGGAACGTGAGACACGGTAGTAGTCTCTCAAGGCTCTTTCACACTGGAGCGATGTGTTGCAGCATATTGCCTAGCGAAAGTCCCACTTTGCGGTCCCCCCTTACGCCGGAAGTGTTCGACTTAAAGCTAGTGCATACCTACGCTACTGCGCGGCTCCTGTGTGTGAAACCAGACATCTGCTTTTGAGAGACCCAAATACACTGGAGTGATGGTTGCAGCATATTGCCTAGCGAAAGTCCCACTTTGCGGTCCCCCCTTACGCCGAAAGTGTTCGACTTAAAGCTAGTGCATACCTACGCTACTGCGCGACTCCTGTGTGTGAAACAAGACATCTGCTTTTGAAAGACCCAAATGCACAGGGCTGCCAGAAACCTCTCCTTTCACTTGGGACAAAGTGCATAGTGTACTTTGCTACATCTCTGTGCGATTTGCGCTTTGCACACTGTCCCATGGGGAAGGAGAAGTTTGTCCTCGGAAGGTAAGTTAAAAAAAACAAACAAAAAAAAACAGGTAAGCAAAATTTCCAAATGTTATTGTTTGGTTAAAAAGGTTTAATAAAGTTTACGAAAGTTAATGTTAATGAATTTCTTGCATTGCTGCTTGCGTGTTTGTTTTTTTATGTTTTTTTCTCTCTCTTTTTCCATCCTTTACCCTTCCAGGTGGACCGAGCGAACGACTGATCGACCAACCAGCTGCAGCACTGATGGTGCATCCTGACAGAAGCATTGCGCGTCTGTCAGATTACACACAAGTCGGTGCATGCAGCGCTGCAGGACGAGATTTCTCCTCCGCAGTAAGATACGTTTGTCAAGGCATATGAGCTGAGGGGTGGTGTTGGAGCTCCTATGCTTTGGCAAGCACTTTGTATCAAAACTGGCAAAGGTTTTTTCATCCACATCGATCGATGTGAATGGATTAATCTGGTTTGCCAGGGCATAGGAGCAAAGTGGGTTTGGAAAATTTTGTGGGCGGTGCTCCTATGTCCTGGCAAACGCCATGCCCCCCTCTTTTTTTTCACATATTTCGGCAGATATTTTTTCATCCACATTGATCAATGCGAATGTGAGAATCTTTGCCGTTCATGTTTCCTTTTATGGAGAAAAAAGTGCATCACCCGTATGCCCAATATAAGGAGTATAGCAGAAACTCCTAATACTGGCCATACATGTAATGATTGTGGAGATGCTAAAATGCCAGGACAGACCCCCACAAGTGACCCCATTTTGGAAAGAAGACACCCCAAGGTATTCGCTGAGGGCCATGGTGAGTTCATAGAAGATTTTATTTTTTGTCATAAGTTAGCAGCAATGGATTTTTTTATTTTTTCCCACAAAGTGTCATTTTCCGCTAACTTGTGCCAAAAAATAAAATTTTATATGAACTCACTATGCCCCTCGTGGAATACCTTGGGGTCTCTTCTTTCCAAAATGGGGTCATTTCTGGGGGGTTTTACTGTCCTGGAATTGTTTGGTGGGGGCCTAAATTGTGAGCACCCCTGTAAAGCCTAAAGGTGCTCATTGGACTTTGGGCAAGTTTGCGCAGCTAGCCTGCAAAAAAGTGTCACATATGTGGTATTGCCATTCTCATGAGTAGTAGTATAATGTGTTTTGGGGTGTCTTTCCACACATACCCATGCTGGGTGGGAGAAATATCTCTGTAAATGACAATTTAGTGTAAAAAAATGGAAAAAATTGTCATTTACAGAGATATTTCTCACACACAGGATTGGTTATGTGTGAAATACACCCCAAAACACATTATACTACTATTCCTGAGTACAGCGATACCACACGTGTGACACTTTTTTGCAGCCTAGCTGTGCAAAGGGACCCAAAGTCCAATGAGTACCTTTAGAATTTCACAGGTCAATTTTAATTATTTGGTTTCCAGACTACTCCTCACAGTTTAGGGCCCCTAAAATGCCAAGGCAGTATAGGAACCCCACAAGTGACCCCATTTTGGAAAGAAGACACCCCAAGGTATTCCATGAGGGGTATGGTGAGTTCATAGAAGATTTTATTTTTTGTCACAAGTTAGTGGAAAATGACACTTTGTGAGAAAAAAACCTAAAAAATCCATTTCCACTAACTTGTGTCAAAAAATAAAATATTCTATGAACTCATCATACCCCTCATGGAATACCTTGGGGTGTCTACTTTCCAAAATGGGGTCACTTGTGGGGTTCCTATACTTCCCTGGCATTTTAGGGGCCCAAAACCGTGAGGTGTAGTCTGGAAAACAAATGAGTAAAATTGACCTGTGAAATCCTAAAGGTACTCATTAGACTGTGGGCCCCTTTGCACAGCTAGGCTGCAAGAAGGTGTCACACATGTGGTATCCCCGTACTCAGGAGAAGTAGTATAATGTGTTTTGGGGTGTCTTTTCACACATACCCATGCTGGGTGGGAGAAATATCTCTGTAAATGACAACTTTTTCAATTTTTTTACACACAATTGTCCATTTACAGAGATATTTCTCCCACCCAGCATGGGTATGTGTAAAAATACACCACAAAACACATTATACTACTTCTCCTGAGTATGGGGATACCACATGTGTGGCACTTTTTTGCACCCTAACTGCGCTAAGGGGCCCAAAGTCCAATGAGTACCTTTAGGATTTCACAGGTCATTTTGCGACATTTGGTTTCAAGACTACTCCTCACGGTTTAGGGCCCCTAAAATGCCAGGACAGTATAGGAACCCCACAAATTACCCCATTTTAGACAGAAGACACCCCAAGGTATTCAGTTAGGAGTATGGTGAGTTCATAGAAGATTTTATTTTTTTGTCACAAGTTAGCGGAAATTGAATTTTATTATTTTTTTTCACAAAGTGTCATTTCCCTCTAACTAGTGACAAAAAATAAAATCTTCTATGAACTCACCATACTCCTAACTGAATACCTTGGGGTGTCTTCTTTCTAAAATGTGGTCATTTGTGGGGTTCCTATACTGTCCTGGCATTTTAGGGGCCCTAAACCGTGAGGAGTAGTCATGAAACGAAATTTCTCAAAATGACCTGTGAAATCATAAAGGTACTCATTGGACTTTGGGCCCCTTAGCGCAGTTAGGCTGCAAAAAAGTGCCACACATGAGGTATCGCCATACTCAGGAGAAGTAGTATAATGTGTTTTGCGGTGTATTTTTACATATACCCATGCTGGGTGGGAGAAATATCTCTGTAAATGGACAGTTGTGTGTAAAAAAATCAAAATATTGTCATTTACAGAGATATTTCTCCCACCCAGCATGGGTATATGTAAAAATACACCCCAAAACACATTATACTACTTCTCCCGAGTACAGCGATACCACATGTGTGGCACTTTTTTGCACCCTAACTGCGCTAAGGGGCCCAAATTCCAATGAGTACCTTTAGGATTTCACAGGTCATTTTGAGAAATTAGGTTTAAAGACTACTCCTCACGGTTTAGGGCGCCTAAAATGCCAGGGCAGTATAGGAACACCACAAATGACCCCATTGTAGAAAGAAGACACCCCAAGGTATTCCGTTAGGAGTATGGTGAGTTCATAGAAGCGTTTATTTTTTTGTCACAAGTTAGCGGAAATTGATTTTTATTGTTTTTTTCACAAAGTGTCATTTTCCGCTAACTTGTAACAAAAAGTAAAATCTTCTATGAACTCACCATACTCCTAACGGAATACCTTGGGGTGTCTTCTTTCTATAATGGGTTTATTTGTGGTGTTCCTATACTGCCCTGGCATTTTAGGGGTCCTAAACCGTGAGGAGTAGTCTTGAAACCAAATGTCTCAAAATTACCTGTGAAATCCTAAAGGTACTCATTGGACTTTGGGCCCCTTAGCGCAGTTAGAGTGCAAAAAAGTGCCACACATGTGGTATCGCTGTACTCGGGATAATGTGTTTTGGGGTGTATTTTTACACATACCTATGCTGGGTGGGAGAAATATCTTTGTAAATGGACAGTTGTGTGTAAAAAAAATCTAAAAAATCTCATTTACAGAGGTATTTCTCCCACCCAGCATGGGTATGTGTAAAAATACACCCCAAAACACATTATACTATTTCTCCTGAGTACGGCGATACCACATGTGTGACACTTTTTTGCAGCCTGGGTGCGCTAAGGGGCCCAAAGTCCTATGAGCACCTTTAGGCTTTACAGGGGTGCTTACAATTTAGCACCCCCAAAATGCCAGGACAGTAAACACACCCCACAAATGACCCCATTTTGGAAAGTAGACATCCCAAAGTATTCATAGAGGGGCATGGTGAGTCTGTGGCAGATTTCATTTTTTTTGTCACAAGTTAGCAGAAATGGAAACTTTTTATTATTTTTTTTTTGGTCACAAAGTGTCATTTTCCGCTAACTTGTGACAAAAAATAAAATCTTCTATGAACTCACCATGCCTCTTAGTGAATACTTTGGGATGTCTTCTTTCCAAAATGGGGTCATTTGGGGGGTATTTGTACTATCCTGGAATTCTAGCCCCTCATGAAACATGACAGGGGGTCAGAAAAATCAAAGATGCTGGAAAATGGGAAAATTCACTTTTTGCACCATAGTTTGTAAACGCTATAACTTTTACCCAAACCAATAAATATAGGCTGAATGGGTTTTTTTTTAATCAAAAACATGTTTGTCCACATTTTTCGTGCTGCATGTATACAGAAATTTTACTTTATTTGAAAAATGTCAGCACAGAAAGTTAAAAAAATCATTTTTTTTACAAAATTCATGTCTTTTTTGATGAATATAATAAAAAGTTCAAATCGCAGCAGCAATCAAATAGCACCAAAATAAAGCTGTATTAGTGACAAGAAAAGGAGGTAAAATTTGTTTGGGTGGTAAGTTGTATAACCGAGCAATAAACAGTTATAACTGCAGTGGTCTGAATTGTAAAAAATGGCCTGGTCTTTAGGGGGGTTTAGCACTGCAGTCTTCAAGTGGTTAAAGGGAACCTAAACGGAGAAGGATATGGATTTTTCCTTTTAAAATAATACCAGTTGCCTGACTCTCCTGCTGATCCTGTGTCTCTAATACTTTTAGCCACAGCCCCTGAACAAGCATGCAGATCAGGTGCTCTGACTGAAGTCAGACTGGATTAGCTGCATGCTTGTTTCAGGGTGTGATTCAGCCACTATTGCAGTCACAAAGATCAGCTGGACTGCCAGGCAACTGGTACTGTTTACAGGAAACATCCATATCACTCTCAGTTAAGGTTCCCTTTAAGCAACCTGTTTCTATTGCATTGAGCATAAATGGTAAATTTTAGGCCAGCTTCACTTACTACTGTAGTGGTATAGTGGTTAGGGTGACTTGCCCACCACACAGTGAGATCTGGGTTCGATTCCCAGCCATGGTATGATGTATACTGGTTTTTAAAATAGTATAATTCCCTGGCAGAAGAGACCTTCCTCCCTCCGGTAGGAGGGAGGTGACCCACAAGAGGCTAATTAAAATCTCCCTAGCAGAGTGTGTAGCAGCTGTCCCATAACTAATTAGTGTAGGCAGACAACTGAGTCAAATGGTATAAGGACCTTGCTTGGAGGAGGGAGGGTGGGTGGGCTTACAGCAGTGAGACCAGTTTGTTTGGCAATAATATGTCTGCTGACAGTGATATGGAGGGTCAAAGTTTTGGTCAATAGAGCATTATGGGGTGAATCGAACTTCCGCAAAAGTTCGCCTGATGCAGGCGAACGCGAACCCCCAAAGTTCGCCTGGAACCATTCGCAGGCGAACCGTTCGCGACATCTCTAGCTTTCAGCCAACATCAAGTACCTAGACAATCTTAAAATTAGGGATGGTCGGAAATGCCAATTTCCGATTCCGCGGTAAATCCGCATTCCGCCATTACCGATTCCGCTTTCCGCTACCAATTTCTGCATTCCAATGCGGAATTTCCGCTGGAAATCGCGGAAATTCCACCTGACTTTAACATCAATTTTCACAAAAACTATAAGGTCTTTTTGAAAACTTTTTTTGAATCTTGTTCAGAAGATTCTGTTTAATAAACCCTGAAAATTTGGTGTTTCTAGGACTTACGGTGGCTTTGCTATTAACCGCTAAAGTCGGCGGATTTTTACTGTAATATAAATGCAGAAAATAGGCAGATGCAGATTTTCTGCATTTCACATTACAGTAAAAATCCGCCGAATTTAGCGGTTAATAGCAAAGCCCCTGTAAGTCCTAGAAACACCAAATTTTCAGGGTTTATTAAACAGAATCTTGTGAACAAGATGCAAAAAAAAAGTTTTCAAAAAGACCGTATAGTTTTTGAGAAAATCAATGTTAAATTCGGGCGGAATTTCTGCACTTGCATTACCGAATTCCGCATTCCGATGCGGAAATACAATTTCCGATCGGAATTTCGGAAATTGCATTTCCGCTGAATCCGTATGAGCATCCCTACTTATAATCAATGACAAACTTATCTCGTTTCATAACCTAGTGGATCAATTCCACCTCCATCTTCTGAATTTGTGACGTACCTCCGAATTAATCATCTTGTTTCCTCCAAGAGATTTAACAATAAATACCTTCCAAACCATCTCTTAGCATATACAGTACCAAAGCTCCTAACAGCCTGAAGGACGGCCTATCATTATGGGACTCAGCTTTACTGGAGAATGAATCCTATTCTAATTCCTATCATAAACACTACTCCCAATGGTCTCGAGATTTAACATTAGACATCAACCCACTGAAGGCCACAAAAAATATGAAATCTTACTCTCACTGTACGACGCACTTAGAAACGGTTTTAAAAATCTTTTACAAGTGGTATCTAACTCCACGTAGGCTAGCCACGTTCTCCAATGGATAATCCCCTCTATGCTGGAGACAATGTGGAAACATAGGTACCTTACCCCACCTATGATGGTTTTGTCCTCTCATTATACCTCTTTGGAAACAAATATTTCATATCATATCAAAGTTAACAGTCTGTTCTCTCACCTTCTATTTGCTACCAGACAACTAATTTTAAATCATTGGAGATCTCCAGAACTCCCCTCAACTTCACAAATAATAGGTTACACCAATGCTAACATTTCTATAGAAAACCAATTAACTGCTAGACTAAAAAGTATAACCTATGACATTATTTGTATTCAGACTACTTAGCCCTGGGCCTTTAAGTTTAAAGTGAACCAGAAATGAAGCACTCTCATGTATTTTACCATATATATCAGTGGACCATCAGAGAAAACGCCTACCCTGCTCTCTGTTTCATCCTTCACTGCTCAGCCTGCTTGTTAACAGCCCTGATAAAATCCCTGACTGAGCATTCAGTCTGGCTTTGCTCAGGAATCATAGTTGAGTCTGTCTTCTCTGATGTCTGGCTCTGCTATAATGACTCAGCTATAATGATTCCTGAGCAAAGCCAGACTGAGTGCTCAGTCAGGGAATTTATCATGGCTGATAACAAGCAGGCTGAGCAGTGAAGGATGAAGTAGAGAGCAGGGTAGGTGTTTTCTCTAATGTTTCCACTGATATATACGGTAAAATACATGAGGGTGCTTCATCTCTGGTACATTTAAAGTCTAAGTTTAGGGTTAAGTTTAGGCTTGACCCTAGCCTTGACAATTTTCCACCACGTCTATTTATTGTCAGAAACCCTAAATAATTCAACTGGGGTTCACTGTCAGGTTCTTAAAAGAAAAAAAATCAATTATAAATAATTCAACATTATTTATTTTGAGTTACAAACTCTCATCTAGCTATAGAGACATATAGTTTGTTATTTTCCTATATTGTAGTCTGTCAATATAAGAATTTCCACTACATTGTATATTTCACCTGGAGTACCACTACGTTTAATTTGTGTGTATACTAGTTTAATTAAGTTTGATCATTATTATATATTCATTGTACTCTAGGTTCTTTTCTGTATTTTGTGTTTTACGTGCGACGTGTCATCTTCTTGCACTCATTTGTGCGTGTTGCATTATTTGTTACTGTTATAAATTCTTAATAAAAATGATAGAAACAGAATATGTCGGTGCTGCTATATAAATACTTTTCATAAATAAAGAAAATAAACTATCTGGCAGGGTGATCACTGGGATCCACTGTGCCGACAGACGGGAGCGAGCGCTCGGGTGAGCACGAGCTCCCATCAAATGTCTTTCCTCTCAAGATGAAGCATATATACTTTGCGGAGGAGCGAGAGAGCCACTGTCCCATCGCCATTCTGCATTAGGCGGTCGGGAAGCAGTTAAAGTGTGTAAAACCTCTCAAAACAGGAAATTAAATGTGCAAGTCATGTCCACATTGAGATTTAGTGTAAACATTGTGTTTCCAGGATCGGTGTAAGCCATGCTGGGGCCCCTGGGCAAAAGTGACTTTGAGGCCCCTACCCCCGCCAAGCAAAGTCAGCACCTAGGGACCCGCTCTTCCGGACCCCCCAGATGGTCTCCTGCTGACTTCTCCCCATAGCCCTCGAATGTTCTGTAGCTGACCTACATTGTAATAACTCATCTCTCCTAGGAGCTGTTCTGTTTCCACTCTCCATCTTCAGCCATGCTGCCTGCATCTTCTCCATTGCATGCATGTTATGTGTAAAAACCACGTGTCGGACATACAGAAGAGGCAGGCAGGGTGGCTGAAGATGGAGATTGGAGGGGAGAAGCCACTGGGACAGGTGAGTTATTACAGGGCAGCTCAACTAGGGAACATGCGGGGGCCATGAGGAGCAGTCAGCGGGAGACCACCTGGGGGTCCAGCAGAGTGGGGGCCCCTGGAGTGGTCGAGGGCCTGGGCATTTGCCCCCTTAGCCTTAATGGCAATGCCAACCCTGTGTGCTTCATATGCTGAATCCATCGGCAGAGGTTAAGTTCTTTAGTGGGGGACGGAAGTGGCTTCGACCTCAAGTGACATGAACATCATTTAATGCCAAATTCGCAAATGCTACTTTCACCTGTTGAGCTGATTTCCACACTTTAATCAGATTTCTGCAATTTATCCTGCTTCCGCCAATACAGTGACCCAAATACATCATTTCCGCCCATACATCACGTCACTTCCGGTTTTCATTTGGATGACCAAATGAGGAAATTATATTTTTTCAGACTATTAGACGCACCTTTTCTTCCCCAAAACTGTGGGGGGAAGAAGGAAGTTGGTGCGTCTTATAGTGCGAGTATACGGTTCCAGACTGTGAAGCAGAGCACTTACTAGCCGGCATTCTCCTCTCCACCTCCATCTCCCTCTATCTGTGGCTTTACCCTGCAACCCCTAGAACTGAAAGCCGGTTGGGAGATCAGCGAGGTGGGGGGGGGGACGTATGAGCAGGAAAGAGGCAGCCATCCACCTGTGTTCATACATGCCGAGATCTGGTGACGATGACAAGATCAATGAAGTCTGCAATGTGCAGGAGCGAGGCAGCCATTCACCAACGCACATAACACATACAATAATTGTAAGCGGGTGGGAGATTAGTGAGGTCTGGAATGTGCAGTCAGGTGGATGGCTGCCTCACTCCTGCTCTTATCAGAGTTCCTTGTTTAACTGAAGTCAAATGTATGACGTTTAAGTCAGGCAGGGTTTGTTCTATAACAATAGGGCCCCCCAGACAAAATTAACCCAGAGGCCCCCGATAGACACTCCCAACCAAAAAAAGCAACAGTAGGGAGGGCCCTTTGTTGCCGCCACATTTCCCCCAGGACCCCTGAGCTGTGTGTTGACACCCCATCACCCCGTAACTTAACTGTGCTCCCCGGGGCCCCTGCAGAGTCTTTGGCAGAGTAGCATCTTCCCTGTGCTTGCGGGCGCCCTCCTCTGTGATCAGCAGCATAGCTGCCCACCACCATAAACCATAACTTCAGATGCAGTGAGTCCAACAGGGAGCCAGCCTGAAGCCCAGTCCCCTGAAGGTGGACACATGTGACCACTGACTGTTACCTAGCAACTGTGAGACCAGTGAGGAGCCAGCCTAGAACCCAGAGCCTTGTCGCCAGCCTGAAGGAGGACACATGTGACCACTGCCTGTCACCCAGCAACCGTGAGACCTGCGAGCAGCCAGCCTAGAGCCAAGAGCCTGGTCGCCAACATGAAAGAGGACACATGTGACCACTGACTGTCACCCAGAAACTGTGAGACCTGCAAGGAGCCAGCCTAGAGCCCAGAGCCCGGGTCCCCGGCCTTAAGGAGGACATATGTGACCACTGACTGTCACCCAGCATCCGTGAGACCAGCGAGGAACCAGCCTGGAGCCCAGAGCCCATTCCCCGGCCTGAAGGAGGACATATGTGACCACTGTCTGTCACCCAGCAACTGTGAGACCAGCGAGGAACCAGCCGGGAGCCCAAAGCCCAGTCCCCGGTCTGAAGGAGGACACATGTGATAGGCTGTCCTATCACCTGCATCTCTGAAGACCAGGCAAAACTTGTTCTGTTAGCTAAGAGTCATTTCCAGTACACACTGTGAGCACGGCCCTTTTTTTTCTATTTCCCAGTGGAGTCCTGAAAGCTGCACCAGTGGAACCTCCTCCTCACCTGATGGCACCGCATCTAAGATCTCTGTATCCCGATACCCAATGCAGCTATTGCTTCTGATGGTCCTTGGTGTGTTGTAGGTTCTGCATCTAATAAAGCCTTCCTGGCCTTGTCTCTGTGTCCTGATTCCACCAATGTCCCTCCAGTCATATAATGCTCCACACAGGTTATTCCCTCTGCATATTTCCTCATTATTCCCCAGATACCATCCCACTTAGAAGCTTATCATCAATCATCAATCATCTAATAATAATAATGATTATCATCATCTGGTTCTACAAGAACAGAAAGAGTGACATACTTACATTGGGTGTGACCTGGAAGAGAGAAAAAATAAGAAATTGGTTAGATTCATTTTTTTTACTAATTCCCCCAACTCCCCCCCCCCCCACTTGCCCACAGCCTCTTATCCTCTTTTACTGGCCAAGAGAAACACAAGAGCTGTAAGATGTCCCATCTGATCAGGCAATGGTGATTGTGACTGAGAAATCCAGCGCTCAAAGCTTCCAACACAACAAAAATTGCCAAACAAAATAAAGGCTCTGAGTTCTGCAGAATTGCTTCAGTATTCTTCAGTTAAGCCAAGCACTAGAATCATTGAGATTCCCTCCTTAGGATTGGCCCAGTTATACCAGCATGCAACTAGACAGTTCATGCATACAATGTGACATTTAGGGAAACACAAATGCATCCAACCAGCCATCCTACAAAATACATGAGGTACAAACTCGCTCACATGGTTGTAATTATGGGCTGTGGTGGGAGAGGAGAGCTGCAGCTTGGAGCCTGGCTGGTTGGGCTTCCAGAAGCATTCAGAAGAGCTAGAGCTACAAACTCGCTCACATGGTTGTAATTATGGGCTGTGGTGGGATAAGGAGAGCTGCAGCTTGGAGTCTGGCTGGTAGGGCTTCCAGAAGCATTCAGAAGAGCTAGAGCTACAAACTCGCTCACATGGTTGTAATTATGGGCTGTGGTGGGATAAGGAGAGCCGCAGCTTGGAGCCTGGCTGGTAGGGCTTCCAGAAGCATTCAGAATAGCTAGAGCTATAAACTCGCTCACATGGTTGTAATTATGGGATGTGGTGGGATAAGGAGAGCCGCAGCTTGGAGCCTGGCTGGTAGGGCTTCCAGAAGCATTCAGAAGAGCTAGAGCTACAAACTCGCTCACATGGTTGTAATTATTATGGGCTGTGGTGGGATAAGGAGAGGAGAGCTGCAGCTTGGAGCCTGGCTGGTAGGGCTTCTAGAAGCATTCAGAAGAGCTAGAGCTACAATCTCGCTCACATGGCTGTAATTATTATGGGCTGTGGTGGGATAAGGAGAGCTGCAGCTTGGAGCCTGGCTGGTAGGGCTTCCAGAAGCATTCAGAAGAACAAGGCTGCTTTGCTCATCCCACACAGACAATAAGTAGGGTAAATAGCGGTGCAAAGGGGTGTGGCCAGATCAAATGCAAACCAGTATTAACCCTTGCAGCCAAAGCTTACACTTGCAGCAACGCATAACACACAGCAATATAAACTGCCAAACAGACAATTCCGGTGCGCTGGGTTTATCCAAGAATGCAGCCGTATTTTTTAGAAAACTACTAAAGTCCGCTATTTTGTTTGGCATTTTCAATTGCTGGGTATGCTGTGTTGTCTTGCCTGTGCACTGCAGTGTTACTGCCACTTATGTCAGTTATGTGCAGTGTGCAATTAGCACAACCTGCGATTCCCAGGTAATGAGTGTGTTGCCAGGGTAATGTGCATTATGTTACTTGTGTACTGCAGGACACGCTAGCACCATCTGCACCTTATGCACGCATGCAGCATAACTGGCATTAGTACCGTTATCATTTAAAATCTATAGAGAGTGGCGCTGGACTTATTTTGTTTTTATTCAATAAAATCACTGTATATCCAAAAAGAGTGAAAATCACTATAAATCCAAAAGAGTGAAGGTACTTCAGTATCAGTCTTAATATCAGTTGGCTTCTAAAGTCATATAAAATCCACAACAAGATTATTAAAATAATGAATGAATTTTAAAAATTAAAAAAATCAATAATGAAAATAAAAATGAAAATTAAATTAAAATAAGAGTCAAATCGATACCACCAGTTAAGCACCAGGACATTAAAATAATGTTTGTATGACCCCGCAATCCTTAGCAGCAATATTGTTACCAATTTGTTGACATATCACAATATGCCCATAAACTCATACAACCACCATACACACTACTCTCACCGGAGCCACCTGATTCCCTTCAGTGGGGGTAGTCCAACTGGGATCTAACTTTGTGATATCTGAGTCTCATAAAACTCTATATTGCATCAACGTCCTCATCCGGTGACTAACCGTGGTAGCCAGTGTCATACAGACTGAGTTCACTGCTCAGAATGAGCTTCTGATACGTCCGGAACTTATAGTCCCGCAAGATTTGAATGGCTCACGAATCTAGCAGCTTTGTAGGGTAAACCTTCTGATGCGGGCCTCCACCGGCGGCCTTGCACCTCGTTCCTGATTCGTCATCCGTAGACAGCCGTCCTCTGTGCCGCGGCTGCTGTACGCATAAACCCCGAAATCATTAAAGGCTGGATTCGCCAGGGAGATATGACTTTGGGCAAGTTTCTATCTGGGAGTGATGTCACTTAAAAAGTCTCATAAAACTCTATATTGCATAAACGTCCTCATCCGGTGACTAACGGTTATATCCTGGCCTGTAGGTGCCATTTACCAGCATGGCTGGATAATGTCCCAAAGGGACAGTTCATGAGGTTAAAACGGGACTGTACTGAGGTGGTGGAGTACAGAAAGGAAGTAGAAGTAATGTCTGAACATTCAGAGAGAAGGGATATAGAGAAGGTATTATAGAAAAAGCCAAACTAGAAGTAGAAAAGGTGGAACCGAGGGATCTTTTGGAGAAGAGAGTGAAGAAGGAAGGGGGAGATTTCTCACTGAGATGAAACTTGAGCTATAATCCCCAGGTGGGACAAGTAAAGGCAATTATTAGAAAACACTGGGAGATTTTACAAGGGGATAAGATACTGAGGGAGATACTCTCAGAATATCCATCCTTTATCCACAGAAAGTCTAGTATTATTGGACTTAAGGTGGCTACTGCAGTCAATGGGGGAGGGATGACCCAAAGAAGAGCAGGAGGTGGGTTTGTTAGATGTGGGAGGTGTCATAATTGTAATACAACTAGAGGTTATAGCAAGTTAAGTGAAGTGGGTGGGGGGAGTGAGACATATAGAATTAACCACTTAAGTCTATCTGGATGGATATTTCAGTCCAGATAGACTGTGCTGCTGCCAGTGCCTGAGGCGCATGATCGTGCGTGCTCCCATGCATGCTCCCGCGGCCTGCCGTTAGCCCACAGATCAATGAATGGGAATATACTTCCCATTCATCAATCTAAGTCCCCCGCAGAAAATCCGTCGGCCTCTTATCAGTTGTCGCGGTCTTTCTGCATAAACATTTTTTTTTCCCTTCTTCATTCTAGTTTCTGGAAGCAAGATTGTTCACTTCCAGGACCTTTTGACTGTGGCCAAATAGTAAAACTACACCCACATACATTTTTAAATACATAATATTTCATTTATAGTTAGCTGTTTACCTCCTACACCAAAAATTACAGTAAATAAAAAGCAATCACAATTTAAAAAAACAAACAACATAAATATTTACCTATGGTCTGAACTTTTTAAATATGCATGTCAAGAGAGTATATTAATATATTTTTTTTAATTATAGGCTTGTAAATAGTGATGGACGCAAATTGAAAAAATGCACCTTTATTTCCAAATAAAATTTTGACGCCATACATTGTGATAGGGACATAATTTAAATGGTGTAATAACCGGGACAAATGGGCAAATAAAATACATTGGTTTTAATTATGGTAGCATGTATTAATTTCAAACTATAATGTTCAAAAACTGAGAAATAATCATTTTTTTCCCATTTATTTCTTAATCTTCCTGTTTAAATGGATTTAGAATAAAATAATTCTTAGTAAAATAAAATGTACCACCCAAAGAAAGCCTAAATGGTGGTGGCAAAAACAAGATATAGATCATTTCATTGTGATAAAGTTATTGGCAAATGAGTGGGAGGTGAAAGATGCTCGGATGCACAAGGTGAACAGCACTGTAGGCTGAAGTGGTTAAAGAGCTGATTACTTGTGACACAAAGGGTGTTATTTACTGCCTTGTATGCCCAGGTGGCAAAAAATATGTGGGATGTACAAAAAGGGAACTAAGCAGGAGGATAAGTGAACATCTGAACAACATCCTCAAGGTTTGGGAGGAACACCCTCTTTCTAAACACTTTAGTGTAATTGCCTTCTTAAAACAGAAGGGAATTTGCAATAATTCAGTTATAAGTGAACATTTGTGGTTACCCACAATGCCCTACTGAATATGCAAATTATCCCTTTTTGCCCTTGTGAAGCCAAGCAAGCATCCAGAACCGCTGGTTTATAGCAAGCCTATAGCTTTAAGTTGTACACAGCCATATCAAACCCACATGTAGACAGCCTGTTTCAAACTTTTGGTCCTCCTCAGTACATAGCAGGGATTGAAAAGGCTGTATGAAATAGGGCTTTGACGAGAACAACAGAGTAACCAAGCAGCTCAGGGTGACCCAAACTACTAGGAATGTATAGGGGGATAAAAGAAACCAAAAAGCCCTCCTACTAAAAAAGCAAAGCTTGGTGTAATTGCCTTCTTAAAACAGAAGGAAATTTGCAATAATTCAGTTATAAGTGAACATTTGTGGTTACCCACAATGCACTGCTACTGAATATGCAAATTATCCCTTTTTGCCCTTGTGAAGCCAAGCAAGCATCCAGAACCGCTGGTTTATAGCAAGCCTAAAGCTATAGGCTTGCTATAAACCAGCGACACATGTAGCCATCAAAACATGTTGATCTACAGGTCCCCGAACAAAGAGTAAAGTTGTTCCCACCAACTATCATTCAATTGCGCACCCCTCAGCCGACGTACGCAGGCCTGGAGACAATCGGCTGTGAGTGGAATGCAGGGAGTCCGTGGGGAAGTGACATCACTCCCAGAGAGCAACTTGCCCGGAAGTCATATCTCCCTTGCGAATCCAGCCTTTGATAACTGTGAGGTTTATGCGTACAGCAGCCGCGGCACGGAGGATGGCTATCTACAGACGACGAATCGGGAACGAGGTGCAAGGCCGCCGGTGGAGGTCCCCATCAGAAGGTTTACCCTACAAAGCTGCTAGATTCGTGAGTCATTCAAATCTTGCAGGACTATAAGTTCCGGACATATCAGAAGCTCATTCTGGGCAGTGAACTCAGTCTGTATGACACTGGCTACCATGGTTAGTCACCGGAGGACGACGTTTATGCAACATAGAGTTTTATGAGACTCAGATATCACGAAGTTAGATCCCAGTTGGACTACCCCCACTGAAGGGAATCAGGTGGCTCCGGTGAGAGTAGTGTGTATGGTGGTTGTATGAGTTTATGGGCATATTGTGATATGTCAACAAATTGGTAACAATATTGCTGCTAAGGTTTGCGGGCTCATACAAACATTATTTTAATGCCCTGGTGCTTAACTGGCGTTATCGATTTGACTCTTATTTTAATTTCATTTTAATTTAAATTTTTTTATTTTTATAATTTATTCATTATTTCGATAATCTTGTTGTGGATTTTATATGACTTTAGAAGCCAACTGATATTAAAACTGATACTGAAGTACCTTCACTCTTTTGGATATACAGGGATTTTATTGAATAAAAACAAAATAAGTCCAGCGCCACTCTCTATAGATTTTATATGCGGTTGTTTGGAAGCGGATATCCCAGATCCTGAGGGAAGGGCAGCAGGAGGAAGTGTACATATATTAGACTTCATATCATGTAGATTGTGTGAGTTATATTGATAGCAGCGCCCTTTAATATTTGCTTTTTTAGTACCGTTATAATTGCTGTGCAGTAACTGCACACAGCATTTTTACATGAAAGCAACAGGGACAGCCATGCCATGCCAGGAAAAAAACACATATATAAGCAGATAACTACTTGTTCCACTAACAAAATAGATGTATTGTACTGATTGTACTGTTCGTATTTTTATTTCTGCAAATTTTATATAGTAAAAAAAGACAATTCTGTTCCTGGCATTTGCCATCTTGGCTCCCTCTGACTGAAGCCAATTCTAATGTCATTTCCTCCCTTCTCCTAGAAACTGCACTGTCATATCTAGCTTGCTTAGTAAACATGTGAGCGCAGTAAGATCAGGTTACAGCAGCTTTACACTGAACTGCCCGGCTGGTGGCTGAGAGCGGAGCTTTGGCATGGGACATTTCAGCTGCAAGGGGCTGGAAGACGCCCCAAGTAAGTAGATCGGGGGTAGGATAAATAGCCCAATGATTCCTTCAAGTTAGCCATACATCTAGTGATAATGGGCAGATTCAACTAACAGACAAATCTCTCTCTGATTGAATCTGATTAGAGATTGATTTGTCAGCTGCCCATACACTGCAGGCCAATACTCGATCAATTTCAGCATGTAATCTCTCAGGAATCAAGGGAGCCCGCCGCTCCTGCCACTTTCACCACCTTGCCGCTATTCCCCTATGTATAAGTGTGTATGTCTTATACGCTGCCAGCATGTATAGGAGATATAACGGACAGCAGCGGATTTGGGAGAGGGTGGGCAGCATGACACAGGACAGGTAATGTATAAATGCACATACATATACATGTACATACACATTTATACATACATAACCAGCGCCGGGAGTGTCTTCTCTCATTCTGATATCACTTGCCGTTAACACCGTGCACCCAACCAACTGCCACGGCCCGAGATCTTACAGCGTTTCTTATCAATTAATGCAACCAGTTGTGGCCCACAATATTATTTGTATAAGTATAATAATTGAAATTTGATGGTCGATCGGCCACCAAGTCGCCTGATGTTTGGCCACCTTTATTAGTTGGGGGAATAACAAGGTGAGATAACTGGTGAGATTTGTGTGTTGTGTATTATTAGCTGTACTGGTTCCAGACTTACATTTTGTGCATGTGTCTTCATCAGCTTTTGTGGTTGTGCTTGTAGTTGTAGAAGTTGTAGTTGGAGTGGTTGTTGTAGTGGTTGGTGTTGTAGTTGGAGTGGTTGTTCTTGTAGTGGTTGGTGTTGTAGTTGGAGTGGTTGTTCTTGTAGTGGTTGGTGTTGTAGTTGGAGTGGTTGTTGTAGTGGTTGGTGTTGTGGTTGGTGTTGTAGTTGTGCTAGTTGTTGTTGGAGTAGCTGTAGATACCACAGGGAGTCTTCTTGTACTTGCACTTGTAGTCACGATGTTAATGTCAGGATCTGAAAAAAAAATAATTATAAATAATTCTTAAAGATCGAGAAAATTTTCAAACTTCTGCAATGCCCCTGCTTAAGTTGAAAGATCTCTGGCACTTTCATTTTGGCCCTTTGCACACTTGCACGCTGCGCCACCCTTCATTACTCTCCACCCACCACATTCCCGCCCTGAGACTTGCGCACTTCCCGCGATGTGACAGGATGCGCCAGAAGTATCCAAATTGCCGCAATGATGACACAAAGTCAATGGGTGACGCAGTATGTGTGCAGGTCGGGAGCGCGGTGCGACACACAGACTGATGGGTATCCCAGTGACATACTTCCTGTCCAGCAAGGCGTACGTCACTGAGCTGGGGGCGGGCCTATGAATATGACGCCGCACTGTGGCACAGGGTCATATGATGGCTGATTCCTGTGTTGCGGTGCTGCAATTATTAGGTGTGCAGCCGGCAGCAGTCTTGTTTTTTTTTTTTTTTTCTTCAGAACAAATGGGGCTTTCTTTTGATACCGTTTCATTATATTTGTAATTTGCTTGTTTTTTTAGAGAGAAAATATTTATAAAAAATGAAAAAAAAAGATTATTTTCAGCATTTCTCAACCAAAAATATGCAAATAGATCAAATTGGAGCAATAAAACTCTCAGAAACGGAAAGGTTCATGTTTTCTATGCAGAAATGTCAAAATTATGCGGATTATTTACACCACATTCCAAATTATTAAGCAAACTATATTTTCTCTGATTTTCCTAAATATTCAATGCAAGCGGTGAGTCAGAATGTTTTTGAGTCATCCACCTTTAGCCCATAATTAATTTACTGAAAAAAAAATCTCATAATGATAATGGAATGTTCTAGGATTCTCAAGAGGTCAGAGGTCCTGTGGAGCAGCAACATTGCAAAACGCATGAGGGAGCACAGGGCGACGCGGGTGATGTTGTGGTGATGCAGCAGTACAGTGACTAACCTGTGCAGTACAGTGGCTCACCTGTGCAGTACAGTGACTCACCTGTGCAGTATAGTGACTCACCTGTGCAGTACAGTGACTCACCTGTGCAGTACAGTGACTAACCTGTGCAGTACAGTGGCTCACCTGTGCAGTACAGTGACTCACCTGTGCAGTACAGTGACTCACCTGTGCAGTACAGTGACTCACCTGTGCAGTATAGTGACTCACCTGTGCAGTACAGTGACTCACCTGTGCAGTACAGTGACTCACCTGTGTAAAATAGTGGCTCACCAGTGCAGTATAGTGACTCACCTGTGTAGTGCAGTGACTCACCTGTGCAGCACAGTGACTCACCTGTGAAGTACAGTGACTCACCTGTGCCGTACAGTGACTCACCTGTGCCGTACAGTGACTCACCTGTGCAGTACAGTGGCTCACCAGTGCAGTATAGTGAATCACTTGTGCAGTACAGCTACTCACCTGTGCAGTACAGTGACTCACCTGTGCAGTACAGTGACTCACCTGTGCAGTACAGTGACTCACCTGTGCAGTACAGTGACTCACCTGTGCAGTACAGTGACTCACCTGTGCAGTACAGGGGCTCACCAGTGCAGTATAGTGAATCACTTGTTCAGTACAGTTACTCACCTGTGCAGTATAGTGACTCACCTGTGCAGTAGTGACTCACCTGTGCAGTACAGTTAATCACCTGTGCAGTACAGTGGCTCACCTGTGCAGTACAGTTAATCACCTGAGCAGTACAGTGACTCACCTGTGCCGTATATTGACTCACCTGTGCAGTACAGTTAATCACCTGTGCAGTACAGTGACTCACCTGTGCAGTAAACATCAAATTTGAGGGATCCAGAGAACTTGTAGACGTAATGTCCCGCAGAACAGGCTTTCACAAGAATATTTGGCCCATTGTAACATCCAGAGGCCACACTGTTGATCAGCAGAGGCAATATCTGGATCCCATCTCCAATCTTTGGGTGGCTTCCTCCTAGAGTGTATGGTTCCAGGGATCCACACTTCAGAGGTCCCACACACCCTTCCTTCAGGCTGGATCCAGTGCCAACATAACGGTACCAACCACAGAGGTTCCGGTCAGTGGGGAATCTTCCGGTGGAGGACATGTTGGCCAGCCGGTTGGCTCCATTGACCTGCTGGTAGTTATAACAAGGGTCAGCACACTGAGCTTCCCCACTGATCCTCAGACAGTCATGTTCACTGGTGCAGTGGCTGTCTTCTGATCTGCCACATGGGGCATTCCTGTTTCTATTACACAAGTAGGTGCCGTTTTGGTTGACACAGGTGTCTGTTGGAGAACACTTGTTCAGTGTAGGGCTGGCACACTCATCGATGTCCGCACATAGCTTTTGTTTATTATCCCAGGTGTAGCCATCAGGACAGCATGGACTGGTGTCACAGAACTCCATGATTGTGCAGTTCAAACCGTCGCCCACATATCCAGGCTTGCAGGAACACGACACGTAGCCTGACTTGGCAGCACAGTTGGCGGTTGTTGTAGAGTTGCAATCACTGCAGGCTTTGGCATCTGTACAAATCCAGAAAAAAAAAGACATTAAGCTCCCGTACGTGATATAGAATAAAATGAATACATTTCAGTAATAACAAAAGGGATCTAATCAATATCTATAAATATTAGTCATCTATAATTTGAATTAGGTCTTATAAATTGAATTAAATCTGCTTAAAGTGTGTAAATCCTCTCAAAACATGGAATTAAATGCGTACGTTAAAAAGGGGCGCTGGGAAAAAAGGGCGCGGGGTTTTAAACGATAAGCATGGATAACGTTTAAAAATGTATTGTACTGTATTTCGTTTAAAATTAATGTTTAATAAAGTTATAAATCATTAAATAATGTGCATTAAATCGGCAATTGTAAAAACGTTAATCTTCCGTTTAAATAGTGAAACGTATAATAACGTTTAAAAATTTTTTACTAAGTAACCCTCCCTGTACCTACCCCTAACCCCTAGACCCCCCTGTTGATGCCTAAACCTAAGACCCCCCCTGTTGGTGCCTAAGTAACCCTCCCTGTACCTAACCCTAACCCCTAGACCCCCCTGTTAGTGCCTAAACCTAAGACCCCCCTGTTGGTGCCTAAACCTAAGACCCCCCTGTTAGTGCCTAAACCTAAGACCCCCCTGTTGGTGCCTAAACCTAAGACCCCCCTGTTGGTGCCTAAACCTAAGACCCCCCTGTTGGTGCATAAACCTAAGACCCCCTGTTGGTGCCTAAACCTAAGACCCCCTGGTGGTGCCTAAACCTAAGACCCCCCTGTTGGTGCCTAAACCTAAGACCCCCCTGTTGGTGCCTAAACCTAAGACCACCCTGTTGGTGCCTTAACCTAAGACCCTCCTTAGTACTCACTGTATTGTGTGTAGAATAATGTTTTAAAAACAGTAAGGGATAAAATATATTACAATTTACATTACGTACTGATCGCTTTGTTTTGTGAATAATAATGTTTTACAAACAGTAAGGGATAACATTTAAAATAATGTTTTATTGAAATAAGAAACGTAAATCATCACAAGCAGTTATAAAACATGAAAAATCTTCGGGCGCCGTTGGAAAACGTTATTATTCTCGGGCGCCCTTTTTTCCTGTTCGGCGCCCATTAAACGATAATTATTATAGGAGTGAATGGCGGCGCCCGATTTGTCCACTAGCCTCCTGCGCCCTTTTTTACTGTTACCGAATTAAATGTGCAAGTCATGTCCACATTGAGATTTAGTGGAAACATTTGGGCAAAAGTAACTTGGAGGCCCCTCTGCCCCTGCCAAGCAAAGTCAGCTCCGTGGACCTGCTCTGCCAGACCCCCCTGGTGGTCTCCCTCTGACTGCTCCCCATGGCCCCCACATGTTCCATAGCTGAGCTGTCCTGTAATGTCTCATCTCTCCTGGCAGCTGCTCCGCCCCGATCTCTGTCTTCAGTCATGCTGCCTGCCTCTTCTGTATGCCCGACGCATGGTTTTTACACATAACATGCATGCAATGGACAAGACGCAGGCAGCATGGCTGGAGATGGAGAGCGGAACAGCACAGCTCCTAGGAGAGATGAGTTATTACAATGCAGGTCAGCTACAGAACATGCGGGGGCCATGGGGAGCAGTCAGTGGGAGACCACCTGGAGGGTCTGACAGAGTAGGGGACCGTGAAGTGGACAGGGTCTTGGGCTCTGGGGCCTCAATGGCAGCACCAGCCATGTGTGCGTTATATGCTGAATCCATTGGCAGAGGTTAAGTTCTTTAGTGGGGAAGGAAGTGTCTTCTGACCTCAAGTGACATGGACATCACTTAATGCCAAATTTGCAGATGCTTCTTTCACATTTTGAGCTGACTTCCGCACTTTAATCGGATTTCTGCAATTTAGCTGCGAGCGTCCTGCTTCCGCCAATATAGTGACCCAAATGCATCATTTCCGCCCATACATCACGTCACTTCCGGTTTTTCATTGGAAGCAATGACCAAACCAGGAAACTATTTACCGTATTCTTGGGACTTTAAGACGCACTTTTTCTTAAAACTGTGGGGGGAGGGGGAATTTGGTGTGTCTTATAGTGCAAATATACATTTACCAGCCGGTGTTCTCCTCTCCTCCTCTGTCTCCCTCCATCTGCAATTCTAACCTGCAACCCCTAGAGCTGGCAGCAGGTGGGAGATTAGCGAGGGGGGGTATGAGCAGGAGTGAGACAGCTATCCCACTGTGGGCATACATGCCAAGAACTGGTGGCAGGTGCAAGATCAGCAAGGCCTGGAATGTGCAGGAGCGAGTCAGCCATCCACCCACGGGCATAACACATGCCGATAATTGGCAGCGGGTAGAAGATCAGTGAGGTCCAGAATGTGCAGGAGCGAATCAGCCATCCACCCATGGGCATAACACATGCTGACCCAGCAGCACACACGTGTCACATGGTTTAAGGACACCATTAACCAAGAAGTATGGAGGAGCCGGGAATGGATAGAGCTGCATGATTTTTGAAAAATGAAGACAGACAGAGACAGAGGAGTGGAGCGCGGCAGCTGCAGGATGGTCTGAAGCATGTGTTACACCTGCAGGTGGATGGCTGCCTCGCTCCTGAACATTCCTGATCTCACAGACTTCCCACCCACTTACAATAATCGGCATGTGTTATGCCCATGGGTGGATGTAAGCCTCGCTCCTGCACAATGCTGCGTGGTCCACCAGGCCGACGCCCCTGTGAAGGTCGCCTGGGATGCCATGTGGGGGTGTGCTGCCACAGTGGTTTTACGGCCGTTCCCACCCCCCACCAGATTGTGGGACCCCCGTGATGAACTAACATGTGGACTATAATAGATGCCGCACCAGTTCACTCCCTGCAGCCGGCAGCTCACCTCAGCCTGTGGAGTCTTCTAGCAGGCAGAGGAGGGCTACGGAAAGATGGCGTCCAAAGTCCTGTACTAGAGACTATTTGTGTTTCCAGTACAGGGCTACAGGCACCATCTTCCCGTAGCCTTGCTCTCTGTCTGTCAGCGCAGGACTTTCGCAGCATCTGGTTGCAGGAAGATGATCGGAGGAGCTGCATGTGGGGAGAGGAGTCTTCTGCAGGTTAGTAAAGGCTTTTTTTTACAGGTGCACACTATTTTCTGGTAGTGCTGCTCATCCGGATTTCGGATATCCGAACTACCCAGATAATCCGATCTTTTTCCACTATCCGACTTGGATTCGGATTTCGGATACCTTCACCAAATCCTAATAGTACTATCCGAGTTAACTTGGATATCTATCTAAAATCCATCGGATATTGAGGCCGGATATCCAAATCCGTGTACTGTAACCATGGAGATGACGTCCATGACGTAATTGAGCCAATTAGAGGGCTCCCAGCAAAAGCCTTAGCAACCAATCACAGAAGGGAACCCTGGCCAGCCCCTCCTGACCTCATTGAGCCAATCAGAGGGCTCCCAGCCTAAGCCCTAGCACCCAATCACAGAAAGGAACCCTAGCCAGGCCCCCCTGTATATTAAGGAGGGGTGCCAGGATGAGAAATCTCGCTCTTGCTTGTGTGACTGCTCACTGAGAGACATGCTCCTGTGCTGCTGGCCTAGCAAGTGCTGTATACAGTGATAAACCTAAAGCTGTTTAGTGAATAGCACCTTTACTATCACTACACTATTGTTCTATTGTTTATTAGGTAGCTAGCTTGATTTCATTCAGTGACAGTCAGAGAGTGTGCTGCAGGCCTGCAGCAGCTGCTATACACAGACCAGGCCAGCTGCTGGCCTGCTATTAGCCTTAGCTACAGTATAGGTTAAGGAATAGGATTACTGTATTATTGTGTAGTTAGTACTGCAGTCTGTGCTAGTTAGTTGTTACAGTAGTACCACTGTGTTAGCTTACTACAGAACTGCTGTGCTGAGCAGTGTCAGAGTGACAGTTAGTGTGCACTAGTGTCATCTCCTCTGCTGTCTGTCACTCCGTGCTGATTTGCTTTAAAGTCCAACCCTGATTTTAATAAAGTACAAGTACCCCACATCATGTGGCTGAAGCAAGCTGGTGCTGGCAATGGTCAGACTCGGAGCACCAGAACCCCCTCTGCCACTCCTGCCGACACTGAGGCCTGTTCAGGCAGCCAGTCCTCAGTGGCCTCCTCTGCTCCCTCCACCACTTCCCGCTTCCCGTGCATGAAAAAACCGCCGCCAGACCCTGTTGAGCGAGTTTTTCCCTTTTGTTGGCAAGAGGTGGACATGAAGTGGCTGGGAATCACTATGCCTGCCTTACCACCCTTTACCACCACCACCACAACCTCCTGGCTCCTCCTGATTAACTATTACTAACAAAGCCGCCTGGTTCAAAAAATTTTTACAGCCGTGGTACCACCAACGCTACGTGCCAAGTACCACGTGCACTCAGCACGTGGCACTTAGCACGTGTCACATGGCACTTAGCACGTGCGACGTACCAGGTACCATGTCCAGCATGCTCCTGGCACACGTTACATCTGCTGCTGCTGCATTGCCCTGCTCCTGCTGCCTGTGCAGCTCCCATTTTTTTTTGGGGGGGGGGGGGTTAAGTCCCCACATAATCAATTAGTGTTTTATTTTAAAAAAACATGATGCTACATGCCTCATTTACCCTAAAAATGTTTTAAAAGCAATTTAAAGGCCACTTCCGGTTTTCTATTCGGATATCCGAATCCGGGCGGATATCTCTGATATTGGGTCTGGATAGCCAATTCTATTTGGAAACCAAAATGTTCGGATTCGGATCAGAGCCGGATTAAGGCTAAATGGGGCCCTAAGCAAAGTAACTGATTTGGGCCCCCCATCATGTCGTAATAGAATCAGAAGATGCAGCTGCACAGCAATATGTCGCACACACCGGGCAGCCGAGCTACTGGCTGCTATGGGCAACAGCACGCTTTCCTCTGTGGGTGCACAATGCAGGGAATAGCAGCGGCAAAATGCAGAGTGAGAGATGAATGGCTGGGACATTTGCACTCAGGGGCTGGGGCACCCCTGTGAAGAGGGCGCCAGATATCACAGCAGCAGCACTTTCTCCCTGCATCTCCAGCCTGGCAATAGCAGAAAGCTCTGGACACCACAAAACCGGAAGCCGTTCCCCAGACAGAATTACATAACCACTCCCACCACCGAACAACCAATTTCCTCCCAAACTAGACAGCCACCATGCAGCCTCCATCCCAGTGAATTCGATAGTCCAGCAGAGAAGGCAGCCGCAGTGGGGGAGAATGACAGCACCAGATGACTCACATTCACCTATTGCGATCCAAGCAATAGAGGTCCCGTCATCCGGAGCCCATCTGTCTCCTCTAGAGTGCTGCCGCTCTGTTACTACTACTATTACTACTTCCTACTTCATGTCTGATCTGAGAATCAGGAAGTTCAGAGCGAGCGGCTGCACTGTAGAAGAGACAGATGGGTTTCAGATGACGGGATCTCTATTGCTTGGATCATGGATAGGTGAGTGAGCGTTTGCCATCTGCTGCTATCATTCTTGCTGCAGCTGTGGTTCTCTGTGGTAAGGGAGGGTGGAGTGGGCAGCGGCAGAGCGCACAGTAGCAGGAGGGGGACCTAGGAGGAGAGCCTGGCTCTGAAGACAATCAGCAGCGCACGGCATCATTTGACAAGACAAGACAAATAACATTTATATCGCGCTTTTCTCCTGGTGGACTCAAAGCGCCAGAGCTGCAGCCACTAGGACGCGCCCTATAGGCAGTAGCAGTGTTAGAGAGACTTGCCTACGGTCTCCTACTGAATAGGTGCTGGCTTACTGAACAGGCAGAGCTGAGATTCGAACCCTGGTCTCCTGTGTCAGCGGCAGAGCCCTTAAAGGGACTCCAAGCAGTGCCTGTGGATATGCCTTTAAGCATACCCACAACTAATTCATTACATCCTCACAATTACCAGCATGATGTTTGTAATTATATCCCCCTGGGTTCCTTATACTTCATTGCATTGTGCTGAATCGAGCTGCCAACTTTGGAGAAAAGTCGTCCTGTGGCCGTGATTTTGATCGTGAAAATATCAAAAACTAAAGGCATAGAGCAGCCGTTTATATATCATTGGAAAGAGGAGAAAAAGAGCTTTAAAATGATATGCATCTTTCCATAGTTACTGCACTGCTCAGAGTCCCTTTAACCATTATACCATCCAGCCACCGCTGACTTTGGAGAAAAGTCGTCCTGTGGCCGCGATTTCGATCGCAAAAATATCGAAAACTAAAAGGCATAGAGCAGCTGTTTATATATCATTGGAAAGAGGAGAAAGAGAGCTTTAAAATGATATGAATCTTTCCATAGTTACTGCATTTCTCAGAGTCCCTTTAACCATTATACCATCCAGCCACCGCTGACTTTGGAGAAAAGTCGTCCTGTGGCCGCGATTTCAATCGCGAAAATATCGAAAACTAAAAGGCATAGAGCAGCTGTTTATATATCATTGGAAAGAGGAGAAAGAGAGCTTTAAAATGATATGAATCTTTCCATAGCTACTGCACTGCTCAGAGTCCCTTTAACCATTATACCATCCAGCCACGGCTGACTTTGGAGAAAAGTCGTCCTGTGGCCGCGATTTCAATCGCGAAAATATCGAAAACTAAAAGGCATAGAGCAGCCATTTAGATATCATTGGAAAGAGGAGAAAGAGAGCTTTAAAATGATATGCATCTTTCCATAGTTACTGCACTGCTCAGAGTCCCTTTAACCATTATACATCCAGCCACCGCTGACAGGATGGCAAGGGCTGGTTTATGTGCTAATGGGGCCCCTTTGACTCTGAATGGGGCCCCAAGCGACTGCTTTTGTTGCCTGGTCGGTAGTCCGGCCCTGATTCGGATATCCGATTCGGAACCGGATTTCTGGGTATCCGGATCTGAATCAATTCGGATTTTGAAGATGGGTATCCGAGCAGCACTGTTTTCTGGTGAAACATTGCTGCATTATGATTATTTTCTGTGATACATTGCCGCATTATGATTATTTTCTGGTGAAACATTACTATATTATGATTATTTTCTGGTAAAAGATTGCCGCATTACGATTATTTTCTGGTGAAACATTGCTGCATTACGATTATTGTCTGGTGAAACATTGCTGCATTATGATTATTTTCTGGTGAAACATTGCTGCATTAGGATTATTTTCTGGTGAAACATTGCTGCATTATGATTATTTTCTGGTGAAACATTGCTGCGTTAGGATTATTCTCTGGTGAAACATTGCTGCATTAGGATTATTTTCTGGTGAAACATTGCTGCATTGATTATATTCTGGTGAAACGTTGCTGCATTATGATTATTTTATGGTGAAACATTGCTGCATTACGATTTTTTTCTGGTGAAACATTGTTGCATTATGATTATACTCATGAGGGGCCACCATGGGGTAACAGGTTTTCTCACCTTGAGGAACAAAATGGCTAGAGGCGCACCTGCTCCTGCACATTCAAGACCTCACTGATCTCCCACCTGATGCCAGTTATCAGCATCTGCTATGCCCCGGGGAAGGCTGCCTCGCTCCAGCTCTTACCCCCTCACTGATCTCCCACCTGCTGCCAGTTATCAGCATGTGTTATGCCCCGGGGAAGGCTGCCTCGCTCCTGCACTTACTCGCTCACTGATCTCCCACCTGCTGCCAGTTATCAGCATGTGTTATGCCCCGGGGAAGGCTGCCTCGCTCCTGCTCTTACCCCTCTCACTGATCTTCCACCTGCTGCCGGTTATCAGCATGTGTTATGCCCCGGGGAAGGCTGCCTTGCTCCTGCTCTTACCCCCCTCACTGATCTCCCACCTAAAGTCAGGCAGGGCCAGTTCTAGTAACAATGGGAACCCCAGATAAAATTAACCCAGGGGCCCCAATTGATCCCACGCACCAAAAAAACAACAGTAGGGGACCATTTGTTGCAGCCACATTTCCCCCAGGACCCTTGTGCTGTGTGCTGCCTGACACCCCATCACCCCCTAACTTAACTGTGCTCCCCGGGGCCCCTGCAGAGTGTTTGGTAGAGTAGCATCTTCCCTGTGCTTGCGGGCGCCCTCCTCTGCTCAGCAGCATAGCTGCCCACCACCATCAACCATAACTGCAGATGCAGTGAGTCCAACAAGAAGCCAGCCTGGAGCCCAGAGCCTAATCCTTAGCATGAAGGAGGACACATCTGTGAACACTGACTGTCACCTAGCAACTGTGAGACCAGCGAGGAGCCATCCTTGAGCCCAGAGCCCAGTCGCCAGCCTGAAGGAGGAAACATGTGACCACTGACTGTCACCCAGCAACCGTGAGACCTGCGAGGAGCCAGCCTAGAGCCCAGAGCCCGGTCGCCAGCATGGATGAAGACACATGTGACCACTGTCTGTCACCCAGCGACTGTGAGACCTGCAAGGGGCCAGCCTAGAGCCCAGGGCCCGGTCTCTGGCCTGAAGGAGGACACATGTGAACACTGACTGTCACCCAGCAACCATGAGACCAGCGAGGAACCAGCCTGGAGCCCAGAGCCCGGTCCCCGGCCTGAAGGAGGACACATGTGACCACTGGCTGTCCTATCACCTGCAGCTCGGAAGACCAGGCAAGACCTGTCCTGTTAGCTAAGAGCCATTTCCAGTACACACTGTGAGCACGCCCCTTTTTTTTCCTATTTCCCAGTGGAGTCCTGAAAGCTGCACCAGTGGAACCGCCTCCTCATCTGATGGCACCGCATGTAAGATCTCTGTATCCCGATACCCAATGCAGATATCCGAATCCGGGCTGATATCTCTGATATTGGGTCTGGATATCCGATTCTATTTGGAAATTAAAATGTTCGGATTCGGATATCCGATTCGGAACCGGATTTCTGGGTATCCGGATCTGAATCAATTCGGATTTTGAAGATGGGTATCCGAGCAGCACTGTTTTCTGGTGAAACATTGCTGCATTATGATTATTTTCTGTGATACATTGCCGCATTACGATTATTTTCTGGTGAAACATTACTATATTATGATTATTTTCTGTGGAACCGCCTCCTCATCTGATGGCACAGCATCTAAGATCTCTGTATCCCGATACCCAATGCAGCTATTGCTTCTGATGGTCCTTGGTGTGTTGTAGGTTCTGCATCTAATAAAGCCTTGCTGGCCTGGTCTCTGTGTCCTGATTCCACCGCTGTCCCTCCAGTCATATAATGCTCCACACAGGTTATTCCCTCTGCATATTCCCTCATTATTCCCCACATACCATCCCACTTACAAGCTTATCATCAATCATAAATCATCTAATAATAATAATGATTATCATCATCTGGTTCTACAAGAACAGAAATAGTGACATACTTACATTGGGTGAGACCTGGAAGAGAGAAAAAATAAGAAATTGGTTAGATTCATTTTTTTTTTACTAATTCCCCCAACTCCCCCCCCCCCACACTTGCCCACAGCCTCTTATCCTCTTTTACTGGCCAAGAGAAACACAAGAGCTGTGAGATGTCCCATCTGATCAGGCAATGGTGATTGTGACTGAGAAATCCAGCGCTCAAAACTTCCAACACAACAATAACTGCCACACAAAATAAAGGCTCTTAGTTCTGCAGAATTGCTTCAGCATTTTTAAGTTAAGCCAAGCACTAGAATCATTGAGATTCCCTCCTTAGGATTGGCCCAGTTATACCAGCATGCAACTAGACAGTTCATGCATACAATGTGACATTTAGGGGAACACAAATGCATCCAACCAACCATCCTACAAAATACATGAGGTACAAACTCGCTCACATGGCTGTAATTATGGGCTGTGGTGGGATAAGGAGAGGAGAGCTGCAGCTTGGAGCCTGGCTGGTAGGGCTTCTAGAAGCATTCAGAAGAGCTAGAGCTACAAACTCGCTCACATGGCTGTAATTATTATGGGCTGTGGTGGGATAAGGAGAGGAGAGCTGCAGCTTGGAGTCTGGCTGGTTGGGCTTCCAGAAGCATTCAGAAGAGCTAGAGCTACAAACTCGCTCACATGGCTGTAATTATTATGGGCTGTGGTGGGATAAGGAGAGGAGAGCTGCAGCTTGGAGTCTGGCTGGTAGGGCTTCCAGAAGCATTCAGAAGAGCTAGAGCTACAAACTCGCTCACATGGTTGTAATTATGGGATGTGGTGGGATAAGGAGAGCTGCAGCTTGGAGCCTGGCTGGTAGGGCTTCCAGAAGCATTCAGAAGAGCTAGAGCTACAAACTCGCTCACATGGTTGTAATTATTATGGGCTGTGGTGAGATAAGGAGAGGAGAGCTGCAGCTTGGAGCCTGGCTGGTAGGGCTTCCAGAAGCATTCAGAAGAGCTAGAGCTACAAACTCGCTCACATGGTTGTAATTATTATGGGCTGTGGTGGGATAAGGAGAGCTGCAGCTTGGAGCCTGGCTGGTAGGGCTTCCAGAAGCATTCAGAAGAACAAGGCTGCTTTGCTCATCCCACACAGACAATAAATAGGGTAAATGGCGGTACAAAGGGATGTGGCCAGATCAAATGCAAACCAGTATTAACCCTTGCAGCCAAAGCTAACACTTGCAGCAACGCATAACACACAGCAATATAAACTGCCAAACAGACAATTCCGGTGCGCTGGATTAATCCAAGAACACTGGCGTATTTTTAGAAAACTACTAAAGTCCGCCATTTTGTTTGTCAGTTTGAATTGCTGGGTATGCTGTGTTGTCTTGCCTGTGCACTGCAGTGTTACTGCCACTTATGCCAGTTATGTGCAGTGTGCAATTAGTACAACCTGCGATACCCACGTAATGAGTGTGTTGCCAGGGTAATGCGCATTATGCTACTTGCGTACTGCAGGACACGCTAGCACCATCTGCACCTTATGAACACATGCAGCATAACTGGCATTAGTACCGTTATCATTTAAAATCTATAGAGAGTGGCGCTGGACTTATTTTGTTTTTATTCAATGAAATCACTGTATATCCAAAAGAGTGAAAATCACTATATATCCAAAAGAGTGAAGGTACTTCAGTATCAGTTTTAATATCAGTTGGCTTCTAAAGTCATATAAAATCCACAACAAGATTATTAAAATAATGAATGAATTTTAAAAATTAAAAAAATCAAAAATGAAAATAAAAATGAAAATTAAATTAAAATAAGAGTCAAATCGATACCACCAGTTAAGCACCAGGACATTAAAAGAATGTTTGTATGACCCCGCAATCCTTAGCAGCAATATTGTTACCAATTTGTTGACATATCACAATATGCCCATAAACTCATACAACCACCATACACACTACTCTCACCAGAGCCACCTGATCCCCTTCAGTGGGGGTAGTCCAACTGGGATCTAACTGTGATATCTGAGTCTCATAAAACTCTATATTGCATAAACGTCCTCATCCGGTGACTAACCGTGGTAGCCAGTGTCATACAGACTGACTTCACTGCTCAGAATGAGCTTCTGATACGTCCGGAACTTATAGTCCCGCAAGATTTGAATGGCTCACGAATCTAGCAGCTTTGTAGGGTAAACCTTCTGATGCAGCCCCCCACCGGCGGCCTTGCACCTCGTTCCTGATTCGTCATCCGTAGACAGCCGTCCTCCGTGCCTCGGCTGCTGTACGCATAAACCCCGCAATCATTAAAGGCTGGATTCGCCACGGAGATATGACTTTGGGCAAGTTTCTATCTGGGAGTGATGTCACTTAAAAAGTCTCATAATACTCTATATTGCATAAACGTCCTCATCCGGTGACTAACGGTTATACCCTGGCCTGTAGGTGCCATTTACCAGCATGGCTGGATAATGTCCCAAAGGACCAGTTCATGAGGTTAAAACGGGACTGTACTGAGGTGGTGGAGTACAGAAAGGAAGTAGAAGTAATGTCTGAACATTCAGAGAGAAGGGATATAGAGAAGGTATTATAGAAAAAGCCAAACTAGAAGTAGAAAAGGTGGAACCGAGGGATCTTTTGGAGAAGAGAGTGAAGAAGGAAGGGGGAGATTTCTCACTGAGATGAAACTTGAGATATAATCCCCAGGTGGGACAAGTAAAGGCAATTATTAGAAAACACTGGGGGATTGTACAAGGGAATAAGATACTGAGGGAGATACTCCCAGAATATCCATCCTTTATCCACAGAAAGTCTAGTATTATGGGACTTAAGGTGGCTACGGCAGTCAATGGGGGAGGGATGACCCAAAGAAGAGCAGGAGGTGGATTTGTTAGATGTGGGAGGTGTCATAATTGTAATACAACTAGAGGTTATAGCAAGTTAACTGAAGTGGGTGGGGGGAGTGAGACATATAGAATTAACCACTTAAGTCTATCTGGATGGATACTTCAGTCCAGATAGACTGTGCTGCTGCCAGTGCCAGAGGCGCGTGATCGTGCGCGCTCCCACGCATGCTCCTGCCACCTGCCGTTAGCCCACAGGTCAATGAATGGGAATATACTTCCCATTCATCAATCTAAGTCCCCCGCAGAAAAACCATCGGCCTCTTATCAGAGGCCGTGGTCTTTTTGCATAAAAAAAGTTTCCCATACTCCTTATAGTTCCTGTAAGCAAGATTGTTCACTTCTGTTACGAGTGGCGGGGACACCGCCACGGCAGAGAGCGGCATGTCCGCCACTTCCGCATCTCAGCTGGTGGCGGGCCCCGCCTCGCAGGCGTACAGTACGCCTCAGTTAGGTCCTTCGGCCACTCACAGGCTCAGGGACACGCGCACGCCCAGCGCCAGGACCTTTATTGTTTGAGGAGAAGAGTCAGCTGACCCACCGGTCAGCTGACCTCGGCAAGTACTCTGATTGGCTGGGCTTCTGGGCGGCACTGCTGAATGATCCTTATCATATAAGGATCTGCCGGTCAGTTGTTCTTTGTCTGTTGTTGCGAATACTTCGTGTTAGCGCTCAGACCTTGGATAGCTGTAATCAGTAGTATTCAATACCATTGTATTACTATTGTGTTTTGAACTCTGCCTGTACTTTTGACTATTCTCCTCCCTTCCGATTCTGTACTTCGCTTATCTGATCCGTTGCCGATTTCTAGCCTGAACCTCTGACTCTGATTTTTGCCTTCTGATTCTGTACCTTACCTGTCCGACCCACTGTCGAACTCACCTTGTATTTGACTATGATTTTGCCTGACGTTTCTGACCGACACATTGCCGACCTTGCTCGTACGACTACTCTCTGTCTGGTGATAGCCTCAGTCTCCAAGGGCTATCACTGAAGGCGTACTCCTGTATTACTGTTTGCACCAATCACTACACTTGTGCAATAAAGTTTTTCATTTCCTATTGGTATATCTGTTTTATTTAACGATACTGCAGATCGTCAAATAATCAGATATCGATAGTCGTGCACACATTGTTACAACTTTCAGGACTTTTTGACTGTGGCCAAAATTTCGACGCCATACATTGTGATAGGGACATCATTCAAATGGTGTAATAACCAGGACAAATGGGCAAATAAAATACATGGGTTTTAATTATGGTAGCATGTATTAATTTTAAACTATAATGGTCAAAAACTGAAGAATAATTATTTTTTTACATTTCTTTCCTAATCTTCCTGTTAAAATGGATTTAGAATAAAATAATTCTTAGCAAAATGTACCACCCAAAGAAAGCCTAAATGGTGGTGGAAAAAACAGGATATAGATCATTTAATTGTGATAAAGTTATTGGCGAATGAGTGGGAGGTGAAAGTTGCTCGGATGCACAAGGTGAACAGCACTGTAGGCTGTAGTGGTTAAAGAGCTGATTACTTGTGACACAAAGGCCTCGATTCATAAACAGCAGTGCGATAAAAAAATCTTGTCGGGAAAATACCGCACTCTGTATTTTCCCGGTCTGTGTGCTAATTCATAAAGATTTCCCCAGCTGCCCTTGGAGGTCGGTAAATTACCGCAGCCCATTGAGCGGTAGAGTAGAGCAGTGTCTCGATTCTCTCTTTGCCCTGCAGAAATGAATCACACAGACGGCTCTCTCTGGCTCTCCCACTGATGACTCAGACAGATGAGTCACACATTCTTTCCCTGCCTGCAGAAATGACTCACACAGACGGCTCTCTCCACTGATGACTCAGACAGATGAGTCACACAGTCTATCCCTTCCTGCAGAAATGACTCACACAGACGGCTCTTTCCACTGATGACTCAGACAGATGAGTCACACAATCTTTCCCTGCCTGCTAAATGACTCACACAGAGGGCTCTCTGGCTCTCTCCACAGATGACTCAAACAGACTTCAGCTCTCTGCACTTTTGCATTCATCAGAGCTGTCAGAGCTGTCGGTAACTTGTTATCGCCTCACTAGAGGTGTCGGTAACTACTGCCAGGCTTACCGCTTGTTGAAGGCTTTATGAATTGACATTTGCTGACAATTTACTGACATGTGTTGTCGGTAACTGCAGCCAAGTCGGTAATTTATCTCCCTGGTCGGTAATGTCAGCTTTTCATGCGGTAACAGCCTTTATGAATTGACATTTTACTAAATGGTCGGTAAAGTCTGCTGTTTTCAGCATTACCGCATGAGGTAATGCTTTATGAATCGAGGCCAAAGGGTGTTATTTACTGCCTTGTATGCCCAGGTGGCAAAAAATATCTGGGATGTACAAAAAGGGAACTAAGCAGAAGGATAGGTGAACATCTGAACAACATCCTCAAGGTTTGGGAGGAACGCCCTCTTTCTAAACACTTTACATTTTGTTTATGCCACAAATGTAAAATAGAGCATGTAATATATTTTGGCCTTGAAATAATCCAGAGAGATCCAAGAGGTGGGGACTACATAGCAAAGATGTGCAGAAAAGAAAGCAAATGGATCTTTAATTTGAACACCATGGTGCCGAGAGGTTTAAATGTAGAGTGGGAGATGTTTGGCTTTCTGAGATAGAAGGAGGTGAATAGGAGCCACCTGATTGGAGAACCACCTGTTTCCCCAGAAGGAGCTGCTGTCATGAGAAAGAAGGGGTCAGCTTGAGGAGATATGTTAGTGAAATAAGTAGAGTGGGAAGAAGAGGGTTTTGTGTATGGTTAGAATGGATACAAACATAGAGTGAAAAGAGGAAAAAATTGTTTTGAGCTATGCTGGAAACTAAAGTAAAGAGACCTTTATAACAACTAATATATAGACAAATAACTGACATAATAAGGGAGAGAAGACCAACAATGATGAGACATATATGAGGTTTATGCGTACAGCAGCCACGGCACGGAGGACGACTGTCTACGGACGATGAATCGGGAACGAGGTGCAAGGCCGCCGGTGGGGGACCGCATCAGAAGGTTTACCCTACAAAGCTGCTAGATTTGTGAGTCATTCAAATCTTGCAGGACTATAAGTTCCGGACGTATCAGAAGCTCATACTGGGCAGTGAACGCTCACTGAAGGGAATCAGGTGGCTCCGGTGTGAGTAGTGTGTATGGTGGTTGTATGAGTTTATGGGCATATTGTGATATGTCAACAAACTGGTAACAATATTGCTGCTAAGGATTGCGGGGTCATACAAACATTCCTTTAATGCCCTGGTGCTTAACTGGCGTTATCGATTTGACTCTTATTTTAATTTTAATTTCATTTTTATTTTCATTTTTTATTTTTATAATTTATTCATTATTTCGATAATCTTGTTGTGGATTTTTTATGACTTTAGAAGCCAACTGATATTAAAACTGATACTGAAATACCTTCACTCTTTTGAATATACAGGGATTTTATTGAATAAAAACAAAATAAGTCCAGCGCCACTCTCTATAGATTTTATATTCGGTTGTTTGGAAGCGGATATCCCAGATCCTGAGGGAAGGGCAGCAGGAGGAAGTGTACATATATTAGACTTCATATCGTGTAGATTGTGTGAGTTATATTGATAGCAGTGCGCTTTAATATTTGTTTTTTTTAGTACTGTTATAATTGCTGTGCAGTAACTGCACACAGCATTTTTACATGAAAGCAACAGGGACAGTCATACCATGCCAGGAAAAAAACACATATATAAGTATATATACGTATACTTATACTTAAGTATATAAGTATATATAAGTAGATAATAACTACATGTTCCACTAACATGATAGATGTATTGTACTGTTCATGTTTGTATTTCTGCTAATTTTATTTAGTAAATAAAGACAATTCTGTTCCTGGCATTTACCATCTTGGCTCCCTCTGACTGAAGCCAATTCTAATGTCATTTCCTCCCTTCTCCTAGAAACTGCACTGTCATATCTAGCTTGCTTTGCTTTGTAAACATGTGAGCGCAGTAAGATCAGGTTACAGCAGCTTTACACTGAAATGCCCAGCCGGCAGCTGAGAGCGGAGCTGTGGCGTGGGACATTTCCGCTGCAAAGGGCTGGAAGAAGCCCCAAGTAGGTAGATGTCGGTAGGATAAATAGCCCAATGATTCCTTTAAGGTAGCCATACATCTAGTGATCATGGGCAGATTCAACCAAGAGACAAATCTCTCTCTGATTGAATCTGATTAGAGATTGATTTGTCAGCTGTCCATACACTGCAGGCCAATACTCGATCAATTTCAGCATGTAATCTCTCAGAAATCGGGGGAGCCCGCCGCTCCTGCCACTTTCACCACCTTGCCGCTATTCCCCTATGTATAAGTGTATATGTATGTCTTATACGCTGCCAGCATGTATAGGAGATGTAACGGACAGCAGCGGATTCGGGAGAGGGTGGGCAGCATGACACAGGACAGGTAATGTATAAATGCACATACATATACATGTACATACACATTTATACATACATAACCAGCGCCGGGAGTGTCTTCTCTCATTCTGATATCACTTGCCGTTAACACCGTGCACCCAACCAACTGCCATGGCCTGAGATCTTACAGCGTTTCTTATCAATTTAATATAACCAAATTTAGCCCGAAATATTATTTTTATAAGTATAATAATTGAAATTTGATGGTCGATTGGCCACCAAGTCGCCTGATGTTTGGCCACCTTTATTAGTTGGGGGAATAACAAGGTGAGATAACTGGTGAGATTTGTGTGTTGTGTATTATTAGCTGTACTAGTTGCAGACTTACATTTTGTGCATGTGTCTTCATCAGTGTTTGTGGTTGTTCTTGTAGTGGTTGGTGTTGTGGTAGAAGTTGTAGTTGGAGAAGTTGTTCTTGTAGTAGTTGGTGTAGTAGTAGTTGGTGTTGTAGTTGGAGTGGTTGTTCTTGTAGTAGTTGGTGTAGTAGTAGTTGGAGTTGTAGTTGGAGTGGTTGTTCTTGTAGTGGTTGGTGTTGTAGTTGGAGTAGTTGTTCTTGTTGTGGTTGGTGTTGTAGTTGGAGTGGTTGTTCTTGTAGTGGTTGGTGTTGTAGTTGTAGTGGTTGTTGTAGTGGTTGGTGTTGTGGTTGGTGTTGTAGTTGTGCTAGTCGTTGTTGGAGTAGCTGTAGATACCACAGGGAGTCTTCTTGTACTTGCACTTGTAGTCACGATGTTAATGTCAGGATCTGAAAAAAATAATTATAAATAATTCTTAAAGACCGAGACAATTTTCAAACTTCTGCAATGCCCCTGCTTAAGTTGAAAGATCTCTGGCACTTTCATTTCGGCCCTTTGCACACTTGCACGCTGCGTCACCCTTCATTACTCTTCACCCACCACATTCCCGCCCTGAGACTTGCGCACTTCCCGCGATGTGACAGGATGCGCCAGAAGTATCCAAATTGCCGCAATGATGACACAAAGTCAATGGGCGACGCAGTATGTGTGCAGGTCGGGAGCGCGGTGCGACACACAGACTGATGGGTATCCCAGTGACATACTTCCTGTCCAGCAAGGCGTACGTCACTGAGCTGGGGGCGGGCCTATGAATATGACGCCGCACTGTGGCACAGGGTCATATGACGGCTGATTTCTGTCGTGCGGTGCTGCAATTAGTAGGTGTGCAGCCGTCCTCAGTCTTGTTTTTTTTTTTTTTTTCTTCAGAACAAATGGGGCTTTCTTTTGATACCGTTTAATTATATTTGTAATTTGCTTGTTTTTTTAGAGAGAAAATATTCATAAAAAATGAAAAAAAAAAAATATAATTTTCAGCATTTCTCAACCAAAAATATGCAAATAGATCAAATTGGAGCAATAAAACTCTCAGAAACGGAAAGGTTCATGTTTCCTATGCAGAAATGTCAAAATTATGCGGATTATTTACACCACATTCCAAATTATTAAGCAAATTATATTTTCTCTGATTTTCCTAAATATTCAATGCAAGCGAATGTTTTTGAGTCATCCACCTTTAGCCCATAATACATTTACTGAAAAAAAAATCTCATAATGATAATGGAATGTTCTAAGATTCTCAAGAGGTCAGAGGTCCTGTGGAGCAGCAACATTGCAAAACGCATGAGGGAGCACAGGGCGACGCGGGTGATGTTGTGGTGATGCAGCAGTACAGTGACTAACCTGTGCAGTACAGTGGCTCACCTGTGCAGTACAGTGACTCACCTGTGCAGTATATTGACTCACCTGTGCAGTACAGTGACTCACCTGTGCCGTACAGTGACTCACCTGTGCAGTACAGTGGCTCACCAGTGCAGTACAGTGAATCACTTGTGCAGTACAGTGACTCACCTGTGCAGTACACTGACTCACCTGTTCAGTACACTGACTCACCTGTGCAGTACAGTGACTCACCTGTGCAGTACAGTTACTCACCTGTGCAGTATAGTGACTCACCTGTGCAGTATAGTGACTCACCCGTGCCGTAGTGACTCACCTGTGCAGTACAGTTAATCACCTGTGCAGTACAGTGGCTCACCTGTGCAGTACAGTGACTCACCTGTGCAGTACAGTGACTCACCTGTGTAAAATAGTGGCTCACCAGTGCAGTATAGTGAATCACTTGTGCAGTACAGTTACTCACCTGTGTAGTACAGTGGCTCACCTGTGCAGTACAGTTAATCACCTGAGCAGTACAGTGACTCACCTGTGCAGTATAGTGACTCACCTGTGCAGTACAGTTTATCACCTGTGCAGTACAGTTAATCACCTGTGCAGTATAGTGACACACCTGTGCAGTATAGTGAATCACTTGTGCAGTACAGTGACTCACCTGTGCAGTAGTGACTCACCTCTGCAGTACAGTGAATCACCTGTGCAGTACAGTGACTCACCTGTGCAGTATAGTGACTCACCTGTGCAGTACAGTTAATCACCTGTGCAGTACAGTGACTCACCTGTGCAGTAAACATCAAATTTGAGGGATCCAGAGAACTTGTAGATGTAATGTCCCCCAGGACAGGCTTTCACAAGAATATTTGGCCCATTGTAACATCCGGAGGCCACACTGTTGATCAGCAGAGGCACAATCTGGATCCCATCTCCAATCTTTGGGTGGCTTCCTCCTAGAGTGTATGGTTCCAGGGATCCACACTTCAGAGGTCCCACACACCCTTCCTTCAGGCTGGATCCAGTGCCAACATAACGGTACCAACCACAGAGGTTCCGGTCAGTAGGAAATCTTCCGGTGGAGGAGATGTTGGCCAGCCGGTTGGCTCCATTGATCTGTTGGTAGTTATAACAAGGGTCAGCACACTGAGTTTCCCCACTGATCCTCAGACAGTCATGTTCACTGGTGCAGTGGCTGTCTTCTGATCTGCCACATGGGGCATTCCTGTTTCTATTACACAAGAAGGTGCCGTTTTGGTTGACACAGGTGTCTGTTGGAGAACACTTGTTCAGTGTAGGGCTGGCACACTCATCGATGTCCACACATAACTTTCGCTTATTATCCCAGGTGTAGCCATCAGGACAGCATGGACGGGTGTCACAGAACTCCATGATTGTGCAGTTCAAACCGTCGCCCACATATCCATGCTTGCAGGAACACGACACGTAGCCTGACTTGGCAGCACAGTTGGCGGTTGTTGTAGAGTTGCAATCACTGCAGGATTTGGCATCTGTTCAAATCCAGAAAAAAAAAAGACATTAAGCTCCCGTACGTGATATAAAATAAAATGAATACATTTCAGTAATAACAAAAGGGATCTAATCAATATCTATAAATATTAGTCATCTATAATTTGAATTAGGTCTTATAAATTGAATTAAATCTGCTTAAAGTGCGTGAATCCTCTCAAAACATGGAATTAAATGTGCAAGTCATGTCCACATTGAGATTTAGTGGAAACATTTGCTCAAGGGCCGGTGTAAGCCACGCTGGGGCCCCTTGGCAAAAGTAACTTGGAGGCCCCTCTGCCCCTGCCAAGCAAAGTCAGCCTCGTGGACCTGCTCTGCCGGACCCCCCTGGTGCTCTTCCTCTGACTGCTCCCCATGGCCCCCACATGTTCCGTAGCTGAGTTGTCCTGTAATGTCTCTTCTCTCCTGGCAGCTGCTTCGCCCCAATCTCTGTCTTCAGTCATGCTGCCTGCCTCTTCTGTATGCCCGACACGTGGTTTTTACACATAACATGCATGCAATGGAGAAGACGCAGGCAGCATGGCTGAAGATGGGGAGCGGAACAGCACAGCTCCTAGGAGAGATGAGTTATTACACTGCAGGTCAGTTACAGAACATGCGGGGGCCATGGGGAGCAGTCAGTGGGAGACCACCTGGAGGGTCTGACAGAGTAGGGGACCATGAAGTGGACGGGGTCTTGGGCTCTGGGGCCTCAATGGCAGCACCAGCCCTGTGTGCGTGATATGCTGAATCCATCGGCAGAGGTTAAGTTCTTTAGTGGGGACGGAAGTGTCTTCTGACCTCAAGTGACATGGACATCACTTAATGCCAAATTTGCAGATGCTTCTTTTACATTTTGAGCTGATTTCCACACTTTAATCGGATTTCTGCAATTTAGCTGCGAGTGTCCTGCTTCCGCCAATATAGTGACCCAAATGCATCACTTCCGCCCATACATCACGTCACTTCCGGTTTTTCATTGGAAGCAATGACCAAACCAGGAAACTATTTACCATATTCTTCGGACTTTAAGACACACTTGTTCTTAAAACTGTGTGGGGGAAGGGGGAATTTGGTGCATCTTATAGTGCGAATATACATTTACCAGCCGGTGTTCTCCTCTCCTTCTCCGTTTCCCTCCATCTGCAATTCTAACCTGCAACCCCTAGAACTGGCAGTAGGTGGGAGATTAGCGAGGAGAGGGGTATGAGCAGGAGTGAGACAGCTATCCCACTGTAAGCATACATGCCAAGAACTGGTGGCGTGTGCAAGATCAGCAAGGCCTGGAATGTGCAGGAGCGAGTCAGCCATCACCCACGGGCATAACACATGCTGACCCCAGCAGCACACACGTGTCACATGGTTTAAGGACACCATTAAGTAAGAAGCATGGAGGAGCCGGGAATGGATAGAGCTGCATGATTTTTGAAAGATGAAGACAGACAGAGACAGAGGAGTGGAGCGCGGCAGCTGCAGGATGGTCTGAAGCATGTGTTACACCCGCAGGTGGATGGCTGCCTCGCTCCTGAACATTCCTGATCTCACAGACTTCCCACCCACTTACAATAATCGGCATGTGTTATGCCCATGGGTGGATGGCTGCCTCGCTCCTGCACAATGGCGCATGGTCAACCAGGCTGATGCCCCTGTGCAGGTTGCCTGGGATGGAAAGATGGCGTCCAAAATCCTTCACTGGAGACTATTTGTGTTTCCAGTACAAGGCTACAGGCACCATCTTCCCGTAGCCCTGCTCTCTGTCTGTCAGCGCAGGACTTTCGCAGCATCTGATTGCAGGAAAATGATCGGGGGAGCTGCATGTGGGGAGAGGAGTCTTCTGCAGGTTAGTAAAGGCTTTTTTTAACAGGTGCACACTATTTTCTGGTAAAAGATTGCCGCATTACAATTATTCTCATGAGGGGCCACCATGGGGGGGGGGGGGGGGGGGGTAACAGGTTTTCTCACCTTGAGGGATAAAATGGCTAGAGGTGCACCTGCTCCTGCACATTCCAGACCTCGCTGATCTCCAACCTGCTGCCAGTTATCAGCATGTGTTATGCCCCGGGGAAGGCTGCCTCTCTCCTGCTCTTACCCCCTTACTGATCTCCCACCTGCTGCCAGTTATCAGCATGTGTTATGCCCCGGGGGAAGGCTGCCTCGCTCCTGCACATTCCAGACCTCGCTGATCTCCAACCTGCTGCCAGTTATCAGCATGTGTTATGCCCCGGGAAAGGCTGCCTCGGTCCTGCTCTTACCCCCTCACTGATCTCCCACCTGCTGTCAGTTATCAGCATGTGTTATGCCCCGGGGGAAGGCTGCCTCGCTCCTGCTCTTACCCCCTCACTGATCCCCCACCTGCTGCCAGTTATCAGCATGTGTTATGCCTCGGGGAAGGCTGCCTCGCTCCTGCTCTTACCCCCCTCACTGATCTCCCACCTGCTGCCAGTTATCAGCATGTGTTATGCCCCGGGGAAGGCTGCCTCGCTCCTGCTCTTACCCCCTCACTGATCTCAAACCTGCTGCCAGTTATCGGCATGTGTTATGCCCCGGGGAAGGCTGCCTTGCTCCTGCTATTACCCCCCCTCACTGATCTCCCACCTGATGCCAGTTATCGGCATTTGTTATGCCCCGGGGAAGGCTGCCTCTCTCCTGCTCTTACCCCCCTCACTGATCTCCCACCTGCTGCCCGTTATCTGCATGTGTTATGCCCCGGGGAAGGCTGCCTCACTCCTGCTCTTAACTCCCCCTCACTAATCTCCCACCTGCTGCCAGTTATCTGCATGTGTTATGCCCCGGGGAAGGCTGCCTCACTCCTGCTCTAACCCCCCTCACTGATCCCCCACCTGCTGCCAGTTATCATCATGTGTTTTGTCCCGGGGAAGGCTGCCTCACTCCTGCTCTCACCCCCCTCACTGATCTCCCACCTGCTGCCAGTTATCTGCATGTGTTATGCCCCGGGGAAGGCTGCCTCGCTCCTGCTCTTACCCTCCTCACTGATCTTCCACCTGCTGCCAGTTATCAGCATGTGTTATGCCCCGGGGGAAGGCTGCCACGCTCCTGCTCTAACCCCCCTCACTGATCTCCCACCTGCTGCCAGTTATCAGCATGTGTTATGCCCCGGGGGAAGGCTGCCTCGCTCCTGCTATTACCCCCCCTCACTGATCTCCCACCTGATGCCAGTTATCTGCATGTGTTATGCCCCGGGGAAGGCTGCCTCGCTCCTGCTCTTACCCTCCTCACTGATCTTCCACCTGCTGCCAGTTATCAGCATGTGTTATGCCCCGGGGGAAGGCTGCCTCACTCCTGCTCTAACCCCCCTCACTGATCCCCCACCTGCTGCCAGTTATCTGCATGTGTTATGCCCCGGGGAAGGCTGCCTCGCTCCTGCTCTTACCCTCCTCACTGATATTCCACCTGCTGCCAGTTATCAGCATGTGTTATGCCCCGGGGGAAGGCTGCCACGCTCCTGCTCTAACCCCCCTCACTGATCTCCCACCTGCTGCCAGATATTAGCATGTGTTATGCCCCGGGGGAAGGCTGCCACGCTCCTGCTCTTACACCCCTCATTGATCTCCCACCTGATGCCAGTTATCTGCATGTGTTATGCCCCGGGTAAGGCTGCCTCGCTCCTGCTCTTACCCTCCTCACTGATCTTCCACCTGCTGCCAGTTATCAGCATGTGTTATGCCCCGGGGGAAGGCTGCCTCACTCCTGCTCTAACCCCCCTCACTGATCCCCCACCTGCTGCCAGTTATCTGCATGTGTTATGCCCCGGGGAAGGCTGCCTCGCTCCTGCTCTTACCCTCCTCACTGATCTTCCACCTGCTGCCAGTTATCAGCATGTGTTATGCCCCGGGGGAAGGCTGCCACGCTCCTGCTCTAACCCCCCCTCACTGATCTCCCACCTGCTGCCAGTTATCAGCATGTGTTATGCCCCGGGGGAAGGCTGCCACACTCCTGCTCTTACCCCCCTCACTGATCTCCCACCTGCTGCCAGTTATCTGCATGTGTTATGCCCCAGGGAAGGCTGCCTCGCTCCTGCTCTTACCCTCCTCACTGATCTTCCACCTGCTGCCAGTTATCAGCATGTGTTATGCCCCGGGGGAAGGCTGCCACGCTCCTGCTCTTACCCCCTTACTGATCTCCCACCTGCTGCCAGTTATCAGCATGTGTTATGCCCCGGGGAAGGCTGCCTCGCTCCTGCTCTTACCCCCCTCACTGATCTCCCACCTGCTGCCGGTTATCAGCATGTGTTATGCCCCGGGGAAGGCTGCCACGCTCCTGCTCTTACCCCCCTCACTGATCTCCCACCTGATGCCAGTTATCTGCATGTGTTATGCCCCGGGGAAGGCTGCCTCGCTCCTGCTCTTACCCTCCTCACTGATCTTCCACCTGCTGCCAGTTATCAGCATGTGTTATGCCCCGGGGAAGGCTGCCTCACTCCTGCTCTTACCCCCCTCACTGATCTCGAACCTTAAGTCCGGCAGGGCCAGTTCTAGTAACAATGGGAACCCCAGACAAAATTAACCCAGGGGCCCCAATTGATCCCCCCACCAAAAAAACAACAGTAGGGGACCATTTGTTGCAGCCACATTTCCCCCAGGACCCCTGTGCTGTGTGCTGACACCCCATCACCCTCTAATGTAACTGTGCTCCCCGGGGCCCCTGCAGAGTGTTTGGCAGAGTAGCATCTTCCCTGTGCTTGCGGGCGCCCTCCTCTGTGCTCAGCAGCATAGCTGCCCACCAACATCAACCATAACTGCAGATGCAGTGAGTCCAACAGGAAGCCAGCCTGAAGCTCAGAGCCTAATCCTTAGCATGAAGGAGGACACATCTGTGACCACTGACTGTCACCTAGCAACTGTGAGACCAGCGAGGAGCCAGCCTGGAGCCCAGAGCCCGGTCCCTAGCCTGAACGAGGACACATGTGATCACTGACTGTCACCCAGCAACTGTGAGACCTGCGAGGAGCCAGCCTGGAGCCCAGAGCCTAATCCTTAGCATGAAGGAGGACACATGTGATCACTGACTGTCACCCAGCAACTGTGAGACCAGCGAGGAGCCAGCCTGGAGCCCAGAGCCCGGTCCCTAGCCTGAACGAGGACACATGTGACCACTGACTGTCGCCCAGCAACTGTGAGACCAGCGAGGAGGCAGCCTGAAGCCCAGAGCCTAATCCTTAAAATGAAGGGGGACACATGTGACCACTGACTATCACCCAGCAACTGTGAGACCAGCGAGGAACCAGCCTTGAGCCCAGAGCCCGGTCCCCGGCCTGAAGGAGGACATATGTGACCACTGACTGTCACCCAGCATCCGTGAGACCAGCGAGGAACCAGCCTGGAGCCCAGAGCCTGTTCCCCAGCCTGAAGGAGGACACATGTGACCACTGTCTGTCACCCAGCATCCGTGAGACCAGCGAGGAACCAGCCTGGAGCCCAAAGCCCGGTCCCCGGCCTGAAGGAGGACACATGTGATAGGCTGTCCTATCACCTGCACAGCTCCGAAGACCAGGCAAGACCTGTCCTGTTAGCTAAGAGCCATTTCCGGAACACACTGTGAGCACGGCCCTTTTTTTTCTATTTCCCAGTGGAGTCCTGAAAGCTGCACCAGTGGAACCGCCTCCTCATCTGATGGCACCGCATGTAAGATCTCTGTATCCCGATACCCAATGCAGCTATTGCTTCTGATGGTCCTTGGTGTGTTGTAGGTTCTGCATCTAATAAAGCCTTGCTGGTCCGGTCTCTGTGTCCTGATTCCACCGCTGTCCCTCCAGTCATATAATGCTCCACACAGGTTATTCCCTCTGCATATTCCCTCATTATTCCCCAGATACCATCCCACTTACAAGCTTATCATCAATCATCATCATCAATCATCTAATAATAATAATGATTATCATCATTTGGTTCTACAAGAACAGAAATAGTGACATACTTACATTGGGTGTGACCTGGAAGAGAGAAAAAATAAAAAATTGGTTAGATCCATTTTTTTTTTACTAATCCCCCCCCCCCCAATTAGGCCACAGCCTCTTATCCTCTTATACTGGCCAAGATAAACACAAGGGGCCTGATCCACAAAGCGGTGCTAACAGTTAGCACGCTGGTGAAAAGCCCTTTATCACGCCTAAACTCAGTTTAGGCATGATAAGTTTAGGTGTGATAAGTTTAGGTGTGATAAGTTTAGGCATGATAAGTTTAGGTGTGATAAGTTTAGGCATGATAAGTTTAAGCACCAACTGAGTTAGCACCGCAGTGCACAGCTGATCAAAAGTTTTGCGCTTGCAAAGTCTGGTGCACTTCGCATAGAGTTTAATGGTGCTGCTTTGCGTACAGGACTTTGCACACTATCTTCACTTATCTAAACTTAGCATGCTTAAACTTATCACACCTAAACTTATCACGCCTAAACTTATCACGCCTAAACTGGCTTTTCACCAGCGTGGTGCAATGGTTATCACGCCTAAAGTCTCTAACTGGGTTAGCACCGCTTTGTGAATCGAGCCCAAGAGCTGTAAGATGTCCCATCTGATCAGGCAATGATGATTGTGACTGAGAAATCCAGCGCTCAAAGCTTCCAACACAATAATAACTGCCACACAAAATAAAAGCTCTTAGTTCTGCAGAATTGCTTCAGCATTCTTCAGTTAAGCCAAGCACTAGAATCATTGAGATTCCCTCCTTAGGATTGGCCCAGTTATACCAGCATGCAACTAGACAATTCATGCATACAACGTGACATTTAGGGAAACACAAATGCATCCAACCAGCCATCCTACAAAATACATGAGGTACAAACTCGCTCACATGGCTGTAATTATGGGCTGTGGTGGGATAAGGAGAGGAGAGCTGCAGCTTGGAGCCTGGCTGGTAGGGCTTCCAGAAGCATTCAGAAGAGCTAGAGCTACAAACTCGCTCACATGGTTGTAATTATGGGCTGTGGTGGGATAAGGAGAGCTGCAGCTTGGAGCCTGGCTGGTAGGGCTTCCAGAAGCATTCAGAAGAGCTAGAGCTACAAACTCGCTCACATGGTAGTAATTATGGGCTGTGGTGGGATAAGGAGAGGAGAGCTGCAGCTTGGAGCCTGGCTGGTAGGGCTTCCAGAAGCATTCAGAAGAGCTAGAGCTACAAACTCGCTCACATGGTTGTAATTATGGGATGTGGTGGGATAAGGAGAGGAGAGCTGCAGCTTGGAGCCTGGCTGCTAGGGCTTCCAGAAGCATTCAGAAGAGCTAGAGCTACAAACTCGCTCACATGGTTGTAATTATGGGTTGTGGTGGGATAAGGAGAGGAGAGCTGCAGCTTGGAGCCTGGCTGGTAGGGCTTCCAGAAGCATTCAGAAGAGCTAGAGCTACAAACTCGCTCACATGGTTGTAATTATGGGCTGTGGTGGGATAAGGAGAGGAGAGCTGCAGCTTGGAGCCTGGCTGGTAGGGCTTCCAGAAGCATTCAGAATAGCTAGAGCTACAAACTCACTCACATGGTTGTAATTATGGGCTGTGGTGGGATAAGGAGAGGAGAGCTGCAGCTTGGAGCCTGGCTGGTAGGGCTTCCAGAAGCATTCAGAAGAGCTAGAGCTACAAACTCGCTCACATGGTTGTAATTATGGGCTGTGGTGGGATAAGGAGAGGAGAGCTGCAGCTTGGAGCCTGGCTGGTAGGGCTTCCAGAAGCATTCAGAAGAGCTAGAGCTACAAACTCGCTCACATGGTTGTAATTATGGGCTGTGGTGGGATAAGGAGAGCTGCAGCTTGGAGCCTGGCTGGTAGGGCTTCCAGAAGCATTCAGAAGAGCTAGAGCTACAAACTCGCTCACATGGTAGTAATTATGGGCTGTGGTGGGATAAGGAGAGGAGAGCTGCAGCTTGGAGCCTGGCTGGTAGGGCTTCCAGAAGCATTCAGAAGAGCTAGAGCTACAAACTCGCTCACATGGTTGTAATTATGGGATGTGGTGGGATAAGGAGAGGAGAGCTGCAGCTTGGAGCCTGGCTGGTAGGGCTTCCAGAAGCATTCAGAAGAGCTAGAGCTACAAACTCGCTCACATGGTTGTAATTATGGGTTGTGGTGGGATAAGGAGAGGAGAGCTGCAGCTTGGAGCCTGGCTGGTAGGGCTTCCAGAAGCATTCAGAAGAGCTAGAGCTACAAACTCGCTCACATGGCTGTAATTATTATGGGCTGTGGTGGGATAAGGAGAGGAGAGCTGCAGCTTGGAGCCTGGCTGGTAGGGCTTCCAGAAGCATTCAGAAGAGCTAGAGCTACAAACTCGCTCACATGGTTGTAATTATGGGATGTGGTGGGATAAGGAGAGCTGCAGCTTGGAGCCTGGCTGGTAGGGCTTCCAGAAGCATTCAGAAGAGCTAGAGCTACAAACTCGCTCACATGGTTGTAATTATGGGCTGTGGTGGGAGAGGAGAGCCGCAGCTTGGAGCCTGGCTGGTAGGGCTTCTAGAAGCATTCAGAATAGCTAGAGCTACAAACTCGCTCACATGGTTGTAATTATGGGCTGTGGTGGGATAAGGAGAGGAGAGCTGCAGCTTGGAGCCTGGCTGGTAGGGCTTCCAGAAGCATTCAGAAGAACAAGGCTGCTTTGCTCATCCCACACAGACAATAAGTAGGGTAAATGGCGGTACAAAGGGGTGTGGCCAGATCAAATGCAAACCAGTATTAACCCTTGCAGCCAAAGCTTACACTTGCAGCAACGCATAACACACAGCAATATAAACTGGCAAACAGACAATTCCGGTGCGCTGGGTTAATCCAAGAACACTGGCGCATTTTTGGAAAACTACTAAAGTCCGCCATTTTATTTGGCAGTTTGAATTGCTGGGTATGCTGTGTTGTCTTGCCTGTGCACTGCAGTGTTACTGCCACTTATGTCAGTTATGTGCAGTGTGCAATTAGCACAACCTGCGATTTCCAGGTAATGAGTGTGTTGCCAGGGTAATGCGCATTATGCTACTTGCGTACTGCAGGACACGCTAGCACCATGTGCACCTTATGTACGCATGCAGCATAACTGGCATTAGTACCGTTATCATTTAAAATCTATAGAGAGTGGCGCTGGACTTATTTTGTTTTTATTCAATAAAATCACTGTATATCCAAAAAGAGTGAAAATCACTATATATCCAAAAGAGTGAACGTACTTCAGTATCAGTTTTAATATCAGTTGGCTTCTAAAGTCATATAAAATCCACAACAAGATTATCAAAATAATGAATGAATTTTAAAAATTAAAAAATAAAAAATGAAAATAAAAATGAAAATTAAATTAAAATAAGAGTCATATCGATAATTCCAGTTAAGCACCAGGGCATTAAAATAATGTTTCTATGAGCCTAACCTTAGCAGCAATATTGTTACCAATTTGTTGACATATCACAATATGCCCATAAACTCATACAACCACCATACACACTACTCTCACCAGAGCCACCTGATCCCCTTCAGTGGGGGTAGTCCAACTGGGATCTAACTTTGTGATATCTGAGTCTCATAAAACCCTATATTGCATAAACGTCCTCATCCGGTGACTAACCGTGGTAGCCAGTGTCATACAGACTGAGTTCACTGCTCAGAATGAGCTTCTGATACGTCCGGAACTTATAGTCCTGCAAGATTTGAATGGCTCACGAATCTAGCAGCTTTGTAGGGTAAACCTTCTGATGCGGTCCTCCACCGGCGGCATTGCACCTCGTTCCTGACCAGGCCGGTCAGCTGACAATTCCACCACCTGCCATTGGTCTAGCACTTAGGGGAGGCGCTGGAGAGCGCTTTGCTATATATACTGGGTGCTGGTCATTCTCTGGTTGTCTGCTGTTGCGATCACAACGTGGTAGCACTCAGACCTTATCTGTATCTGTGTTCTAGCATAGTTTCCAAAGGTGTTGACATCAAGGCGCTCATACCTTAGCATTAGGAACATTGTATTGTATTATTTGTTATGACCTTCTGCCTGTCTGACTATTCCTCTGAACTCTGATTCTGTACCTTGCTATTTCTGATATCCTGTTGCCAAACTCTGCTCGTCATTGGACTCCGTATTGGCATCCTGATTCTGTACCTTATCTGTCTGTGTGGTAACGACCTGGCTTGCCGACCTCGAGAACTGGCCTTACTGTTAGAGGCAGTTCCCAGATCTGTTAGTGACACCCCCCACTCGGGTGTCACTCACGCTCTGACCTTCCTACCTTCAGCCTAGCTCCTCCCTCCTGGAGAGTCTAGGCCATAGGAAGGAACATACTTCTGGTGAAATAATCAAAGTATACTGTTGCATCTAACACTCACTGGTTCTCCCTGGTGTCCAGAGGTTAGTGTATATATCTGATTATCGGTGATACTGCAGATCACCAATAATCGGGTATATTCTGTATTCCTGGTGAGACTGCAGTTCACCGGTAATCAGACCCTCTCTGTGTTACACCGATTGTTACAGTGAGATATAATCCCCAGGTGGGACAAGTAAAGGCAATTATTAGAAAACACTGGGAGATTTTACAAGGGATAAGATACTGAGGGAGATACTCCCAGAATATCCATCCTTTATCCACAGAAAGTCTAGTATTATGGGACTTAAGGTGGCTACTGCAGTCAATGGGGGAGGGATGACCCAAAGAAGAGCAGGAGGTGGGTTTGTTAGATGTGGGAGGTGTCATAATTGTAATACAACTAGAGGTTATAGCAAGTTAACTGAAGTGGGTGGGGGGAGTGAGACATATAGAATTAACCGCTTAAGTCTATCTGGATGGATATTTCAGTCCAAATAGACTGTGCTGCTGCCAGTGCCAGAGGCGCGTGATCGTGCGCGCTCCCACACATGCTCCTGCCACCTGCCGTTAGCCCACAGATCAATGATTAGGAATATACTTCCCATTCATCAATCTAAGTCCCCCGCAGAAAAAACGTCGGCCTCTTATCAGTGGCCGCGGTCTTTCTGCATAAGAAAATGTTTCCCTTCTTCATTCTAGTTCCTGGAAGCAAGATCGTTCACTTCCAGGACTTTTTGACTGTGGCCAAATAGTAAAACTACACCCACATACATCTTTACATACATTATATTTCATTTATAGTTAGCTGTTTACCTCCCACACCAAAAATTACAGTAAATAAAAAACAATCACAATTTAAAAAAACAAACAACATAAATAGTTACCTATGGTCTGAACTTTTTAAATATGCATGTCAAGAGAGTATATTAATATAATTGTTTAAATTATAGGCTTGTAAATAGTGATGTATGCAAATTGAAAAAAATGCACCTTTATTTCCAAATAAAACTTTGACGCCATACATTGTGATAGGGACATCATTTAAATGGTGTAATAACTGTGACAAATGGGCAAATAAAATACATTGGTTTTAATTATGGTAGCATGTAATAATTTCAAACTATAATGTTCAAAAACTGAGAAATAATCATTTTTTCTCATTTATTTCTTAATCTTCCTGTTTAAATGGATTTAGAATAAAATAATTCTTAGCAAAATGTACCACCCAAAGAAAGCCTAAATGGTGGTGGAAAAAACAAGATATAGATCATTTCATTGTGATAAAGTTATTGGTGAATGAATGGGAGGTGAAAGTTGCTCGGATGCACAAAGTGAACAGCACTGTAGGCTGTGACACAAAGGGTGTTATTTACTGCCTTGTATGCCCAGGTGGCAAAAAATATGTGGGATGTACAAAAAGGGAACTAAGCAGGAGGATAAGTGAACATCTGTACAACATCCTCAAGGTTTGGGAGGAACGCCCTCTTTCTAAACACTTTACGTTTCCTTTATACCAGGAATGTAAAATAGAACATGTAATATATTTTGGCCTTGAAATAATCCAGAGAGATCCAAGAGGTGGGGACTACATAGCAAAGATGTCCAGAAAAGAATGCCAATGGATCTTTAATTTGAACACCATGATGCTGAGAGGTTTAAATGTAGAGTGGGAGATGTTCGGCTTTCTGAGATAGAGTGAATGGGAGCCACCTGATTGGAGAACCACCTGTTTCCCCAGAAGGAGCTGCTGTCATGAGAAAGAAGGGGTCAGCTTGAGGAGATATGTTAGTGAAATAAGTAGAGTGGGAAGAAGAGGGTTTTGTGTATGGTTAGAATGGATACAAACATAGAGTGAAAAGAGGAAAAAAGTGTTTTGAGCTATGCTGGAAACTAAAGTAAAGAGACCTTTATAACAACTAGAGTTGGGCCGAACGGTTCGCCTGCGAACGGTTCCATGCGAACTTCCGTGGTTCGCGTTCGCGTCCCGCAGGCGAAGTATTGCGGAAGTTCAGTTTGCCCCATAATGCACCATGAGGGTCAACTTTGACCCTCTACATCACAGTCAGCAGGCCCAGTGCAGTCATTTAGGCTACACTAGCCCCTGGAGCCACTCCCCCCCTTATAAAAGGCAGACAGCGGCGGCCATTACGGTCACTCGTGTGCTGCCTGCGTTAGTGAGAGTAGGGCGAGCTGCTGCAGACTGTCTCTCATAGGGAAAGATTAGTTAGGCTTAGCTTGTTCCTGGCTGCATACCTGTTCTGTTCAGTGAACCTGCCACTGCATACCTGTTCTGTGAACCCACCACTGCATACCTGTACTGTGAACCCACCACTGCATACCTGTTCAGTGAACCCACCACTGCATACCTGTTCAGTGAACCCACCACTGCATACCTGTTCAGTGAACCCACCACTGCATACCTGTTCAGTGAACCCACCACTGCATACCTGTTCAGTGAACCTGCCACTGCATACCTGTTCAGTGAACCTGCCACTGCATATCTGTACTGTTCTGTGAATCCGCCACTGCATACCTGTTCTGTTCAGTGAACCCACCACTGTATTCCTGTTCAGTGAACCTGCCACTGCATACCTGTTCTGTGAACCCGCCACTGTATACCTGTTCTGTTCAGTGAACCCGCCACTGTATACCTGTTCTGTTCAGTGAACCCGCCACTGTATACCTGTTCAGTGAACCCACCACTGCATACCTGTTCTGTGAACCCACCACTGCATACCTGTTGTGTTCAGTGAACACGCCACTGTATACCTGTTCTGTTCAGTGAACCTGCCACTGTATACCTGTTCAGTGAACCCGCCACTGCATACCTGTTGTGTTCAGTGAACCCGCCACTGTATACCTGTTCTGTTCAGTGAACCTGCCACTGTATACCTGTTCTGTTCAGTGAACCCGCCACTGCATACCTGTTCAGTTCAGTGAACCCGCCACTGTATACCTGTTCTGTTCAGTGAACCCGCCACTGTATATCTGTTCTGTTCAGTGAACCCGCCACTGTATACCTGTTCAGTGAACCTGCCACTGCATACCTGTTCTGTTCAGTGAACCCGCCACTGTATACCTGTTCTGTTCAGTGAACCCGCCACTGCATACCTGTTCTGTTCAGTGAACCCGCCACTGTATACCTGTTCTGTTCAGTGAACCTGCCACTGTATACCTGTTCAGTGAACCCGCCACTGCATACCTGTTGTGTTCAGTGAACCCGCCACTGTATACCTGTTCTGTTCAGTGAACCCGCCACTGTATACCTGTTCTGTTCAGTGAACCCGCCACTGTATACCTGTTCAGTGAACCTACTAAGCCACTAATCCTCCTCCCGTGTCCACGCAGTCAAAGACAGGACGCTCCAGCGATCTCATGGTGATGTCGGACATGCGGACGTTCTTTAGTCCAACGCCTCGCCGTAGCCCTTCCGGATCCACCCTCCTCCAATGCCTGGAACGGCAGGTAGCCGACTACCTGGCCTTAAGTGTGGATGTAGACACTGCTGTGAACAGCGATGAGGAACCCTTGAACTACTGGGTGCGCAGGCTTGACCTGTGGCCAGAGCTGTCCCAATTTGCCATCCAACTTCTCTCCTGCCCTGCCGCAAGCGTCCTGTCAGAAAGGACCTTCAGCGCAGCTGGAGGCATTGTCACTGAGAAGAGAAGTCGCCTAAGTCACAAAAGTGTTAAGTACCTCACCTTTATCAAAATGAATGAGGCATGGATCCCGGAGGGCTGCTGCCCGCCCCAAGTCAGTCCCCGCACACACAGCATCTCTGCCTGCACGCCGTGTGACTGGCTGCCTGGCCTGCCCCAAGAAGACTAAGTCGCTCCCAGTCCCTCCACACAGCATGTCTGCCTGCAGGCCGCTTGACTACCTTCTCCGCCACCACCAACAGGGTCCGGGACTCCAGGCGGATTGCTGAATTTTTTAGGCCGCTGCTAGCAGCGGCCGCTGTAATAATTTTTCTGGTGCGTGTACATGACTGCCTAATTTTTCTGGCTGCACTGCGGGCAGCTGCAACAACAAAAGAAAAGGCATGTACATGCGCCCATTCCCCTTCGTGATCATTACCTTGCCGTGGTAAAGGGGCTTGCGTATCACAATGAAGCAATGACCGGCACCTAGATGAGTGTCTCGGGGGGCACACAAAAGATAAGGTCGTTGCTTCATTGTGGTCAGACCAAATTTGATCAGCTGGACAGTCACTGTTCTGTCATTCAGCTACATCAGCCAGGCGACCATATGGGCTGTAAAGCCACCAAAACCTGCACTCTCGCCATGGTGCGCACCAGTCCAGCACGGCCGTCACTACACAAACAGCTGTTTGCGGTGCGTTAAACGGTGAGTTTGGTGTGTCAGTGTGAAGCAGTACCTTAATTACACTCCCTGATTGATGTATACACATGCAAGATGTTTTAAAGCACTTTAGGCCTGTCATTTAGCATTCAATGTGATTTCTGCCCTTAAAACGCTGCTTTGCGTCAAATCCAGATTTTTCCCGGGGACTTTTGGCGTGTATCCCACTCCGCCATGCCCCCCTCCAGGTGTTAGACCCCTTGAAACATCAGCAGGCCCAGTGTAGCCAATTAGGCTACACTAGCCCCTGGAGCCACTCCCCCCCTTATAAAAGGCAGGCAGCGGCGGCCATTACGGTCACTCGTGTGCCTGTGTTAGTGAGAGTAGGGCGAGCTGCTGCAGACTGTCTCTCATAGGGAAAGATTAGTTAGGCTTAGCTTGTTCCTGGCTGCATACCTGTTCTGTTCTGTGAACCCACCACTGCATACCTGTTCAGTGAACCTGCCACTGCATACCTGTTCTGTGAACCCACCACTGCATACCTGTTCTGTGAACCCGCCACTGCATACCTGTTCTGTGAACCTGCCACTGCATACCTGTTCTGTGAACCCACCACTGCATACCTGTTCTGTGAACCCACCACTGCATACCTGTTCAGTGAACCCGCCACTGTATTCCTGTTCAGTGAACCCGCCACTGCCGTCACTACACAAACAGCTGTTTGTGGTGCGTTACACGGTGAGTTTGGTGTGTCAGTGTGAAGCAGTACCTTAATTACACTCCCTGATTGATGTATACACATGCAAGATGTTTTAAAGCACTTTAGGCCTGTCATTTAGCATTCAATGTGATTTCTGCCCTTAAAACGCTGCTTTGCGTCAAATCCAGATTTTTCCCGGGGACTTTTGGCATGTATCCCACTCCGCCATGCCCCCCTCCAGGTTCTAGACCCCTTGAAACATCTTTTCCATCACTTTTCTGGCCAGCATAATTATTTTTTTTCAAAGTTCGCATCCCCATTGAAGTCTATTGCAGTTCGCGAACTTTAACGCGAACCGAACCTTCCGCGGAAGTTCGCGAACCCGGTTCGCGAACCTAAAATCGGAGGTTCGGCCCAACTCTAATAACAACTAATATATAGACAAAGAACTGACATAATAAGGGAGAGAAGACCAACAATGATGAGACATATATGGGGTTTATGCGTACAGCAGCCGCGGCATGGAGGACGACTGTCTACGGACGATGGATCGGGAACGAGGTGCAAGGCCGCCGGTGGGGGACCGCATCAGAAGGTTTACCCTACAAAGCTGCTAGATTTGTGAGTCATTCAAATCTTGCGGGACTATAAGTTCCGGACGTATCAGAAGCTCATACTGGGCAGTGAACGCTCACTGAAGGGAATCAGGTGGCTCCGGTGTGAGTAGTGTGTATGGTGGTTGTATGAGTTTATGGGCATATTGTGATATGTCAACAAACTGGTAACAATATTGCTGCTAAGGATTGCGGGGTCATACAAACATTCCTTTAATGCCCTGGTGCTTAACTGGCGTTATCGATTTGACTCTTATTTTAATTTTAATTTCATTTTTATTTTCATTTTTATTTTCATTTTTTATTTTTATAATTTATTCATTATTTTGATAATATTGTTGTGGATTTTTTATGACTTTAGAAGCCAACTGATAATAAAACTGATACTGAAGTACCTTCACTCTTTTGGATATACAGGGATCTTATTGAATAAAAACAAAATAAGTCCAGCGCCACTCTCTATAGATTTTATATTCGGTTGTTTGGAAGCGGATATCCCAGATCCTGAGGGAAGGGCAGCAGGAGGAAGTGTACATATATTAGACTTCATATCGTGTAGATTGTGTGAGTTATATTGATAGCAGCGCGCTTTAATATTTGTTTTTTTTAGTACCGTTATAATTGCTGTGCAGTAACTGCACACAGCATTTTTACATGAAAGCAACAGGGACAGCCATACCATGCCAGGAAAAAAACACATATATAAGTAGATAACTACTTGTTCCACTAACATAATAGATGTATTGTATTGTTCATGTTTGTATTTCTGCTAATTTTTTTTTTAGTAAATAAAGACAATTCTGTTCCTGGCATTTGCCATCTTGGCTCTCTCTGACTGAAGCCAATTCTAATGTCATTTCCTGCCTTCTCCTAGAAACTGCACTGTCATATCTAGCTTGCTTCGTAAACATGTGAGCGCAGTAAGATCAGGTTACAGCAGCTTTACACTGAACTGCCCGGCTGGTGGCTGAGAGCGGAGCTGTGGCGTGGGACATTGCAGCTGCAAGGGGCTGGAAGAAGCCCCAAGTAAGTTTATCGGGGGTAGGATAACTAGCCCAATGATTCCTTCAAGGTAGCCATACATCTAGTGATCATGGGCAGATTCAACCAAGAGACAAATCTCTCTCTGATTGAATCTGATTAGAGATTGATTTGTCAGCTGTCCATACACTGCAGGCCAATACTCGATCAATTTCAGCATGTAATCTCTCAGAAATCGGGGGAGCCCGCCGCTCCTGCCAGTTCGCCACCTTGCCGCTATTCTCCTATGTATAAGTGTATATGTATGTCTTATACGCTGCCAGCATGTATAGGAGATGTAACGGACAGCAGCGGATTCGGGAGAGGGTGGGCAGCATGACACAGGACAGGTGATGTATAAATGCACATACATATACATGTACATACACATTTATACATATATAAACAGCGCCAGGAGTTTCCTCTCTCATTCTGATATCGCTTGCCATTAACACCGTGCACCCAACCAACTGCCACGGCCCGAGATCTTACAGCGTTTCTTATCAATTTAATATAACCAAATTTAGCCCGAAATATTATTTTTATAAGTATAATAATTGAAATTTGATGGTCGATTGGCCACCAAGTCGCCTGATGTTTGGCCACCTTTATTAGTTGGGGGAATAACAAGGTGAGATAACTGATGAGATTTGTGTGTTGTGTATTATTAGCTGTACTAGTTGCAGACTTACCTTTTGTGCATGTGTCTTCATCAGTGTTTTTGGTTGTGCTTGTAGTTGTAGAAGTTGTAGTTGGAGTGGTTGTTGTAGTGGTTGGTGTAGTGGTTGGTGTTGTGGTAGTTGTTGTAGTTGGAGTGGTTGTTCTTGTAGTGGTTGGTGTTGTAGTTGGAGTGGTTGTTGTAGTGGTTGGTGTTGTGGTTGGTGTTGTGGTAGTTGTTGTAGATGGAGTGGTTGTTCTTGTAGTGGTTGGTGTTGTAGTTGTAGTGGTTGTTGTAGTGGTTGTTGTAGTGGTTGGTGTTGTGGTTGGTGTTGTAGTTGTGCTAGTTGTTGTTGGAGTAGCTGTAGTCAAGATGTTAATAACAGGATCTGAAAAAAATAATTATGAAAAATTCTTAAAGACCGAGACAATTTTCAAACTTCTGCAATGCCTCTACTTGAGTTGAAACATCTCTGGCAATTTCATTTCGGCCCTTTGCACACTTGCACGCTGCGTCACCCTGCATTACTCTTCACCCACCACATTCCCGCCGTGAGACTTGCGCACTTCCCGCGATGTGACAGGATGCGCCAGAAGTATCCAAATTGCCGCAATGATGACACAAAGTCAATGGGTGACGCAGTATGTGTGCAGGTCGGGAGCGCGGTGCGACACACAGACTGATGGGTATCCTAGTGACATGCTCCTGTCCAGCAAGGCGTACGTCACTGAGTTGGGGGCGGGCCTATGAATATGACGCCGCACCGTGGCACAGGGTCATATGACGGCTGATTCCTGTGTTGCGGTGCTGCAATTAGTAGGTGTGCAGCCGTCCTCAGTTTTTTTTTTTTTTTTTTTCTTCAGAACAAATGGGGCTTTCTTTTGATACCGTTTAATTATATTTGTAATTTGCTTGGTTTTTTTTGTTGTTTTTTTAGAGAGAAAATATTCATAAAAAATGAAAAAAAAATAAATAATTTTCAGCATTTCTCAACCAAAAATATGCAAATAGATCAAATTGGAGCAATAAAACTCTCAGAAACTGAAAGGTTCATGTTTTCTATGCAGAAATGTCAAAATTATGCGGATTATTTACACCACATTCCAAATTATTAAGCAAATTATATTTTCTCTGATTTTCCTAAATATTCAATGCAAGCGGTGAGTCAGAATGTTTTTGAGTTATCCACCTTTAGCCCATAATTAATTTACTGGAAAAAAAAAAGATTCTCAAGAGGTCAGAGGTACTGTGGAGCAACATCATTGCAAAACGCATGAGGAAGCACAGGGCGACGCGGGTGATGTTGGGTTGAGGCATCAGTATAGTGACTCACCTGTGCAGTACAGTGACTCACCTGTGCAGTACAGTGACTCACCTGTGCAGTACAGTGACTCACCTGTGCAGTATAGTGACTCACCTGTGCAGTACAGTGACTCACCTGTGCAGTACAGTGGCCCACCTGTGCAGTACAGTGACTCACCTGTGCAGTACAGTGGCTCACCTGTGCAGTACAGTGACTCACCTGTGCAGTACAGTGGCTCACCTGTGCAGTACAGTGACTCACCTGTGCAGTACAGTGACTCACCTGTGCAGTACAGTGACTCACCTGTGCAGTATAGTGACTCACCTGTGCAGTACAGTGGCTCACCTGTGCAGTACAGTGAATCACTTGTGCAGTACAGTGACTCACCTGTGCAGTATGGTGACTCAACTGTGCGGTAGTGACTCACCTGTGCAGTACAGTGAATCCCCTGTGCAGTACAGTGACTCATTTTTACAGTACAGTGACTCACCTGTGCAGTATAGTGACTCACCTGTGCAGTACATTGATTCACTTGTGCGGTAGTGACTCACCTGTGCAGTACATTGATTCACCTGTGCAGTATAGTGAATCACTTGTGCAGTACAGTGAATCACCTGTGCAGTATAGTGACTCACCTGTGCGGTAGTGACTCACCTGTGCAGTACAGTGAATCACCTGTGCAGTACAGTGACTCACCTGTGAAGTATAGTGACTCACCTGTGAAGTACAGTGGCTCACCTGTGCAGTACAGTGACTCACTTGTGCAGTACAGTGGCTCACCTGTGCAGTTTAGTGACTCACCTGTGTAAAATAGTGACTCACCTGTGCAGTACAGTGGCTCACCTGTACAGTATAGTGACTCCCCTGTGCAGTACAGTGGCTCACCTTTGCAGTGCAGTGACTCACCTGTGCTGTCTAGTGACTCACCTATGTAAAATAGTGACTCACCTGTGCAGTACAGTGGCTCACCTGTGCAGTACAGTGACTCACCTGTGCAGTACAGTGACTCACCTGAGCAGCATAGTGACTCACCTGTGCAGTACAGTGACTCACCTGTGTAAAATAGTGGCTCACCTGTGCAGTATAGCGAATCACTTGTGCAGTACAGTGACTCACCTGTGCAGTATGGTGACTCACCTGTGCGGTAGGGACTCACCTGTGAAGTACAGTGAATCCCCTGTGCAGTACAGTGACTCATTTTTACAGTACAGTGACTCACCTGTGCAGTATAGTGACTCACCTGTGCAGTACATTGATTCACCTGTGCAGTATAGTGACTCACCTGTGCAGTATAGTGACTCACCTGTGCAGTATAGTGAATCACTTGTGCAGTACATTGACTCATCTGTGCGGTAGTGACTCACCTGTGCAGTACAGTGAATCACCTGTGCAGTACAGTGACTCACCTGTGCAGTATAGTGACTAACCCGTGCAGTACAGTTAATCACCTGTGCAGTACAGTGACTCACCTGTGCAGTAAACATCAAATTTGAGGGATCCAGAGAACTTGTAGACGTAATGTCCCCCAGGACAGGCCTTTACTGAAATATTTAGCCCATTGTAACATCCGGAGGCCACACTGTTGATCAGTAGAGGCATCATCTGGATCCCATCTCCAATCTTTGGGTGGCTTCCTCCTAGAGTGTATGGTTCCAGGGATCCACACTTCAGAGGTCCCACACATCCTTCCTTCAGGCTGGATCCAGTGCCAACATAACGGTACCAACCACAGAGGTTCCGGTCAGTGGGGAATCTTCCAGTGGAGGAGATGTTGGCCAGCCGGTTGGCTCCATTGACCTGCTGGTAGTTATAACAAGGGTCCGCACATTGAGCTGCCCCACTGATCCTCAGACAGTCATGGTCACTAGTGCAGGAGCTAGATCCGGGGCCTCCACATGGGGCCTTCCTGTTTATATTACACAAGTAGGTGCCGTTTTGGTTGACACAGGTGTCTGTTGGAGAACACTTGTTCAGTGTAGGGCTGGCACACTCATTGATGTCCACACATAGCTTCTGCTTTGTATCCCAGGTGTAGCCATCAGGACAGCATGGACGGGTGTCACAGAACGCCATGAGTGTGCAGTTCCAACCGTCACCCACATATCCAGGCTTGCAGGAACACGACACGTAGCCTGACTTGGCAGCACAGTTGGCGGTTGTGGTGGAGTTGCAATCACTGCAGGATTTGGCATCTGTACAAATCCAGAATAAAATACATTAACCTCCTTTACATGATAGAAAATAAAATGAATACATTTCAGTAATAACACAATGGATCCCATTAATATCTATAAATATTAGTCATCTATAATTTGAATTAGGTCTTATAAATTGAATGAAATATGCTTAAAGTGCGTGAATCCTCTCAAAACATTGAATTAAATGTGCAAGTCATGTCCACATTGAGATATATAGTGGAAACATTGTGCTCAAGGGCCGGTGTAAGCCACGCTGGGGCCCCTGAGCAAAAGTAACTTGGAGACCCCTCTGCCCCTGCCAAGCAAAGTCAGCCCCGTGGACCCGCTCTGCCGGACCCCCCTGGTGGTCTCCCGCTGATTGCTCCCCATGGCCCCCGCATGTTCCGTAGCTGAGCTGTCCTGTAATGTCTCATCTCTCCTGCCAGCTGCTCCGCCCCAATCTATGTCTTCAGTCATGCTGCCTGCCTCTTCTGTATGCCTGACAAGTGGTTTTTACACATAACATGTATGCAATGGAGAAGACGCAGGCAGCCTGGCTGAAGATGGAGAGCGGAACAGAACAGCTCCTAGGAGAGATGAGTTATTACAATGCAGGTCAGTTACAGAACATGTGGGGGGCATGGGGAGCAGTCAGCGGGAGACCACCTGGAGGGTCTGACAGAGTAGGGGACTGTGAAGTGGACGGGGTCTTGGGCTCTGGGGTCTCAATGGCAGCCGCAGCCCTGTGTGCGTTATATGCTGAATCCATCGGCAGAGGTTAAGTTCTTTAGTGGGGACGGAAGTGGCTTCTGACCTCAAGTGACATGGACATCACTTAATGCCAAATTTGCAGATGCTTCTTTTACATTTTGAGTGGATTTCCGCACTTTAATCGGATTTCTGCAATTTAGCTGCGAGCGTCCTGCTTCCGCCAATATAGTGACCCAAATGCATCATTTCCGCCCATACATCACGTCACTTCCGGTTTTTCATCGGAAGCAATGACCAAACCAGGAAACTATTTACCGTATTCTTCAGACTTTAAGACGCACTTGTTCTTAAAACTGTGGGGGGAGGGGGAATTTGGTGCATCGTATAGTGCGAATATACATTTACCGGCCGGTGTGCTCTTCTCCTCCTCCGTCTCCCTCCATCTGCAATTCTAACCTGCAACCCCTAGAAGTGGCAGCAGGTGGGAGATTAGCGAGGGGGGGTATGAGCAGGAGTGAGACAGCTATCCCACTGTGGGCATACATGCCAAGAACTGGTGGCAGGTGCAAGATCAGCAAGGCCTGGAATGTGCAGGAGCGAGTCAGCCATCCACCCACGGGCATAACACATGCCGATAATTGGCAGCGGGTAGGAGATCAGCAAGGCCTGGAATGTGCAGGAGCGAGTCAGCCATCCACCCGCGGGCATAACACATGCCGATAATTGGCAGCGGGTAGGAGATCAGTGAGGTCCAGAATGCGCAGGAGTGAGTCAGCCATCCACCCGCGGGCATAACACATGCCGATAATTGGCAGCGGGTAGGAGATCAGCAAGGCCTGGAATGCGCAGGAGTGAGTCAGCCATCCACCCATGGGCATAACACATGCTGACCCCAGCAGCACACACGTGTCACATGGTTTAAGGACACCATTAACCAAGAAGTATGGAGGAGCCGGGAATGGATAGAGCTGCATGATTTTTGAAAGATGAAGACAGACAGAGACAGAGGAGTGGAGCACGGCGGCTGCAGGCTGGTCTGAAGCATGTGTTACACCCGCAGGTGGATGGCTGCCTCGCTCCTGCACATTCCTGATCTCACAGACTTCCCACCCACTTACAATAATCGGCATCTGTTATGCCCATGGTTGGATGGCTGCCTCGCTCCTGCACAATGGCGCATGGTCAACCAGGCTGATGCCCCTGTGCAGGTTGCCTGGGATGGAAAGATGGCGTCCAAAATCCTTCACTGGAGACTATTTGTGTTTCCAGTACAGGGCTACAGGCACCATCTTCCCGTAGCCTTGCTCTCTGTCTGTCAGCGCAGGACTTTCGCAGCATCTGGTTGCAGGAAGATGATCGGGGGAGCTGCATGCGGGGAGAGGAGTCTTCTGCAGGTTAGTAAAGGCTTTTTTTTTACAGGTGCACACTATTTTCTGGTAAAAGATTGCAGCATTACGCTTATTCTCATGAGGGGCCACCATGGGGGGGGGATAACAGTTTTTCTCGCCTTGAGGGACAAAATGGCTAGAGGCACACCTGCTCCTGCACATTCCAGACCTCGCTGATCTCCAACCTGCTGCCAGTTATCAGCATGTGTTATACCCCGGGGATGGCTGCCTCGCTCCTGCTCTTACCCCTCTCACTGATCTCCCACCTGCTGCCAGTTATCTGCATGAGTTATACCCCGGGGAAGGCTGCCTCACTCCAGCTCTTACCCCCCTCTCTGATCTCCCACCTGCTGCCAGTTATCTGCATGAGTTATGCCCCAGGGAAGGCTGCCTCACTCCAGCTCTTACCCCCCTCTCTGATCTCCCACCTGCTGCCAGTTATCTGCATGAGTTATGCCCCAGGGAAGGCTGCCTCACTCCTGCTCTTACCCCCTCACTGATCTCCCACCTGCTGCCAGTTATCAGCATGTGTTATGCCCCGGGGGAAGGCTGCCTCGCTCCTGCTCTTACCCCCCTCACCGATCTCCCACCTGCTGCCAGTTATCAGCATGTGTTATGCCCTGGGGAAGGCTTCCCCGCTCCTGCTCTTACCCCCCTCACTGATCTCCCACCTGCTGCCAGTTATCAGCATGTGTTATGCCCCGGGGGAAGGCTACCACGCTCCTGCTCTTACCCCCCTCACTGATCTCCCACCTGCTGCCAGTTATCAGCATGTGTTATGCCCCGGGGAAGGCTGCCTCGCTCCTGCTCTTACCCCCTCACTGATCTCCCACCTGATGCCAGTTATCAGCATGTGTTATGCCCCGGGGAAGGCTGCCTCGCTCCTGCTCTTACCCCCTCACTGATCTCCCACCTGCTGCCAGTTATCAGCATGTGTTATGCCCCGGGGGAAGGCTGCCTCGCTCCTGCTCTTACCCCCCTCACTGATCTCCCACCTGCTGCCAGTTATTGGCATGTGTTACGCCCCGGGGAATGCTGCCTCGCTCCTGCTCTTACCCCCTCACTGATCTCCCACCTGCTGCCAGTTATCCGCATGTGTTATGCCCCGGGGGAAGCCTGCCTCGCTCCTGCTCTTACCCCCTCACTGATCTCCCACCTGCTGCCAGTTATCAGCATGTGTTATGCCTCGGGGAAGGCTGCCTCGCTCCTGCTCTTACCCCCCTCACTGATCTCCCACCTGCTTCCAGTTATTAGCATGTGTTATGCCCCTGGGAAGGCTGCCACACTCCTGCTCTTACCCCCCTCACTGATCTCCCACCTGCTGCCAGTTATCAGCATGTGTTATGCCCCAGGGAAGGCTGCCTCGCTCCTGCTCTTACCCCCCTCACAGATCTCCTACCTGCTGCCAGTTATCAGCATGTGTGATGCCCCGGGGAAGGCTGCCTCGCTCCTGCTCCTACCCCCCTCACAGATCTCCTACCTGCTGCCAGTTATCAGCATGTGTTATGCCCCGGGGAAGGCTGCCTCGCTCCTGCTCTTACCCCCTCACAGATCTCACACCTGCTGCCAGTTATCTGCATGTGTTATACCCCGGGGGAAGGCTGCCTCGCTCCTGCTCTTACCCCCCTCACTGATCTCCCTCCTGATGCCAGTTATCAGCATGTGTTATGCCCCGGGGGAAGGCTGCCTCGCTCCTGCTCTTACCCCCTCACTGATCCCCCACCTGTTGCCAGTTATCAGCATGTGTTATGCCCCGGGGGAAGGCTGCCTCGCTCCTGCTCTTACCCCCTCACTGATCCCCCACCTGCTGCCAGTTATCAGCATGTGTTATGCCCCGGGGAAGGCTGCCTTGCTCCTGCTCTTACCCCCCTCACTGATCCCCCACCTGCTGCCAGTTATCAGCATGTGTTATGCCCCGGGGGAAGGCTGCCTCGCTCCTGCTCTTACCCCCCTCACTGATCCCCCACCTGCTGCCAGGTATCAGCATGTGTTATGCCCCAGGGAAGTCTGCCTTGCTCCTGCTCTTAATTCCCTCACTGATCTCCCTCCTGATGCCAGTTATCATCATGTGCCCAGTCCCCCGCCTGAAGTAGGACACATGTGACCACTGGCTGTCCTATCACCTGCACAGCTACGAAGACCAGGTAAGACCTGTCCCGTTAGCTAAGAGCCATTTCCAGTACACACTGTGAGCATGTTCCTTTTTTAATTTCCCAGTAGAGTCCTTAAATTTGCACCAGTGGTACCTCCTCCTCACCTGATGGCACCGCATCTAAGGTCTCTGTCAGGGATGGGCTCAAATTTGAATTTGGGTGAATCCAGAAAGTTGCTATCCGGATTTTACCCAGTTACCTGTGCGGGGTGGGCGAGGGGTCAAGCTTACCTATCTGACGTCTTCTTCGGTCCGTCCCTCGGCACCTCCCGTTATGCGGTCCAAGCAGCGGTCACGTGATTACAAGCACTTCCTCCTTCCGGGTTGAAGTGTATAGTCACGTTACGCGCGTGGACCGCATTGTGGGAGGCGCCGAGGGAGGGACCGAAGAAGACGTCAGATAGGTAAGCTTGACCCCCCACCGCCAACCCCGCACAGGTAACTGGGTGAAATCCGGATAGCAACTATCCGAATTCACCCAAATTCAAATTTGAGCCCATCCCTGGTCTCTGTATCCCGATACCCAATGCAGCTATTGCTTCTGATGGTCCTTGGTGTGTTGTACGGAAAACCTTAAAGGAACTCTGAAGCAAGAAAAAGAAGACTGACATACTTACCTAATACAGAAGGTTCTGCATCTAATAGAGCCTTCCTGGTCTGGTCTCTGTGTCCTGATTCCACCGCTGTCCCTCCAGTCATATAATGCTCCACACAGGTCAGGGCAGCCATCAGGGGGGTACAAGAGGGACAGTAGTATGGGGCCCTGGAAGGGTCTGGGGCCCAAACAGCGGCAGTGCCACTCGAGCCTCTGCTGGCAATTATTCTAGCAACAGGAGTTGTGTGGTCATCTCCCTCTTCCCTGCTGCGTGATTGGTGAACACACATCAATGCAGGGGGGAGGGTGTTATGGGCGGCAGGCAGGAAGCAGGAAAATCTGGTGCATAGCTCCGCAGCTACTTTCTGGCATGCCATTCAAATGTATGGAAAACGTAATTTACCGTTTTCAGGCGGCATCGTTGCTGGATGGCTGTCTGTGGTGTGGGGGAGTGGGAGAGTGCATTGCCTGGCTGCCTGCGGTGGGGCGGGAGGAGGCAATAGCTGCCCGGGAAAAGTGTAGCAGATGTGCGCAGGGAGTGGGGGCCAACTCCTACCCTCTGTTCCTCACCTCGGGAGCCCCTTCCTTTTAATGGCAGTCAGCGCAGCGGAAGAGGATGCTCGGATGTGCCTTATCCACGAATTCGGAAATACGCGTGGTTGCAAAAAAAAATCCGCATTCGGCCCCGCCGCATGCGGATTTTCGTCCGCATCCACGCAACCACGCGGATTTTTTTCCCGTGAATGGCGTAATCACGCGCGGATTCACGCCCGGAGGCGGATTTTCTTTTAACGTTAATAACAAAGCCCCCATACATGCTACAGTCCCCCAAATAGCATGGATTATCGAGGTGATAAGGGGCAACATAACTTCAACATAAAAAATTCCCCCCCAAAATTTTTTTTTCGAGAAAATGTATTTTAACCACTTGAGGACCCACCCTTTACCCCCCCTTAAGGACCAGCGCTAGTTTGATTGATCTGTGCTGGGTGGGCTCTGCAGCCCCCAGCACAGATCAGGGTGCAGGCAGGGAGATCAGATTGCCCCCCTTTTTTCCCCCCTATGGGGATGATGTGCTGGGGGGGTCTGATCTCTGCTGCCTGCGAGTGGCTGGCGGGGGGGGCACCTCAAAGCCCCCCTCCGCGGCGAAATGCTCCCCCTCCCTCTCCTACCTGGCCCCCTTTGGTAAGCCGGGCTGCACAGGACGCTATCCGTCCTGTGCAGCCAGTGACAGGCTGTCTCCTGTCACATGGCGGCGATCCCCGGCCGCTGATTGGCCGGGGATCGCCGATCTGCCTTACGGCGCTGCTGCGCAGCAGCGCCGTACAAATGTAAACAAAGCGGATTATTTCCGCTTGTGTTTACATCTAGCCTGCGAGCCGCCATCGGCGGCCCGCAGGCTATTCACGGAGCCCCCCGCCGTGATTTGACAGGAAGCAGCCGCTCGTACGAGCGGCTGCTTCCTGATTAATTAGGCTGCAGCTGGCGACGCAGTACTGCGTCGCTGGTCCTGCAGCTGCCACTTTGCCGACGCACGTTATGAGTGTGCGGTCGGCAAGTGGTTAAAGTGAAATCAACACTTTAAATGGGGCTATTAATTGGTAATAAGTGGTTTTAAAAAGGGATATACGCGTTAAGCAGTCAAAGAGGTGAAGGCGAGTTCCAATGGCACTTGGCGGCGAAGGTACCGCTGGAGGAGGATGAGTGGCTGACGGCAAAAAGGCTCCAGAGAGGTTTTTGTAATTTTTTTTTTTTTTTTTGCAGCAATTAGCAATGACATCGCAGCAGAGTTGTCAGTGGACACGGGCAGTGTGAACGCAGAGTGCAGTGGTGGTAGCGACTGAGTCAGGAGAAGGACAATGCGGGCGGTCAGTTCAGCAGCACAGAAGGACCACGGCAACATACTGGTGGTAGTAGTAGCAGCACAGCGTCATAGTGCTGGCCAAAGAATTAAATGCACCCGGCGACCCGGGCAGTGTGAACGCAGAGTGTAGTAGCGACTGAGTCAGGAGGACAAAGCGGGCGGTCAGTTCAGCAGCAGCAGCACAGTAGTAGTAGCACAGCGTCATAGTGCTGGCCAAAAAATTAAATGCACCCGGCGACCCGGGCAGTGTGAACGCAGAGTGTAGTAGCGACTGAGTCAGGAGGACAAAGCGGGCGGTCAGTTCAGCAGCAGCAGCACAGTAGTAGTAGCACAGCGTCATAGTGCTGGCCAAAAAATTAAATGCACCCGGCGACCCGGGCAGTGTGAACGCAGAGTGTATTAGCGACTGAGTCAGGAGGACAAAGCGGGCGGTCAGTTTAGCAGCAGCAGCACAGTAGTAGTAGCACAGCGTCATAGTGCTGGCCAAAAAATTAAATGCACCCGGCGACCCGGGCAGTGTGAACGCAGAGTGTAGTAGCGACTGAGTCAGGAGGACAAAGCGGGCGGTCAGTTCAGCAGCAGCAGCACAGTAGTAGTAGCACAGCGTCATAGTGCTGGCCTAAAAAATTAAATGCACCCGGCGACCCGGGCAGTGTGAACGCAGAGTGTAGTAGCGACTGAGTCAGGAGGACAAAGCGGGCGGTCAGTTCAGCAGCAGCACAGTAGTAGTAGCACAGCGTCATAGTGCTGGCCAAAACATTAAATGCACCCGGCGACCCGGGCAGTGTGAACGCAGAGTGTAGTAGCGACTGAGTCAGGAGGACAAAGCGGGCGGTCAGTTCAGCAGCAGCAGCACAGTAGTAGTAGCACAGCGTCATAGTGCTGGCCAAAAAATTAAATGCACCCGGCGACCCGGGCAGTGTGAACGCAGAGTGTAGTAGCGACTGAGTCAGGAGGACAAAGCGGGCGGTCAGTTCAGCAGCTCAGAAGGAGGACCATGGCAACTTACTGGTAGTAGTACCATAACACCAAAAAATTAACCAAGGTAGGCACTAGGCAGGTAGTAAATGTCTTTATAAAGGCAGGCATAGTTAACAACAGCACATGCAGCAGCCACTTCATGTCCCCCTGTGTCCGACAATAGGGGCCAGGAACTCACCTTCCACCCAAGCCTGGTTGATTTTCAGGAAGGTGAGTTTGTCCACAGAGGCGTGGGAGAGCCGAGAGCGCTTCTCTGTGACCACGCCACCGGCCGCACTAAAGCATCTCTCTGAGAGGACACTGGAAGGAGGGCAGGATAGGAGTTCCAGGGCGTACTGGGAAAGCTCGCTCCAGATGTCCAGTCTCTTGACCCAGTACTCCAAGGGGTCCACGGGGCTGTCGGTGTCATTGAGCCCGCTGGATGACCCCATATAGTCAGACACCATGGTGGTCAGTCGTTGCTTGTGCTGGTTGGTGGTGGATGCTGTGGCGGGCACCTCTGTTCTGGGCTGCTGCACTGCATACAGGCTCTTGCTTAGGCTCTTCAGGTCTCCGGGGCGCCAGTTGCTGCTGCTGCTGCTGGTGGTTGTTGTTGTGCTGCTAGTGGCAATGGCAGGCACCTCTTGCTGGCTTGGCAGAGCAGTTACAATGGGGGTGGAAGGCTGGGGGAATGCTTCCAGTAGTCTGCGCACAAGGGCCTCCTTCAACTCCCTTGTGCGTTGCTCGGTGGTGGATGGCGTCATTAAGTCTCCCAGCTTCCCCTTCAGATGGGGATCAAGCATCAAGGTAATCCAGATGTCCTCCCTTGAACGCATCTGGATCACCCGGGGGTCCCTGCGAAGGCAGCGCAACATGTGCACAGCCATGGGAAACAAGTGGGCCCTGCCAGCAAGATCTTCCTCGTCCTCGCCATTGTCCCATAACGCATGCCTGTCCTCTTCCTGTGCCATGTCGTTGTCCTCCTCAAACCGCCATCCACGTACAACGCCTGCTGCACTCTGCTCCTCCTCCTCCTCCTCATTCAGGTTAGGGACCTCCAACTCTTCCACTACCTGCTGTGAGCCCTCCTCTGAGCTGGACTGTGCTGCCATCTGCTCCTGTTCTTCCAACTGCCTCAGGGCTTCATCCCCACGCTCAATTAAATTGTCCATTGCCTGCTCCAGTAGACAAACCAAGGGCACCCACTGGCACACAGAGGCCCGCTCCTCACTGACCATCTTGGTTGCCTCCAGGAAGGGACTCAGCACCAGGCATACTTGCTGCATCAGAGTCCACTGAGTGGCAGTAATCATGGGGACTTGCTGGTTGCTGGGGACACTTGGGTCTAGCATGTAGGCCCTAAGAGCCAGCCTGTGCTGACACAGCCGCTCCAACATGGCCAGAGTCGAATTCCAGCGAACTGGCATGTCGATGATCATCCGGTGTTGTGGCCTTCCATACTGCTGCTGTAAGGTGGACAAGAGTGCAGAGGCAGTGGCTGACAGGCGGAAAAAGCGTACCACCGCCCGGGCATCCTGCAGCAGCTCGCTCATCCCCTGGTAGGTGCGCAAGAAGCGCTGCACCACAAGATTGAGCACGTGGGCCAAGCAGGGGATGTGCTGGAGGTTTCCCTGCTGCACTGCTGCCACCAGGTTGGCCCCGTTATCGGCTGCCACATACCCCACTTCCAGGCCTCTGGGGGTCAGCCACCTCCGCTCCTGCTTCCTGAGGGCGGCCAGGACATTGGTGGCCGTAAGCCTCTCCTTTCCCAGGGTCACCAATTTTAAAAGGGCTTGGCAGTGCCGAGGCTTGGCGCTGCTGCTGCCGAGGCGGGCTTGCTTTCCGGGTGCTGAGGGAGTGTCGTGACAGGACCCTTCTGCATCCCCCCTGATCCCGCGTGGTGGCACCACTAGCTGGGCTGATGCGCTCTTGTCCTCCCTCCCTTCCATCAGTGTCACCCAGTGGGCCGTAAAGGACAGGTAGCGACCTGTCCCAAATCTGCTACTCCACGAGTCCATGGTCACGTGGACCCGCTTGCCCACAGAGTAGTCCAGGGAACGGGCCACGTTTTCCACCGCAAACTTGTGGAGTGCTGGGATCGCGCTCCTGCTGAAATAGTGGCGACTGGGGACTTGCCACTCGGGGATGCCAAATTGGAGCAGCGTCCGCATGGCGCTCCCCTCCTGCACCAGGGAGTAGGGAAGCAGCTGTGATGCCATGGCCCGGGCCAGCAAGCCATTTAGTTTGCGGATCCGCCTGTGGCTTGGAGGCAGAGGCTTGGTCAGACCCTGAAAGGTGTCGCTCAGCAGGGTCTGACGACGCTGGAATGCAGGGGAGACAGAGGAGAGAGACGAACACTGGCTGCCAGCCTCAATGTCTGTGTCCTGAGCAGCCGAGGTGGAAGAGCGCTTGCGTGCTACTACTGCTGCTGCTGTGGGGGATTCACGACCCTGAGGGAGGGAGGATGCTGCTGCGCTGGTGGGCCTTCTGCTCTCAGGAACCCCTGCCAGCAGTGCCTGCTTCCTCTTAAAGTCCGCATACTCGCGGCAGTGGCGGCTTCTCAGGTGGCCCTGGAGGGATGAGGTACCCATCTTGCTCAGACTTTTCCCACGGCTCAATCTTTTGCTGCATAACCTGCACACCGCATACCTTTTGTCATCAGTACATTCCTCAAAGCAATCCCACACTGGTGACTTTAATTTACTGCGGCCCCCACTAGCAGAGGGTGCAGCGGAGCAATGTGTGGTAGTAGTTGCCGGGGGTTGCATGGTGGTGGTGCCGGCTGAAGCAGTGTCCTGTCTACTTCCTCCACGCCCACTGCTGCCGATGCCCCTGCCTGACATATGGCGATATCCTTGCCTAGGCTGAGGTGACTCGTCATCCTGCTCTGACCATTCTTCCACGGACTCAGCAGGCTGCACATAGTTAGGGTCCACAACGTCATCATCAGCAGCATCATCATAATCCAGCTCTTCCTCTGACTCCCCCGCCTCCTCTTCTGTCCCTACATCCCCAGACACAGACCCCTCTTCTTCATCACCAGAACTCAACAACGCTTGTGATTGTGGCCCGATCTCAATCTCTGCCACATCAGTCCCCAGTAAGTCCTGTGCTTCTTGCATCAGCAGGTTCCCAGATGCCGGACTGAGGGACAGAACGCTGTCATCCTGGGAGGGCTGCTGACCAGTGGGTGCTGGGGTGGATGTCACAACAAGCGTGGGATGTTGGCTGCTGCTGCTACTGCTTGGAGTGGTGCTCACAGTAGAGGTCTGGGAGGAAGTCATGATGTCCATGAGTACGTCAGGTTCCATTTGCTCAACCACCACACGGGGACCAGAAACTTTAAAATATTTGGACAATGGCGTCCGCTGACTCGGCCCAGGCTTTGCTGCCCCCTTTTCTGCTGCATCACGACCACGTACAGCTGGGCGTCCTCTCCCTGGACGTGGAGCAGTCCCAGAAGTGGCTGAGGCAATTGAACTCCCTTTCCTCTCACCCCGCGAAACCCTGCCAGACATGTTGCTAGTAATGAATCACTGGATGCAGTGGGCACAGTACAAGGTCACTGAAGGATGCAGTGGGCACAGCACAAGGTCACTGAAGGATGCAGTGGCCACAGCACAAGGTCACTGAAGGATGCAGTGGGCACAGCAGTGGGCACTGGATATACAACTAGGTCACTGAAGGATGCAGTGGGCACAGTACAAGGTCACTGAAGGATGCAGTGGGCACAGCAGTGGGCACTGGATATACAACTAGGTCACTGAAGGATGCAGTGGGCACAGTACAAGGTCACTGAAGGATGCAGTGGCCACAGTACAAGGTCACTGAAGGATGCAGTGGGCACAGCAGTGGGCACTGGATATACAACTAGGTCACTGAAGGATGCAGTGGGCACAGTACAAGGTCACTGAAGGATGCAGTGGCCACAGTACAAGGTCACTGAAGGATGCAGTGGCCACAGTACAAGGTCACTGAAGAATGCAGTGGGCACAGCAGTGGGCACTGGATATACAACTAGGTCACTGAAGGATGCAGTGGGCACAGTACAAGGTCACTGAAGGATGCAGTGGGCACAGCAGTGGGCACTGGATATACAACTAGGTCACTGAAGGATGCAGTGGCCACAGTACAAGGTCACTGAAGGATGCAGTGGGCACAGCAGTGGGCACTGGATATACAACTAGGTCACTGAAGGATGCAGTGGGCACACAAGGATGTCACACTGTGTAATGAGATGCTCATATGCCAGCGAGCGAGCGAGCAGTGGGCACTGGGCACGGCACAAGGTCACTGACAGAATGAATGAACAGCGCTGGCAGAGAGTGGCGGCGCTGGCGGTGTGACTGGCTGCCTGCAAATAGTACAAGTGTATAACTGTCACTGGAATATACAAGTGAACACTGCAGCTGCACTAACCTGCCTGCCTGCACTCTACACACAGATAATCCCCACTCCCACTACACTGCAGCACTGAACCTGCCTGCACAGCACTACACACAGTTAAATAATCACTAGACTCCCACACTCCCACTACACTACACTGACTACAACTAACTACAGCAATCACTCACTGACTAGCTAACTGTGTACAGTATAAGAGCAGTGTTAGCAAAAAAAACGCTTTGTTTTTAACACAATAAATGCACTTGCTCAAACAACAATGGCCTGGAGATAATCCTCTCAGCACCACAGTCTAGCAAGGACAGAGCTTTTCCATCATGGCCGCCGCTTTATATTCAGGAGGGGAGGGCATAGCTCTCCTCCTGTGATTGGTTGCTAGGGCCTGGCTGGGGCACTCTGATTGGCCTGCTATGTGTCACTTCCGCATAGTTTGACGCATTTCCGCAAACCACGACTTCAGCCCCGGGTTTCACGAGCGTGAATGCGGATTTCTGTCCGCATTCACGCGAAGCCGAAGTAGATTTTCGTGGTTGAAAATCTATTCACGGCTTAGCGTGTCCGAGGCGGAATGCGTCAAAATGGTCGTGAATCCACGCGTAAGCGTGATCACGACCTGGCGGTGAGCACCACTGCGGAAGATACAGCTGATCAATCACCTCCCCAGGCTCCGGTCTTTAGCAAACGTTAGAGCTGCAGGTCTACGCTGTCTCTTCTCTCTGCAATGCTGATTACACTACTTCCTGATTTCAGTGTAATCGGAGGGGGCTCCTGAGGTGAGGAACAGAGGGTAGGAGTTGGCCCCCACTCCCTGCGCACATCTGCTACACTTTTCCCGGGCAGCTATTGCCTCCTCCCGCCCCACCGCAGGCAGCCAGGCAATGCACTCTCCCACTCCACCACACCACAGGCAGCCTGGGGAGACTGTCGCTGTATCTTCTTCTGCAAAAAAACTTTTTTACCAAAACTCAAAACGAAAAATTGCGTTTGGAACACAATCACATTAAAACCCTTAATATCGTTTTATCAGCATTATGCTTCAGAACCATGCGCCATTTTTTCCCCTGGCGCCGTTTTTTACTGTATGCGGCAGGCAAGTTCCTTTTTACTCTACCCCACATACTGTGGCTCTGCCCTCACACAATCTACCTATCAGATTGGTATTTGGTGTGAGGTGGGCCCTGTAGGTTTGCCAAGTATGGGGCCCAGAAAATTCTGATGGCGGCCCTGACACAGGTTATTCCCTCTGCATATTTCCTCATTATTCCCCACATACCATCCCACTTACAAGCGTATAATCAATCATCAATCATCTAATAATAATAATAATGATTATCATCATTTGTTTCTACAAGAACAGAAATAGTGACATACTTACATTGGGTGAGACCTGGAAGAGAGAAAAAAATAAGAAATTGGTTAGATTCATTTTTTTTTTACTAATTACCCCAACTCTCCCTCACCCCCCCCCCCCCTCCATTAGCCCACAGCCTCTTATCCTCTTATACTGGCCAAGAGAAACACAAGAGCTGTAAGATGTCCCATCTGATCAGGCAATGGTGATTGTGACTGAGAAATCCAGCGCTCAAAGCTTCCAACACAACAATAAAAAATGCCAAACAAAATAAAGTCTCTTAGTTCTTCAGAATTGCTTCAGCATTCTTCAGTTAAGCCAAGCACTAGAATCATCGAGATTCCCTCCTTAGGATTGGCCCAGTTATACCAGCATGCAACTAGACAATTCATGCATACAATGTGACATTTAGGGAAACACAAATGCATCCAACCAGCCATCCTACAAAATACGTGAGGTACAAACTTGCTCACATGGTTGTAATTATGGGCTGTGGTGGGATAAGGAGAGGAGACCTGCAGCTTGGAGCCTGGCTGGTAGGGCTTCCAGAAGCATTCAGAAGAGCTAGAGCTACAAACTCGCTCACATGGCTGTAATTATTATGGGCTGTGGTGGGATAAGGAGAGGAGAGCTGCAGCTTGGAGCCTGGCTGGTAGGGCTTCCAGAAGCATTCAGAAGAGCTAGAGCTACAAACTCGCTCACATGGCTGTAATTATGGGCTGTGGTGGGATAAGGAGAGGAGAGCTGCAGCTTGGAGCCTGGCTGGTAGGGCTTCCAGAAGCATTCAGAAGAGCTAGAGCTACAAACTCGCTCACATGGCTGTAATTATTATGGGCTGTGGTGGGATAAGGAGAGCTGCAGCTTGGAGCCTGGCTGGTAGGGCTTCTAGAAGCATTCAGAATAGCTAGAGCTACAAACTCGCTCACATGGCTGTAATTATGGGCTGTGGTGGGATAAGGAGAGGAGAGCTGCAGCTTGGAGCCTGGCTGGTAGGGCTTCCAGAAGCATTCAGAAGAACTAGAGCTACAAACTCGCTCACATGGTTGTAATTATGGGCTGTGGTGGGAGAGGAGAGCTGCAGCTTGGAGTCTGGCTGGTAGGGCTTCCAGAAGCATTCAGAAGAGCTAGAGCTACAAACTCGCTCACATGGTTGTAATTATGGGCTGTGGTGGGATAAGGAGAGGAGAGCTGCAGCTTGGAGCCTGGCTGGTAGGGCTTCCAGAAGCATTCAGAAGAACTAGAGCTACAAACTCGCTCACATGGTTGTAATTATGGGCTGTGGTGGGATAAGGAGAGCTGCAGCTTGGAGCCTGGCTGGTAGGGCTTCCAGAAGCATTCAGAAGAGCTAGAGCTACAAACTGGCTCACATGGTTGTAATTATGGGATGTGGTGGGATAGGAGAGCTGCAGCTTGGAGCCTGGCTGGTAGGGCTTCCAGAAGCATTCAGAAGAGCTAGAGCTACAAACTCGCTCACATGGCTGTAATTATTATGGGCTGTGGTGGGATAAGGAGAGGAGAGCTGCAGCTTGGAGCCTGGCTGGTAGGGCTTCCAGAAGCATTCAGAAGAACAAGGCTGCTGTGCTCATCCCACACAGACAATAAATAGGGTAAATGGCGGTACAAAGGGGTGTGGCCAAATCAAATGCAAACCAGTATTAACCCTTGCAGCCAAAGCTTACACTTGCAGCAACACATCACACACAGCAATATAAACTGCCAAACAGACAATTCCGGTGCGCTGGGTTAATCCAAGAACACTGGCGCATTTTTGGAGAACTACTTAAGTCCGCCATTTTGTTTGTCAGTTTGAATTGCTGGGTATGCTGTGTTGTCTTGCCTGTGCACTGCAGTGTTACTGCCACTTATGTCAGTTATGTGCAGTGTGCAATTAGCACAACCTGCGATTTCCAGGTAATGAGTGTGTTGCCAGGGTAATGCGCATTATGTTACTTGTGTACTGCAGGACACGCTAGCACCATCTTCACCTTATGAACGCATGCAGCATAACTGGCATTAGTACCGTTATCATTTAAAATCTATAGAGAGTGGCGCTGGACTTATTTTTTTTTATGCAATGAAATCACTGTATATCCAAAAAAAGTGAAAATCACTATTTATCCAAAAGAGTGAAGGTACTTCAGTATCAGTTTTAATTTCAGTTGGCTTCTAAAGTTATATAAAATCCACAACAAGATTATGGAAATAATGAATAAATTATAAAAATCAAAAAATCAAAATCAAAAATGAAAATAAAAATGAAAATGAAATTAAAATTAAAATAAGAGTGAAATCAATAACAACAGTTAAGCACTAGGGGCTGGAGTCACTAAAGGGTGCTAAGTGTTAGCACGGCAGTGAAAATCCGCTTTGCACGTGCAAACTACTTAGCACCTAAGTTTACACGTGCAAAGCCTTAACACTCAAGTTAGCACATGCAAATGCTTTACACTCGAGTTAGCACATGCAAAGCCTTTACACTCGAGTTAGCACATGCAAAGCCTTTACACTCGAGTTAGCCCATGCAAAGCCTTTACACTCGAGTTAGCACATGCAAAGCCTTTACACTCGAGTTAGCACATGTAAAGCCTTTACACTCGAGTTAGCACGTTCAAAGCTTTTACACTCGAGTTTGCTCATGGAAAGCCTTTACACTCAAGTTAGCACGTGCAAAACCTTTACACTCGAGGTTGCACGTGCAAAGCCTTTACACCTGATAACTGAGTTATCATGCTTTAGCCAATCGAGCCCGGGCAGCAGCGGGAGCGCGGAAAGTACGGATTTCTCCGTCCCTGGGGGTTAAAGGATGGAAAAAGGGATGGAGAAATTCGTACGCGTGGGGGTAAAGTGGTTAAAACTGATACTGAAGTACCTTCACTCTTTTGGATATACAATGATTTTATTGAATAAAAACAAAATAAGTCCAGCGCCACTCTCTATAGATTTTATATTCGGTTGTTTGGAAGTGGATATCCCAGATCCTGAGGGAAGGGCAGCAGGAGGAAGTGTACATATATTAGACTTCATATCGTGTAGATTGTGTGAGTTATATTGATAGCAGCGCCCTTCAATATTTGTTTTTTTAGTACCATTATAATTGCTGTGCAGCACCTGCACACAGCATTTTTACATGAAAGCAACAGGGACAGTCATACCATGCCAGGAAAAAAACACATATATAAGTAGATAACTACTTATCTAACATAATAGATGTATTGTACTGTTCATGTTTTTATTTCTGCAAATTTTATATAGTAAATAAAGATAATTCTGTTCCTGGCATTTGCCATCTTGGCTCCCTCTGACTGAAGTCAATTCTAATATCATTTCCTCCCTTCTCCTAGAAACTACACTGTCATATCTAGCTTGGTTTGTAAACATGTGAGCGCAGTAAGATCAGGTTACAGCAGCTTTACACTGAACTGCCCGGTGGCTGAGAGCGGAGCTGTGGCGTGGAACATTGCAGCTGCAAGGGGCTGGAAGAAGCCCCAAGTAAGTACATCGGGGGTAGGATAAATAGCCCAATGATTCCTTTAAGGTAGCCATACATCTAGTGATAATATATAGTGAACTGAACAGAGGCACCAAAAGGATAAAAACAGTATTTAAAATATTTAAAATTGCTTAGGAGGCAGTGGTGGACTTACCTCCTTCAAGCAGACACAAAAAACTGTGTAGTTCAACAACAATAAATCTATTAGTACACTGCAGGGTTTTAGTGGGTATAAAAACCCTGGAGTGTACTAATAAATTTATTGTTGTCGAACTACACAGTTTTTTGTGTCTGCTTGAGGGAGGTAAGTCCACCACTGCCTCCTAAGCAATTTTAAATATTTTAAAGTTGATGGGAGAGCTGGCAGGCACTCGGGTTATGCTGTGTGTAGCGAGCAAAGATGGACAAACACCCAGGTTCGCTATGTGCTCAAGACTAAAAGACAAAGTCTATGCAAAACAGCTGGAGAGAACATGAAGAGTCTGGCACTATAGTGTGTATTTCATAAAAATGGAAACAATGCAGCAAGCAGCGATGTGCATAAATATCTTGCAGTGAACTGGCATACAAAATAGTCTGAGGTGTGCACATCACCTCAGAAGAAGCCAGGCACTTTGCCCTGCGAAACGGTCGTCAGGCCGTGCACCCTCTGGCGCCCACACCTGCCACCTCCCTACACCCAGGTATAGCCTTCCAGCACTTGCTATTTTTACTTGCTGCACTACTATTTTGTATGCCAGTTCACTGCAAGATATTTATGCACATCGCTGCTTGCTGCATTGTTTCCATTTTTATAAAATACACACTATAGTGCCAGACTCTTCATGTTCTCTCCAGCTGTTTTAAATATTTTAAATCCTGTTTTTATCCTTTTGGCGCCTCTGTTCAGTTCACTATATAGCATATATCCACCCTTGGTGGAGGGGGATACCCCTTTCGTTTCACGTCTACAGAGAGCAACTTTCTAATCCTGAGTGGGGACAGGTCAATCTCCTCACCTGCTTATACAGTGGTTGCCTGGAGGTAACCCTGGTTTGTGAGTATATAACTTAGACTTTTTCATTATACCAATTGCCTCAACTTACTACACTATATTGGGCTCTCGGTTCTCCCTTTTTTTACACATCTAGTGATAATAGGCAGATTCAACTAACAGACAAATCTCTCTCTGATTGAATCTGATTAGAGATTGATTTGTCAGCTGCCCATACACTGCAGGCCAATACTCGATCAATTTCAGCATGTAATCTCTCAGAAATCGGGGGAGCCCGCCGCTCCTGCCACTTTCACCACCTTGCCGCTATTCCCCTATGTATAAGTGTGTATGTATGTCTTATACGCTGCCAGCATGTATAGGAGATGTAACGGACAGCAGCGGATTCGGGAGAGGGTGGGCAGCATGACACAGGACAGGTGATGTATAAATGCACATACATATACATGTACATACACATTTATACATACATAACCAGCGCCGGGAGTGTCTTCTCTCATTCTGATATCACTTGCCGTTAACACCGTGCACCCAACCAACTGCCACGGCCCGAGATCTTGTAGCGTTTCTTATCAATTAATGCAACCAAATTTGGCCCAAAATATTATTTTTATAAGTATAATAATCAAAATTTGATGGTCGATCGGCCACCAAGTCGCCTGATGTTTGGCCACCTTTATTGAGGGAACAACAAGGTGAGATAACTGGTGAGATTTGTGTGTTGTGTATTATTAGCTGTACTGGTTCCAGACTTACCTTTTGTGCATGTGTCTTCATCAGTGTTTGTGGTTGTGCTTGTAGTTGTAGAAGTTGTAGTTGGAGTGGTTGTTGTAGTGGTTGGTGTTGTGGTTGGTGTTGTGGTAGTTGTTGTAGATGGAGTGGTTGTTCTTATAGTGGTTGGTGTTGTAGTTGTTGTAGTTGTTGGTGTTGTAGTTGGAGTGGTTGTTCTTGTAGTGGTTGGTGTTGTAGTTGGAGTGGTTGTTGTAGTGGTTGGCGTTGTGGTTGGTGTTGTAGTTGGAGTGGTTGTTCTTGTAGTGGTTGGTGTTGTAGTTGGAGTGGTTGTTCTTGTAGTGGTTGGTGTTGTAGTTGTGCTAGTTGTTGTTGGAGTAGCTGTAGATACCACAGGGAGTCTTCTTGTACTTGTACTTGTAGTCAAGATGTTAATAACAGGATCTGAAAAAAATAATTATGAAAAATTCTTAAAGACCGAGTAAATTTAAAACTTCTGCAATGCCCCTGCTTGAGTTGAAAGATCTCTGGCAATTTCATTTCGGCTCTTTGCACACTTGCACGCTGCGTCGCCCTGCATTACTCTTCACCCACCACATTCCCGCCGTGAGACTTGCACACTTCCCGCGATGTGACAGGATCAGGGCCGGTTTAAGCAACAATGGGGCCCCAGGGCATTAAGGGACCTTTTTTGCAGCTGGTATAGTCAGGGCATGAAGCCCCAATCGGTCGGAGCTCCACATTCTGGCTATCCCAGCCTGCATGGGGGACAAGGGGTTAAAAGGTTTCAGGAGGGGGGACCCCACATAATTTTTTTTTTTTTTTAATTCCCACATTCTAAACATAAAAAAAATGTGAAAATAGGAAAAAATGCCAGGGATCTTCATACAGCCATATTGCGGCTGTATAGCGATCCCTGGCCAAAGCGCTGCGGCTGCGTATGGACCCCCTGGAAGCCCCGTCAGGAAATTTATTGCTCTTTCTATTGATACATGTAAAATTACACTACTGTTAGGTTTGCTACTAAAAGTGACATTTACCACATTTAAAAGTATACTTTTTTCCTTTGAAACTTTAAAATTGATTTTCTCAAAAACTATAAGGTCTTTTTGAAAAATAGTTTTTTTTCTCTTATTCCCAATGATCTCCTTAACATATCCTGCAAATTTAAGGTTTCTAGCATTTAAGGTGGATTTTCTATTAACCATTAAAGTCGGCAGGTATTTAAATGTGTATTTTTTTTTTTCTTTTGAAACTTTAAAATCGATTTTCTCAAAAACTATAAGGCCGATTTGAAAAAAAATTGTTTTCCTCTTGTAGCCACTGGGGGCCCCTACAAGCTCTGGGGCCCTGGGGCAATTGCCTCCTTTGCCTCTATGGTAGCGCCGGCCCTGGACAGGATGCGCCAGAAGTATCCAAATTGCCGCAATGATGACACAAAGTCAATGGGCGATGCAGTATGTGTGCAGGTCGGGAACGCGGTGCGACACACAGACTGATGGGTATCCCAGTGACATACTTCCTGTCCAGCAAGGGGTACGTCACTGAGTTGGGGGCGGGCCTATGAATATGACGCCGCACTGTGGCACAGGGTCATATGACGGCTGATTACTGTGGTGCTGCAATTATTAGGTGTGCAACCAGCCTCAGTCTTGTTTTTTTTTTTTTTTTCATAACAAATGGGGCTTTCTTTTGATACCATTTAATTATATTTGTAATTTACTTGGTTTTTGTTTTTTAGAGAAAATATTCATAGAAAAAAAAAAGATATATAATTTTCAGCATTTCTCAACCAAAAATATGAAAACATCTTAAATTGCAGCAAGAAAATGTTTAGAAACTAATAGTTTCATATGTTTTCTATGCAGAAATGTCAAAATGATGTAGATTATTTACTCCGCATTACAAATTATTAAGCAAATAATATTTTCTCAGATTTTCCTAAAATTCAATGCAAGCGGTAGTAAGAATATTTTTGTCATCCACCTTTAGCATATAATTCATTTACTGTAAACAATCTCAATGATAATAGGATGTTCTAAGTTTCTCAAGAGGTCAGAGGTCCTGTGGAGCAACAACATTGTGAAACGCATGCGGGAGCACAAGGCGACGCGGGTGATGTTGTGGTGATGCAGCAGTACAGTGACTCACCTGTGCAGTATAGTGACTCACCTGTGCAGTATAGTGACTCATCTGTGCAGTATAGTGACTCACCTGTGCAGTATAGTGACTCACCTGTACAGTATAGTGACTCATCTGTGCAGTATAGTGACTCACCAGTGCAGTATAGTGACTCACCTGTACAGTATAGTGACTCACCTGTACAGTATAGTGACTCACCTGTGCAGTATAGTGACTCATCTGTGCAGTACAGTGACTCACCTGTGCAGTACAATGACTCACCTGTGCAGTATAGTGACTCACCTGTGCAGTACAATGACTCACCTGTGCAGTATAGTGACTCACCTGTACAGTACAATGACTCACCTGTGCAGTATAGTGACACGCCTGTACAGTATAGTGACTCACCTGTACAGTATAGTGACTCACCTGTACAGTATAGTGACTCACCTGTGCAGTATAGTGACTCACCTGTACAGTATAGTGACTCACCTGTACAGTACAGTGACTCACCTGTGCAGCATAGTGACTCACCTGTGCAGTACAGTGGCTGACCTGTACAGTATAGTGACTCACCTGTACAGTATAGTGACTCACCTGTACAGTATAGTGCAAAAGGTGGATCAGCGCAACACCAGGCCGCCTCCGAATGGCCTCCATCAGAGATGCGCTGACCCCCCCCAGGAACTACAAACGCACCTTGAACCCAAACAGAAGCTCTGCATATACACCAAAAGCATGGCTGTTAAGTGGGAGCAGCTGACCAAAAACGAATTAAATTAGTACATAGCAAGGAAATGAACAGCGCTACTTAAAAACAGGCAAGTGCCTACCTGCAAAAGAGTGCAAGCCCCACTTGTGTATGCTCGGTGTGTATTATATCCCACAAGTGGGGCTTGCACTCTTTTGCAGGTAGGCACTTGCCTGTTTTTAAGTAGCGCTGTTCATTTCCTTGCTATGTACTAATTTAATTCGTTTTTGGTCAGCTGCTCCCACTTAACAGCCATGCTTTTGGTGTATATGCAGAGCTTCTGTTTGGGTTCAAGGTGTGTTTGTAGTTCCTGGGGGGGCTCAGCGCATCTCTGATGGAGGCCATTCGGAGGCGGCCTGGTGTTGCGCTGATCCACCTTTTGCGCAATTTTCAATTTTCGATTTTACTTGATTAGCCGCACCCAGGCTATGCATATACATAGGTTAGGATTTAGTTAGTGTTAGGCCCCTCCCATGGAGCATTGACTTCTACGCAGTGGGAGGGACGAGTACTTAATAGGTTGTATGCAAGCTGTTACAGGAAACCAACATCCTCCAGTGGTAGACAGGTCATGTGTATGCTCGCTGTGTATTATATCCCACAAGTGGGGCTTGCACTTTTTTGCAGGTAGGCACTTGCCTGTTTTTAAGTAGTGCTGTTCATTTCCTAGCTATGTACAGTATAGTGACTCACCTGTACAGTACAGTGACTCAACTGTGCAGCATAGTGACTCACCTGTGCAGTACAGTGACTGACCTGTACAGTACAATGACTCACCTGTGCAGTAAACATCAAATTTGAGGGATCCACAGAATTTGTAGATGTAATGTCCCCCAGGACAGGCTTTTACTGAAATATTTGGCCCATTGTAACATCCGGAGGCCACACTGTTAATCAGCAGAGGCACCATCTGGATCCCATCTCCAATCTTTGGGTGGCTTCCTCCTAGAGTGTATGGTTCCAGGGATCCACACTTCAGAGGTCCCACACACCCTTCCTTCAGGCTGGATCCAGTGCCAACATAACGGTACCAACCAAAGAGGTTGCGGTCAGTGGGGAATCTTCCGGTAGAGGAGATGTTGGCCAGCCGGTTGGCTCCATTGACCTGCTGGTAGTTATAACAAGGATCCGCACACTGAGTTTCCCCACTGATCCTCAGACAGTCATGTTCACTGGTGCAGTGGCTGTCTTCTGATCTGCCACATGGGGAATTCCTGTTTATATTACACAAGTAGGTGCCGTTCTGGTTGACACAGGTGTCTGTTGGAGAACACTTGTTCAGTGTAGGGCTGGCACACTCATCGATGTCCACACATAACTTTCGCTTATTATCCCAGGTGTAGCCATCAGGACAGCATGGACTGGTGTCACAGAACTCCATGATTGTGCAGTTCCAACCGTCGCCCACATATCCAGGCTTGCAGGAACACGACACGTAGCCTGACTTGGCAGCACAGTTGGCGGTTGTTGTAGAGTTGCAATCACTGCAGGCTTTGGCATCTGTTCAAAAAAGACATTAACCTCCTTTACATGATAGAAAATAAAATGAATACATTTCAGTAATAACAAAATAGATCCAATCAATATCTATAAATATTAGTCATCTATAATTTGAATTAGGTCTTATAAATTGAATGAAATATGCTTAAAGTGTGGAAATCCTCTCAAAACATTGAATTAAATGTGCAAGTCATGTCCACATTGAGATATATAGTGGAAACATTGTGCTCAAGGGCCGGTGTAAGCCACGCTGGGGCCCCTGAGCAAAAGTAACTTGGAGGCCCCTCTGCCCCTGCCAAGCAAGTCAGCTCTGTGGACCCGCTGTGCCGGACCCCCCTGGTGGTCTGACTGGTCTCCCGCTGACTGCTCCCCATGGCCCCCGCATGTTCCGTAGCTGAGCTGTTCTGTAATGTCTCATCTCTCCTGGCAGCTGCTCCGCCCCAATCTCTGTCTTCAGTCACCCTACCTGCCTCTTCTGTATGCCCGACATGTAGTTTTTACACATAACATGCATGCAATGGAGAAGACGCAGGCAGCCTGGCTGAAGATGGAGAGCGGAACAGAACAGCTCCTAGGAGAGATGAGTTATTACAATGCAGGTCAGTTACAGAACATGCGGGGGCCATGGGGAGCAGTCAGCGGGAGACCACCTGGAGGGTCTGACAGAGTAGGGGACTGTGAAGTGGACGGGGTCTTGGGCTCTGGGGCCTCAATGGCAGCGGCAGCCCTGTGTGCTTCATATGCTGAATCCATCAGCAGAGGTTAAGTTCTTTAGTAGGGGACGGAAGTGTCTTCTGACCTCAAGACACATGGACATCACTTAATGGCAAATTTGCAGATGCTTCTTTCACATTTTGAGCGGTTTTCTGCACTTTAATCGGATTTCTGCAATTTAGCTGCGAGCGTCCTGCTTCCGCCTATATAGTGACCCAAATGGATCATTTCCGCCCATACATCACGTCACTTACGGTTTTTCATTGGAAGCAATGAACAAACCAGGAAACTATTTACCGTATTCTTCTGCGCACTTGTTCTTAAAACTGTGGTGGGAAGGGAGAATTTGTTGCATCTTATAGTGCGAATATACATTTACCAGCCGGTGTTCTTCTCTCCTCCTCCGTCTCCCTCCAACTGCAATTCTAACCTGCAACCCCTAGAACTGGCAGCAGGTGGGAGATTAGCGAGGGGGGGTATGAGCAGGAGCGAGACAGCTATCCCACTGTAAGCATACATGCCAAGAACTGGTGGCAGGTGCAAGATCAGCAAGGCTTGGAATGTGCAGGAGTGAGTCAGCTATCCCACTGTGGGCATACATGCCAAGAACTGGTGGCAGGTGCAAGATCAGCAAGGCTTGGAATGTGCAGGAGTGAGTCAGCTATCCACCCACGGGCCTAACACATGCCAATAATTGGCAGCGGGTAGGAGATCAGCAAGGCCTGGAATGTGCAGGAGCGAGTCAGCCATCACCCACGGGCATAACACATGCTGACCCCAGCAGCACACACGTGTCACATGGTTTAAGGACACCATTAACCAAGAAGTATGGAGGAGCCGGGAATGGATAGAGCTGCATGATTTTTGAAAGATGAAGACAGACAGAGACAGAGGAGTGGAGCACGCTGGCTGCAGGCTGGTCTAAAGCATGTGTTACACCCGCAGGTGGATGGCTGCCTCGCTCCTAAACATTCCTGATCTCACAGACTTCCCACCCACTTACAATAATCGGCATCTGTTATGCCCATGGTTGGATGGCTGCCTCGCTCCTGCACAATGGCGCGTGGTCCACCAGGCTGACTCCCCTGTGCAGGTTGCCTGGGATGGAAAGATGGCATCCAAAATCCTGTACTGGAGACTATTTGTGTTTCCAGTACAGGGCTACAGGCACCATCTTCCCGTAGCCCTGCTCTCTGTCTGTCAGCGCAGGACTTTCGCAGCATCTGGTTGCAGGAAGATGATCGGGGGAGCTGCATGCGGGGAGAGGAGTCTTCTGCAGGTTAGTAAAGGCTTTTTTTTTTTACAGGTGCACACTATTTTCTGGTAAAAGATTGCCGCATTACAATTATTCTCATGAGGGGCCACCATGGGGGGGGGGGTAACAGGTTTTCTCGCCTCAAGGGAAAAAATGGCTAGAGGCGCACCTGCTCCTGCACATTCCAGACCTCGCTGATCTCCAACCTGCTGCCAGTTATCAGCATGTGCTATGCCCCGGGGAAGGCTGCCTCGCTCCTGCTCTTACCCCCCTCACTGATCTCCCACCTGCTGCCAGTTATCAGCATGTGTTATGCCCCGGAGGAAGGCTGCCTCGCTCCTGCTCTTACCCCCCTCACTGATCTCCCACCTTCTGCCAGTTATCAGCATGTGTTATGCCCCAGGGAAGGCTGCCTCGCTCCTGCTCTTACCCCCCTCACTGATCCCCCACCTGCTGCCAGTTATCAGCATGTGTTATGCCCCGGGGAAGGCTGCCTCGGTCCTGCTTTTACCCCCCTCACTGATCCCCCACCTGCTGCCAGTTATCAGCATGTGTTATGCCCCGGGGAAGGCTGCCTTGGTCCTGCTTTTACCACCCTCACTGATCCCCCACATGCTGCCAGTTATCAGCATGTGTTATGCCCCGGGGGAAGGCTGCCTCGCTCCTGCTCTTACCTCCCTCACTGATCTTCCACCTGATGCCAGTTATCAGAATGTGTTATAGCCCGGGGGCAGGCTGCCTCGCTCCTGCTCTTACCCCCTCACTGATCTCCCACCTGATGCCAGTTATCAGCATGTGTTATGCCCCGGGGGAAGGCTGCCTCGCTCCTGCTCTTACCCCCCTCACTGATCTCCCACCTGATGCCAGTTATCAGCATGTGTTATGCCCCGGGGAAGGCTGCCTCGCTCCTGCTCTTACCCCCCTCACTGATCTCCCACCTGCTGCCAGTTATCAGCATGTGTTATGCCCCAGGGAAGGCTGCCTCTCTCCTGCTCTTACCCCCTCACTGATCCCCCACCTGCTGCCAGTTATCAGCATGTGTTATGCCCCGGGGAAGGCTGCCTCGCTCCTGCTCTTACCCCTCTCACTGATCTCCCACCTGCTGCTAGTTATCAGCATGTGTTATGCCCCAGGGAAGTCTGCCTCACTCCTGCTCTTACCCCCCTCACTGATCCCCCACCTGCTGCCAGTTATCAGCATGTGTTATGCCCCGGGGAAGGCTGCCTCGCTCCTGCTCTTACCCCCCTCACTGATCCCCCACCTGCTGCCAGTTATCAGCATGTGTTATGCCCCGGGGAAGGCTGCCTCGCTCCTGCTCTTACCCCCCTCACTGATCTCCCACCTGCTGCCAGTTATCAGCATGTGTTATGCCCCGGGGGAAGGCTGCCTCGCTCCTGCTCTTAACCTCCTCACTGAACCCCCTCCTGATGCCAGTTATCATCATGTGCCCAGTCCCCCGCCTGAAGTAGGACACATGTGACCACTGGCTGTCCTATCACCTGCACAGCTACGAAGACCAGGTAAGACCTGTCCTGTTAGCTAAGAGCCATTTCCAGTACACACTGTGAGCATGTTCTTTTTTTAATTTCCCAGTAGAGTCCTTAAATTTGTCCCAGTGGTACCTCCTCCTCACCTGATGGCACCGCATCTAAGGTCTCTGTCAGGGATTGGCTCAAATTTACATTTGGGTGAATCCGGATAGTTTCTATCCGGATTTCACCCAGTTACCTGTGCGGGGTGGGCGGGGGGTCAAGCTTACCTATCTGACGTCTTTTTCGGTCCATCCCTGGCACCTCCCGTGATGCGGTCACGTGATTACAAACACTTCCTCCTTCCGGGTTGAAGTAGGAAGTGTATAGTCACGTGACGCGCGTGGACCACATTGTGGGAGGCGCCGATGGAGGGACTGAAGAAGACGTCAGATAGGTAAGCTTGACCCCCCCCCCCCGCCCACTCCGCACAGGTAACTGGGTGAAATCCGGATAGCAATCATCCGGATTCATCCAAATTCAAATTTGAGCCCATCCCTGGTCTCTGTATCCCGATACCCAATGCAGCTATTGCTTCTGATGGTCCTTGGTGTGTTGTACGGAAAACCTTAAAGGAACTCTGAAGCAAGAAAGAGTAGACTGACATACTTACCTAATACAGAAGGTTCTGCATCTAATAGAGCCTTTCTGGTCCGGACTCTGTGTCCTGATTCCACCGCTGTCCCTCCAGTCATATAATGTTCCACACAGGTTATTCCCTCTGCATATTTCCTCATTAATCCCCAGATACCATCCCACTTACAAGCTTATCACCAATCATCAATCATCTAATAATAATAATGATTATCATCATTTGTTTCTACAAGAACAGAAATAGTGACATACTTACATTGGGTGACACCTGGAAGAGAGAAAAAATAAGAAATTGATTAGATTCGTTTTTTTTGCTTATTCTCCCAACTACACTCAAGTTAGCACGTGCAAAGCCTTTACACTCAAGTTAGCACGTGCAGAGCCTTTACACTCAAGTTAGCATGTGCAAAGCCTTTACACCTGATAACTGAGTTATCATGCTTTAGCCAATCGAGCCCATGTTAATGTAACCACCATTCATAATTACATTAACATACTCTAGTTTACTGTGCTGGCAAATCTCCATTGATTTCAAGACTTTGCACGTGCAAACTAGGATGCTAAGTAGTTAGCACATGCAAACTACTTAGCATACTTGTTTGCATGTGCAAACTACTTGGCACCCTAGTTAGCACATGAAAACTACTTAGCACTTTAGTTAGTTAGCTTTTAGGCATGATAACTGAGTTATCAAGCTTTTGTGAATCAAAACCACACCAGAGCCACCTGATTCCCTTCAGTGGGGGTAGTCCAACTGTGATCTAACTTTGTGGTATCTGAGTCTCACAAAACTCTATATTGCATAAACGTCCTCATCCGGTGACTAACGGTTATACCCTGGCCTGTAGGTGCCATTTACCAGCATGGCTGGATAATGTCCCAAAGGACCAGTTCATGAGGTTAAAACGGGACTGTACCGAGGTGGTGGAGTATAGAAAGGAAGTAGAAGTAATGTCTGAACATTCAGAGAGAAGGGATATAGAGAAGATATTATAGAAAAAGCCAAACTAGAAGTAGAAAAGGTGGAACCGAGGGATCTTTTGGAGAAGAGAGTGAAGAAGGAAGGGGGAGATTTCTCGATGAGATGAAACTTGAGATATAATCCCCAGGTGGGACAAGTAAAGGCAATTATTAGAAAACACTGGGGGATTGTACAAGGGAATAAGATACTGAGGGAGATACTCCCAGAATATCCATCCTTTATCCACAGAAAGTCTAGTATTATTGGATTTAAGGTGGCTACAGCAGTCAATGGGGGAGGGATGACCCAAAGAAGAGCAGGAGGTGGGTTTGTTAGATGTGGGAGGTGTCATAATTGTAATACAACTAGAGGTTATAGCAATTAACTGAAGTGGGTGGAGGGAGTGAGACATATAGAATTAAAGAGCTGATTACTTGTGACACAAAGGGTGTTATTTACTGCCTTGTATGCCCATGTGGCATAAAATACGTGGGACGTACCAAAAGGGAATTAAGCTGGAGGATAGGTGAACATCTGAACAACATCCTCAAGGTTTGGGAGGAACGCCCTCTTTCTAAACATTTTACGTTTCCTTTATACCAGGAATGTAAAATAGAACATGTAATATATTTTGGCCTTGAAATAATCCAGAGAGATCCAAGTGGTGGGGACTACATAGCAAAGATGTCCAGAAAAGTATGCCAATGGATCTTTAATTTGAACACCATGGTGCCGAGAGGTTTAAATGTAGAGTGGGAGATGTTCGGCTTTCTGAGATAGAGTGAATGGGAGCCACCTGATTGAAGAACCACCTGTTTCCCCAGAAGGAGCTGCTGTCATGAGAAAGAAGGGGTCAGCTTGAGGAGATATGCTATTGAAATAAGTAGAGTGGGAAGAAGAGAGTTTTTTGTATGGTTAGAATAGATGCAAACATAGAGTGAAAAGAGGAAAAAAGTGTTTTGAGCTATGCTGGAAACTAAAGTAAAGAGACCTTTATAACAACTAATATATAGACAAATAACTGACATAATAAGGGAGAGAAGACCAACAATGATTAGACATATTCCTTTGAGATGTATATGGGGCAATGTTGAGGCAAAAGTGAAAAAGTGTGTTCCCCTTTAAGAGGAGGAGAGTAGGAATGCTCTGCAGTTCCAATAAGTATTTAAGGCAGGAAGTGGAAGCAATCTGGTGATTTGATCCTGAGAAGGATGGTTGAATAGCCATCAAAACATGTCGATCTAGAGGCACCCGAACAAAGAGTATAGTTGTTCCCACCAACTCTCATCCAATTGTGCACCCCACAGCCAACATACACAGGCCTGGAGACAAGCGGCTGTGAGTGGAACGCAGGGAGTCCATGGGGAAGTGACATCACTCCCAGAGAGCAACTTGCCCGGAAGTCATATCTCCCTGGCGAATCCAGCCGGTTAATGACTGTGAGGTTTATGCGTACAGCAGCCGCGGCACGGAGGATGACTGTCTACGGACGATGAATCGGGAACGAGGTGCAAGGCCGCCGGTGGGGGACCGCATCAGAAGGTTTACCCTACAAAGCTGCTAGATTTGTGAGTCATTCAAATCTTGCAGGACTATAAGTTCCGGACGTATCAGAAGCTCATACTGGGCAGTGAACGCTCACTGAAGGGAATCAGGTGGCTCCGGTGTGAGTAGTGTGTATGGTGGTTGTATGAGTTTATGGGCATATTGTGATATGTCAACAAACTGGTAACAATATTGCTGCTAAGGATTGCGGGGTCATACAAACATTCTTTTAATGCCCTGGTGCTTAACTGGTGTTATCGATTTGACTCTTATTTTCATTTTAATTTCATTTTTATTTTATTTTTTTCTTTTTATAATTTATTCATTATTTTGATGTTTTTATGACTTTAGAAGCCAACTGATATTAACCACTTCACCACTGAGGGGTTTTACACCTTGAGCACCAGAGCAATTTTCACCTTTCAGCACTCCTTCCATTCATTCGTCTATAACTTTATCATTACTTATCACAATTAAATGAACTATATCTTGTTTTTTCCACCACCAATTAGGCTTTCTTTAGGTGGGACATTATGCCAAGAATTATTTTATTCTAAATATGTTTTAATGGTAAAATAGGAAAAATGTGGGAAAAAATGCATTATTTTTCAGTTTTCGGCCATTATAGTTTTTAAATAAAGCATGCTACTGTAATTAAAACCCATGAAATGTATTTGCCCATTTGTCCCAGTTATAAAACCGTTTAAATTATGTCCCTATCACAATGTTTGGCGCCAATATTTTATTTGGAAATAAAGGTGCATTTTTTTCAGTTTTGCGTCCATCCCTAATTACAAGCCCATAGTTTATAAAGTAACAGTGTTATACCCTCTTGACATAAATATTTAAAAAGTTTAGTCCCTAAGGTAACTATTTATGTATTTTTTTTAATTGTACATTTTTTAAATTTTTTTTAATTACAAAAAAAAAAAAAAAAATTGGGGAGTGTGGGAGGTAATGAGTTAATTTGTTTTGTATAAGTAATGTATTTGTATGTGAAAAATGCTTTAGGGTGTAGTTTTACTATTTGGCCATAAGATGGAAACAGTAACTTTTTGTTTAATGCAACCTCCAAGCGTCCTTCTGGACGCTTGGAGGAAGTACTAGGAGGCTGGGAACGGGTTTTTTTTCACAATGATTGCGCTGTTTAGCGGAGAAGCAGCGGATCATTGCGGGGACGGAGAAATACTCTCCGCGCTCCCGCTGCTGCCCGCGCTCCCGCTCGCTCTAGCGTGCACTCCCGCTCGTAAACACGCCGCCGGCCGCTCGCCCGGAGATCAATGAAAGGGAAAATCCATTCCCGTTCGTTGATCTAAGGATCAACGAACGGGAATGGATTTTACCATTCATTGATCTCCGGGCGAGCAGCCGGCGGCGTGTTTACAAGCGGGAGTGCGCGCTAGAGCGAGCGGGAGCGCGGGCAGCAGCGGGAGTGCAGAAAGTACGGATTTCTCCGTCCCTGGGGGTTAAAGGATGGAAAAAGGGATGGAGAAATTCGTACGCGTGGGGGTAAAGTGGTTAAAACTGATACTGAAGTACCTTCACTCTTTTGGATACACAGTGATTTTATTGAATAAAAACAAAATAAGTCCAGCGCCACTGTCTATAGATTTTATATTCGGTTGTTTGGAAGCGGATATCCCAGATCCTGAGGGAAGGGCAGCAGGAGGAAGTGTACATATATTAGACTTCATATCGTGTAGATTGTGTGAGTTATATTGATAGCAGCGCCCTTTAATATTTGTTTTTTTAGTACCATTATAATTGCTGTGCAGTACCTGCACACAGCATTTTTACATGAAAGCAACAGGGACAGCCATACCATGCCAGGAAAAAAACACATATATAAGTAGATAACTACTTATCTAACATAATAGATGTTTTGTACTGTTCATGTTTTTATTTCTGCAAATTTTATATAGTAAATAAAGATAATTCTGTTCCTGGCATTTGCCATCTTGGCTCCCTCTTACTGAAGCCAATTCTAATGTCATTTCCTCCCTTCTCCTAGAAACTGCACTGTCATATCTAGCTTGCTTAGTAAACATGTGAGCGCAGTAAGATCAGGTTACAGCAGCTTTACACTGAACTGCCCGGTGGCTGAGAGCGGAGCTGTGGCGTGGGACATTGCAGCTGCAAGGGGCTAGAAGACGCCCCAAGTAAGTAGATCGGGGGTAGGATAAATAGCCCAATGATTCCTTTAAGGTAGCCATACATCTAGTGATAATGGGCAGATTCAACTAACAGACAAATCTCTGTCTGATTGAATCTGATTAGAGATTGATTTGTCAGCTGCCCATACACTGCAGGCCAATACTCGATCAATTTCAGCATGTAATCTCTCAGGAATCAAGGGAGCCCGCCGCTCCTATCACTTTCACCACCTTGCCGCTATTCCCCTATGTATAAGTGTGTATGTATGTCTTATACGCTGCCAGCATGTATAGGAGATGTAACGGACAGCAGCGGATTCGGGAGAGGGTGGGCAGCATGACACAGGACAGGTAATGTATAAATGCACATACATATACATGTACATACACATTTATACATACATAACCAGCGCCGGGAGTGTCTTCTCTCATTCTGATATCACTTGCCGTTAACACCGTGCACCCAACCAACTGCCATGGCCTGAGATCTTGTAGCGTTTCTTATCAATTAATGCAACCAAATTTGGCCCGAATTATTATTTTTATAAGTATAATAATCAAAATTTGATGGTCGATCGGCCACCAAGTCGCCTGATGTTTGGCCACCTTTATTAGTTGAGGGAACAACAAGGTGAGATAACTGGTGAGATTTGTGTGTTGTGTATTATTAGCTGTACTGGTTCCAGACTTACATTTTGTGCATGTGTCTTCATCAGCTTTTGTGGTTGTGCTTGTAGTTGTAGAAGTTGTAGTTGGAGTGGTTGTTGTAGTGGTTGGTGTTGTGGTAGTTGTTGTAGTTGGAGTGGTTGGTGTTGTAGTTGGAGTGGTTGTTGTAGTGGTTGTTGTAGTGGTTGGTGTTGTGGTTGGTGTTGTGGTAGTTGTTGTAGTTGGAGTGGTTGTTCTTGTAGTGGTTGGTGTTGTAGTTGGAGTGGTTGTTGTAGTGGTTGGTGTTGTGGTTGGTGTTGTAGTTGTGCTAGTTGTTGTTGGAGTAGCTGTAGATACCACAGGGAGTCTTCTTGTACTTGTACTTGTAGTCAAGATGTTAATAACAGGATCTGAAAAAAATAATTATGAAAAATTCTTAAAGACTGAGACAATTTTCAAACTTCTGCAATGCCTCTACTTGAGTTGAAAGATCTCTGGCAATTTCATTTCGGCCCTTTGCACACTTGCACGCTGCGTCACCCTGCATTACTCTTCACCCACCACATTCCCGCCGTGAGACTTGCGCACTTCCCGCAATGTGACAGGATCAGGGCCGGTTTAAGCAACAATGGGGCCCCAGGGCAAAATAAACCTGGGGCCCCTCCCCCAACAGATAGCCCGGAACAAAAATCGGCATTAAGGGACCTTTTTTGCAGCTGGTATAGTCAGGGTGTGAAGCCCCAATCGATCGGAGCTCCACATTCTGGCCACCCCAGCCTGCATGGGGGACAAGGGGTTAAAAAGTTTCAGGAGGGGGGACCCCACATAATTTTTTTTTTTTAATTCCGACACTCTAAACATAAAAAAATAATTTGAAAATAGGAAAAAATGCCAGGGATCTTCATACAGCCATATTGCGGCTGTATAGCGATCCCTGGCCAAAGCGCTGCGGCTGCGTATGGACTAGTGTTGGGCGAACATCTAGATGTTCGGGTTCGGGCCGAACAGGCCGAACATGGCCGCGATGTTCGGGTGTTCGACCCGAACTCCGAACATAATGGAAGTCAATGGGGACCCGAACTTTTGTGCTTTGTAAAGCCTCCTTATATGCTACATACCCCAAATTTACAGGGTATGTGCACCTTGGGAGTGGGTACAAGAGGAAAAAAAAATTTAGCAAAAAGAGCTTATAGTTTTTGAGAAAATCGATTTTAAAGTTTCAAAGGGAAAACTGTCTTTTAAATGCGGGAAATGTCTGTTTTCTTTGCACAGGTAACATGCTTTTTGTCGGCATGCAGTCATAAATGTAATACATATAAGAGGTTCCAGGAAAAGGGACCGGTAATGCTAACCCAGCAGCAGCACACGTGATGGAACAGGAGGAGGGTGGCGCAGGAGGAGAAGGCCACGCTTTGAGACACAACAACCCAGGCCTTGCATGAGGACAAGAAGCGTGCGGATAGCATGCTTTGTACCACCATGCAGTCATAAATGTAATAAAGATAAGTGGTTCAATAAACAGGGACCACGCGGCAACGCTAACCCAGCAGCAGCACACGTGATGGAACAGGAGGAGGCGCAGGAGGAGAAGGCCACGCTTTGTGAGACACAACAACCCAGGCCTTGCATGAGGACAAAAAGCGTGCGGATAGCATGCTTTGTACCGCCATGTAGTCATAAATGTAATAAAGATAAGAGGTTCAATAAACAGGGACCACGCGGCAACGCTAACCCAGCAGCAGCAGCAGCAGCAGCACACGTGATGGAACAGGAGGAGGCGCAGGAGGAGAAGGCCACGCTTTGTGAGACACAACAACCCAGGCCTTGCATGAGGACAAAAAGCGTGCGGATAGCATGCTTTGTACCGCCATGTAGTCATAAATGTAATAAAGATAAGAGGTTCAATAAACAGTGACCACGCGGCAACGGTAACCCAGCAGCAGCAGCAGCACACGTGATGGAACAGGAGGAGGCGCAGGAGGAGAAGGCCACGCTTTGTGAGACACAACAACCCAGGCCTTGCATGAGGACAAAAAGCGTGCGGATAGCATGCTTTGTACCGCCATGTAGTCATAAATGTAATAAAGATAAGAGGTTCAATAAACAGGGACCACGCGGCAACGGTAACCCAGCAGCAGCAGCAGCAGCAGCAGCACACGTGATGGAACAGGAGGAGGCGCAGGAGGAGAAGGCCACGCTTTGTGAGACACAACAACCCAGGCCTTGCATGAGGACAAAAAGCGTGCGGATAGCATGCTTTGTACCGCCATGTAGTCATAAATGTAATAAAGATAAGAGGTTCAATAAACAGGGACCACGCGGCAACGGTAACCCAGCAGCAGCAGCAGCAGCACACGTGATGGAACAGGAGGAGGCGCAGGAGGAGAAGGCCACGCTTTGTGAGACACAACAACCCAGGCCTTGCATGAGGACAAAAAGCGTGCGGATAGCATGCTTTGTACCGCCATGTAGTCATAAATGTAATAAAGATAAGAGGTTCAATAAACAGGGACCACGCGGCAACGGTAACCCAGCAGCAGCAGCAGCACACGTGATGGAACAGGAGGAGGCGCAGGAGGAGAAGGCCACGCTTTGTGAGACACAACAACCCAGGCCTTGCATGAGGACAAAAAGCGTGCGGATATAGCAGCAATGCTTTTTGCCGCCATGCAGTCATAAATGTAATACAGATGAGAGGTTCAATAAACAGGGACCGGAAACGCTAAACCATCCCAGATGTTCATCGGTCATGTTACTTGGTTGGGGTCCAGGAGTGTTGCGTAGTCGTTTCCAATCCAGGATTGATTCATTTTAATTTGAGTCAGACGGTCTGCATTTTCTGTGGAGAGGCGGATACGCCGATCTGTGATGATGCCTCCGGCAGCACTGAAACAGCGTTCCGACATAACGCTGGCTGCCGGGCAAGCCAGCACCTCTATTGCGTACATTGCCAGTTCGTGCCAGGTGTCTAGCTTCATGCCCGGTTTCAGGTCCAGCGGTGCCAGCCACAAATCCGTCTGTTCCTTTATTCCCCTCCAAATTTCCTCCCCTGTGTGCTGCTTATCCCCAAGGCAGATCAGCTTCAGCAACGCTTGCTGACGCATGCCAACAGCTGTGCTGCACTGCTTCCACGATCCTACTGCTGCTGGTGCTGGGTTAGCATTTCCGGATGAGGTACAGCTTTGAGATGCGTTGGAGGAGAAGGAGTCAGAGAGGTAGGTGCTGCTGTTGTTATCCAGCTGTTTGCGGCGTGGGCAACACCCGCGCCGTAGCAGGTGAGGAATCGCTGCCAGGCTCCACAAGGTTCACCCAGTGCGCGGTAAGGGAGATGTATCGACCCTGGCCGAACGCACTCGTCCAGGTGTCAGTGGTGAGGTGAACCTTGCAGGCAACGGCATTCTTCAAGCTTCGGGTTATTTAGCTGACCACGTGCTCATGCAACTCAGGCACTGCAGAGCGCGCAAAGTGGTAGCGGCTGGGAACCACGTAACGTGGGATGGCCACTGACATCATGCCCTTGAAGCTGTTTGTCTCCACCACTCGATATGGCAGCATTTCGCAGGCCAGAAGCTTGGCTATGCTGGCTGGCTGTTACTGCCACGGCCCGGGGGTCATTTGCTGGCAATTTCCTCTTGTGCTCAAACATCTCAGAAACAGACAACTCAACCGTAGCGCTGCACACCGAAGGGCTGTTGGTTGTTGTGTTTGATGAACACTGGGAGACCTCAAGAGCACTAGTCCGGAAAGTGACAGTGTCAGCATCGTCTGATGTTTGTGAATGTTGTGAACCACGCAATGGCTGGGCTACTGCTGCTGCTGAGGCGGGTCTGGTGGTGAGTCTGGTGAACCCAAGGGAGGCAGTGTTGCTGGTGGTACCCTGTCCTGCCGCGTTTGCCCACAGAGTGGGATGTTTGGATAGAATGTGGCGGCTCATGCTGGTGGTGGAGAGGTTGTTAATACTTTTCCCCCTGCTCAGGCGGGTCTTGCACACCTTGCAAATCGCCATGGTAACATCCTCAGTGCAGTCTTCAAAGAAAGCCCAGACTTTAACTGGCTGAGGACTCGGACCTCGTGCGTGATGTGCTGGTGCTGCTTAACCCACTGCTGGACGCTTGAGAGGTCATCCAAGTAATTATCTGGTCCTGTTCTTTTGGATCTGTGAGGGTTGTTGTCCTGGACAACATGGGCAGTATTGAGTGGGTTTTCTTGGGTGCTCCCCTGTGGCCTGTACGTGAACCGTCAGGGGAAACACCTCTTCCCTTGCCCCTCCCTCTTTCACCGGATTTCTTCCTCATTTCACTTATCCTTAAAGTACACGCTGACTGGCAGCAGTACAGTGGCAGTACAGAAATGCTATACAGTGGTGGGTGAGCGGTGTACCACTATTGTCAGCAGTGACACAGAGCACAATGCTATACAGTGGCGGGTGAGCGGTGTACTACTGTTCCCAGCAGACACAGAGTGGAAGTAAACACAATGCTATATAGTGTGGCTGAGCCGTGTACACAGAGTGGCATTAAACACAATGCTATATAGTCTGCTATATAGTCACCCCGAACAGGGTGATGTTCTGCAGAACCCGAACAGTGGCAAACACTGTTCGCCCAACACTACTGGGAGGGAACGCAGATTTTAGTACCTAAACACACGATACAACATGTTTTCCGGGGTCGGACTCTGAGGCACATACAGATGGTCCCGATCATCATCCTCATCATACAACTCTTCTCCTGAGTCTGACCCACCCACCACCTCTGCCACCCCAACATCCCCAGACACAGACCCCTCATCGTCCTCAACATTAACTTGGGATGCTGGCCTGAGCCAGACCTCCTCCTCCACATCAGGCCCCATCATCTCCTCAATGGCAGCCCTCATTAATCGCTCTGGCGACGGACTGATGGACACAACGTTCTCCTCCGGGGAGGGCTGCTGCTGACCACTGGCTGCTGGGGTGGATGTTATAGCTTGCGTGGGGCGTTGGCTGTTGCTGTTGTTGGGAGTGCTGCTCACAGCGGAGGTCTCTGGGGAACTCATGTTGAGCTCATATAGTGGTTGACGGTGAGTGGAGTATTACTGATCCCAGCAATATACACACTGACTGGCAGAGTACGCAATGCTATATAGTGTGGCTGAGCGGTGTACACAGAGTGGCAGTAAACACAATGCTATATAGTCTGGCTGAGCGAGCGGTGTACTACTGTTCCCAGCAGAATCAGAGTGGCAGTAAACAATGGTATATAGTCTGGCTGAGCGGTGTACATAGAGTGTCAGTAAACAATGGTATATAGTCTGGCTGAGCGAGCGGTGTACTACTGTTCCCAGCAGAATCAGAGTGGCAGTAAACAATGGTATATAGTCTGGCTGAGCGGTGTACATAGAGTGTCAGTAAACAATGGTATATAGTCTGGCTGAGCGAGCGGTGTACTACTGTTCCCAGCAGAATCAGAGTGGCAGTAAACAATGGTATATAGTCTGGCTGAGCGGTGTACACAGAGTGTCAGTAAACAATGGTATATAGTCTGGCTGAGCGGTGTACACACAATGCTATATAGTCTGCTATATAGTGTCAGTAAACAATGGTATATAGTCTGGCTGAGCGGTGTACACAGAGTGTCAGTAAACAATGGTATATAGTCTGGCTGAGCGAGCGGTGTACTACTGTTCCCAGCAGAATCAGAGTGGCAGTAAACAATGGTATATAGTCTGGCTGAGCGGTGTACACAGAGTGTCAGTAAACAATGGTATATAGTCTGGCTGAGCGGTGTACACACAATGCTATATAGTCTGCTATATAGTGTCAGTAAACAATGGTATATAGTCTGGCTGAGCGAGCGGTGTACTACTGTTCCCAGCAGAATCAGAGTGGCAGTAAACAATGGTATATAGTCTGGCTGAGCGGTGTACACAGAGTGTCAGTAAACAATGGTATATAGTGTGGCTGAGTGGTGTACACAGAGTGTCAGTAAACAATGGTATATAGTCTGGCTGAGCGGTGTACACAGAGTGTCAGTAAACAATGGTATATAGTCTGGCTGAGCGAGCGGTGTACTACTGTTCCCAGCAGAATCAGAGTGGCAGTAAACAATGGTATATAGTCTGGCTGAGCGGTGTACACAGAGTGTCAGTAAACAATGGTATATAGTGTGGCTGAGTGGTGTACACAGAGTGTCAGTAAACAATGGTATATAGTCTGGCTGAGCGGTGTACACAGAGTGGCAGTAAACACAATGCTATATACTCTGGCTGAGCGAGCGGTGTACTACTGTTCCCAGCAGACACAGAACAGTAAACAGAATGCTATATAGTGTGGCTGAGCGAGCGGTGTACCACTATTCCCAGCAGACACAGAACAGTGAACAGAATGCTATATAGTGTGGCTGAGCGAGCGGTGTACCACTATTCCCAGCAGACACAGAACAGTAAACAGAATGCTATATAGTGTGGCTGAGCGAGCGGTGTACCACTATTCCAAGCAGACACAGAACAGTGAACAGAATGCTATATAGTGTGGCTGAGCGAGCGGTGTACCACTATTCCCAGCAGACACAGAGTGGCAGTAAACAGAATGCTATATAGTGTGGCTGAGCGAGGTACACAGAGTGGCAGTAAACAGAATGCTATATAGTGTGGCTGAGCGAGCGGTGTACCACTATTCCCAGCAGACACAGAACAGTGAACAGAATGCTATATAGTGTGGCTGAGCGAGCGGTGTACCACTATTCCCAGCAGACACAGAACAGTGAACAGAATGCTATATAGTGTGGATGAGCGAGCGGTGTACCACTATTCCCAGCAGACACAGAACAGTAAACAGAATGCTATATAGTGTGGCTGAGCGAGCGGTGTACCACTATTCCCAGCAGACACAGAACAGTGAACAGAATGCTATATAGTGTGGCTGAGCGAGCGGTGTACCACTATTCCCAGCAGACACAGAACAGTGAACAGAATGCTATATAGTGTGGCTGAGCGAGCGGTGTACTACTGTTCCCAGCAGACACAGAACAGTACACAGAATGCTATATAGTGTGGCTGAACGAGCGGTGTACTACTGTTCCCAGCAGACACAGAACAGTACACAGAATGCTATATAGTGTGGCTGAACGAGCGGTGTACCACTATTCCAAGCAGACACAGAACAGTGAACAGAATGCTATATAGTGTGGCTGAGCGAGCGGTGTACCACTATTCCCAGCAGACACAGAGTGGCAGTAAACAGAATGCTATATAGTGTGGCTGAGCGAGGTACACAGAGTGGCAGTAAACAGAATGCTATATAGTGTGGCTGTGCAAGCGGTGTACTACTATTCCCAGCAGACACAGAGTGGCAGTAAACAGAATGCTATATAGTGTGGCTGAGCGAGGTACACAGAGTGGCAGTAAACAGAATGCTGAGCGAGCGGTGTACTACTATTCCCAGCAGCGACACACAATGACTGGGGGGGACCCTGGCTAGCGTGGCTGGAGCGCGAACTACCCTGCCTGCCTACCCAAAGCTAAACCCACAGACAAATGGCGGAGATATGACGTGGTTCGGGTATTTATTTACCCGAACCACGTGACAGTTCGGCCAATCAGAGCGCGTTCGGGTCCGAACCACGTGACCCGTTCGGCCAATCACAGCGCTAGCCGAACGTTCGGGGAACGTTCGGCCATGCGCTCTTAGTTCGGCCATATGGCCGAACGGTTTGGCCGAGCACCGTCAGGTGTTCGGCCGAACTCGAACATCACCCGAACAGGGTGATGTTCTGCAGAACCCGAACAGTGGCGAACACTGTTCGCCCAACACTAGTATGGACCCCCTGGAAGCCCCGTCAGGAAATTTATTGCTCTTTCTATTGATACATGTAAAATTACACTACTGTTAGGTTTGCTACTAAAAGTGACATTTACCGCATTTAAAAGTATACTTTTTTCCTTCGAAATTTTAAAATTGATTTTCTCAAAAACTATAAGTTCTTTTTGAAAAATAGTTTTTTCCTCTTATTCCCAATGATCTCCTTAACATATCCTGCAAATTTAGAGTTTCTAGCATTTAAGGTGGATTTTGTATTAACCATTAAAGTCGGCAGGTATTTAAATGTGTATTTTTTTTTCCTTTGAAACTGAAAAATCGATTTTCTCAAAAACTATAAGGCCGATTTGAAAAAAATTGTTTTCCTCTTGTAGCCACTGGGGGCCCCTACAAGCTCTGGGGCCCTGGGGCAATTGCCTCCTTTGCCTCTATGGTAGCGCCGGCCCTGGACAGGATGCGCCAGAAGTATCCAAATTGCCGCAATGATGACACAAAGTCAATGGGCGATGCAGTATGTGTGCAGGTCGGGAACGCGGTGCGACACACAGACTGATGGGTATCCCAGTGACATACTTCCTGTCCAGCAAGGGGTACGTCACTGAGTTGGGGGCGGGCCTATGAATATGACGCCGCACTGTGGCACAGGGTCATATGACGGCTGATTACTGTGGTGCTGCAATTATTAGGTGTGCAACCAGCCTCAGTCTTGTTTTTTTTTTTTTTTCATAACAAATGGGGCTTTCTTTTGATACCATTTAATTATATTTGTAATTTACTTGGTTTTTGTTTTTTAGAGAAAATATTCATAAAAAAAAAAAAAATATATATAATTTTCAGCATTTCTCAACCAAAAATATGCAAATAGATCAAATTGGAGCAATAAAACTCTCAGAAACTGAAAGGTTCATGTTTTCTATGCAGAAATGTCAAAATTATGCGGATTATTTACACCACATTCCAAATTATTAAGCAAATTATATTTTCTCTGATTTTCCTAAAATTCAATGCAAGCGGTAGTAAGAATATTTTTGTCATCCACCTTTAGCATATAATTCATTTACTGTAAACAATCTCAATGATAATAGGATGTTCTAAGTTTCTCAAGAGGTCAGAGGTCCTGTGGAGCAACAACATTGTGAAATGCATGAGGGAGCACAAGGCGACGCGGGTGATGTTGTGGTGATGCAGCAGTACAGTGACTCACCTGTGCAGTATAGTGACTCACCTGTGCAGTATAGTGACTCATCTGTGCAGTACAATGACTCACCTGTACAGTATAGTGACTCACCTGTGCAGTATAGTGACTCACCTGTGCAGTATAGTGACTCATCTGTGCAGTACAATGACTCACCTGTGCAGTACAGTGACTCACCTGTGCAGTATAGTGACTCACCTGTGCAGTATAGTGACTCATCTGTGCAGTACAATGACTCACCTGTGCAGTATAGTGACTCACCTGTGCAGTATAGTGACTCACCTGTGCAGTATAGTGACTCACCTGTGCAGTATAGTGACTCATCTGTGCAGTACAATGACTCACCTGTGCAGTATAGTGACTCACCTGTGCAGTATAGTGACTCACCTGTGCAGTATAGTGACTCACCTGTGCAGTATAGTGACTCATCTGTGCAGTACAATGACTCACCTGTGCTGTATAGTGACTTGCTTGTACAGTATAGTGACTCACCTGTGCAGTATAGTGACTCACCTGTGCAGTATAGTGACTCACCTGTACAGTATAGTGACTCACCTGTACAGTATAGTGCAAATGGTGGATCAGCGCAACACCAGGCCGCCTCCGAATGGCCTCCATCAGAGATGCGCTGAGCCCCCCCAGGAACTACAAACGCACCTTGAACCCAAACAGAAGCTCTGCATATACACCAAAAGCATGGCTGTTAAGTGGGAGCAGCTGACCAAAAACGAATTAAATTAGTACATAGCAAGGAAATGAACAGCGCTACTTAAAAACAGGCAAGTGCCTACCTGCAAAAGAGTGCAAGCCCCACTTGTGTATGCTCGGTGTGTATTATATCCCACAAGTGGGGCTTGCACTCTTTTGCAGGTAGGCACTTGCCTGTTTTTAAGTAGCGCTGTTCATTTCCTTGCTATGTATTAATTTAATTCGTTTTTGGTCAGCTGCTCCCACTTAACAGCCATGCTTTTGGTGTATATGCAGAGCTTCTGTTTGGGTTCAAGGTGTGTTTGTAGTTCCTGGAGGGGCTCAGCGCATCTCTGATGGAGACCATTTGGAGGCGGCCTGGTGTTGCGCTGATCCACCTTTTGTGCAATTTTCAATTTTCGATTCTACTTGATTAGCCGCACCCAGGCTATGCATATACATAGGTTAGGATTTAGTTAGTGTTAGGCCCCTCCCATGGAGGATTGACTTCTACGCAGTGGGAGGGACGAGTACTTAATAGGTTGTATGCAAGCTGTTACAGGAAACCAACATCCTCCAGTGGTAGACAGGTCATGTGTATGCTCTCTGTGTATTATATCCCACAAGTGGGGCTTGCACTCTTTTGCAGGTAGGCACTTGCCTGTTTTTAAGTAGTGCTGTTCATTTCCTTGCTATGTACAATATAGTGACTCACCTGTACAGTACAGTGACTCAACTGTGCAGCATAGTGACTCACCTGTGCAGTACAGTGACTGACCTGTACAGTACAATGACTCACCTGTGCAGTAAACATCAAATTTGAGGGATCCACAGAATTTGTAGACGTAATGTCCCCCAGGACAGGCTTTTACTGAAATATTTGGCCCATTGTAACATCCGGAGGCCACACTGTTAATCAGCAGAGGCACCATCTGGATCCCATCTCCAATCTTTGGGTGGCTTCCTCCTAGAGTGTATGGTTCCAGGGATCCACACTTCAGAGGTCCCACACACCCTTCCTTCAGGCTGGATCCAGTGCCAACATAACGGTACCAACCAAAGAGGTTGCGGTCAGTGGGGAATCTTCCGGTAGAGGAGATGTTGGCCAGCCGGTTGGCTCCATTGACCTGCTGGTAGTTATAACAAGGATCCGCACACTGAGTTTCCCCACTGATCCTCAGACAGTCATGTTCACTGGTGCAGTGGCTGTCTTCTGATCTGCCACATGGGGCATTCCTGTTTCTATTACACAAGTAGGTGCCGTTTTGGTTGACACAGGTGTCTGTTGGAGAACACTTATTCAGTGTAGGGCTGGCACACTCATCGATGTCCACACATAGCTTTTGCTTATTATCCCAGCTGTAGCCATCAGGACAGCATGGACTGGTGTCACAGAACTCCATGATTGTGCAGTTCCAACCGTCGCCCACATATCCAGGCTTGCAGGAACACGACACGTAGCCTGACTTGGCAGCACAGTTGGCGGTTGTTGTAGAGTTGCAATCACTGCAGGATTTGGCATCTGTTCAAAAAAGACATTAACCTCCTTTACATGATAGAAAATAAAATGAATACATTTCAGTAATAACACAATGGATCCAATCAATAGCTATAAATATTAGTCATCTATAATTTGAATTAGGTCTTATAAATTGAATTAAATCTGCTTAAAGTGTGGAAATCCTCTCAAAACATTGAATTAAATGTGCAAGTCATGTCCACATTGAGATATATAGTGGAAACATTGTGCTCAAGGGCCGGTGTAAGCCACGCTGGGGCCCCTGAGCAAAAGTAACTTGGAGGCCCCTCTGCCCCTGCCAAGCAAGTCAGCTCTGTGGACCCGCTGTGCCGGACCCCCCTGGTGGTCTGACTGGTCTCCCGCTGACTGCTCCCCATGGCCCCCGCATGTTCCGTAGCTGAGCTGTTCTGTAATGTCTCATCTCTCCTGGCAGCTGCTCCGCCCCAATCTCTGTCTTCAGTCACCCTACCTGCCTCTTCTGTATGCCCGACACGTGGTTTTTACACATAACATGCATGCAATGGAGAAGACGCAGGCAGCCTGGCTGAAGATGGAGAGCGGAACAGAACAGCTCCTAGGAGAGATGAGTTATTACAATGCAGGTCAGTTACAGAACATGCGGGGGCCATGGGGAGCAGTCAGTGGGAGACCACCTGGAGGGTCTGGCAGAGTGGGGGACCGTGAAGTGGACGGGGTCTTGGGCTCTGGGGCCTCAATGGCAGCGGCAGCCCTGTGTGCTTCATATGCTGAATCCATCAGCAGAGGTTAAGTTCTTTAGTAGGGGACGGAAGTGTCTTCTGACCTCAAGACACATGGACATCACTTAATGGCAAATTTGCAGATGCTTCTTTCACATTTTGAGCGGTTTTCTGCACTTTAATCGGATTTCTGCAATTTAGCTGCGAGCGTCCTGCTTCCGCCTATATAGTGACCCAAATGCATCATTTCCGCCCATACATCACGTCACTTTCGGTTTTTCATTGGAAGCAATGAACAAACCAGGAAACTATTTACCGTATTCTTCGACGCACTTGTTCTTAGAACTGTTGTAAGGGAAGGGAGAATTTGTTGCATCTTATAGTGCGAATATACATTTACCAGCCGGTGTTCTTCTCTCCTCCTCCGTCTCCCTCCAACTGCAATTCTAACCTGCAACCCCTAGAACTGGCAGCAGGTGGGAGATTAGCGAGGGGTGGTATGAGCAGGAGTGAGACAGCTATCCCACTGTGGGCATACATGGCAAGAACTGGTGGCAGGTGCAAGATCAGCAAGGCCTGGAATGTGCAGGAGCGAGTCAGCCATCCACCCACGGGCCTAACACATGCCGATAATTGGCAGCGGGTAGGAGATCAGTGAGGTCCAGAATGCGCAGGAGTGAGTCAGCCATCCACCCGCGGGCATAACACATGCTGACCCAGCAGCACACACGTGTCACATGGTTTAAGGACACCATTAGGTAAGAAGTATGGAGGAGCCGGGAATGGATAGAGCTGCATGATTTTTGAAAGATGAAGACAGAGAGAGACAGAGGAGTGGAGCGCGGCAGCTGCAGGCTGGTCTAAAGCATGTGTTACACCCGCAGGTGGATGGCTGCCTCGCTCCTGAACATTCCTGATCTCATAGACTTCCCACCCACTTACAATAATCGGCATGTGTTATGCCCATGGGTGGATGGCTGCCTCACTCCTGCACAATGGCGCGTGGTCCACCAGGCCGACGCCCCTGTGCAGGTTGCCTGGGATGGAAAGATGGCATCCAAAATCCTGTACTGGAGACTATTTGTGTTTCCAGTACAGGGCTACAGGCACCATCTTCCCGTAGCCTTGCTCTCTGTCTGTCAGCGCAGGACTTTCGCAGCATCTGGTTGCAGGAAGATGATCGGGGGAGCTGCATGCGGTGAGAGGAGTCTTCTGCAGGTTAGTAAAGGCTTTTTTTTTTACAGGTGCACACTATTTTCTGGTAAAAGATTGCCGCATTACAATTATTCTCATGAGGGGCCACCATGGGGGGGACTGGGGGGGTAACAGGTTTTCTCGCCTCAAGGGAAAAAATGGCTAGAGGCGCACCTGCTCCAGCACATTCCAGACCTCGCTGATCTCCAACCTGCTGCCAGTTATCAGCATGTGTTATGCCCCGGAAAGGCTGCCTTGCTCCTGCTCTTACCCCCCTCACTGATCTCCCACCTGATGCCAGTTATTAGCATGTGTTATGCCCCGGGGAAGGCTGCCTCACTCCTTCTCTTACCCCCCTCACTGATCTCCCACCTGCTGCCAGTTATCAGCATGTGTTATGCCCCGGGGAAGGCTGCCTCGCTCCTGCTCTTACCCCCCTCACTGATCCCCCACCTGCTGCCAGTTATCAGCATGTGTTATGCCCCGGGGAAGGCTTCCTCGCTCCTGCTCTTACCTCCCTCACTGATCTTCCACCTGATGCCAGTTATCAGAATGTGTTATAGCCTGGGGGAAGGCTGCCTCGCTCCTGCTCTTACCCCCCTCACTGATCTCCCACCTGATGCCAGTTATCAGCATGTGTTATGCCCCGGGGAAGGCTGCCTCGCTCCTGCTCTTACCCCCCTCACTGATCTCCCACCTGCTGCCAGTTATCAGCATGTGTTATGCCCCGGGGAAGGCTGCCTCGCTCCTGCTCTTACCCCCCTCACTGATCTTCCACCTGATGCCAGTTATCAGAATGTGTTATAGCCTGGGGGAAGGCTGCCTCGCTCCTGCTCTTACCCCCCTCACTGATCTCCCACCTGATGCCAGTTATCAGCATGTGTTATGCCCCGGGGAAGGCTGCCTCGCTCCTGCTCTTACCCCCCTCACTGATCCCCCACCTGCTGCCAGTTATCAGAATGTGTTATGCCCCAGGGAAGGCTGCCTCGCTCCTGCTCTTACCCCTCTCACTGATCTCCCACCTGCTGCCAGTTATCAGCATGTGTTATGCCCCGGGGAAGGCTGCCTCGCTCCTGCTCTTACCTCCCTCACTGATCTTCCACCTGATGCCAGTTATCAGAATGTGTTATAGCCTGGGGGAAGGCTGCCTCGCTCCTCCTCTTACCCCCTCACTGATCTCCCACCTGATGCCAGTTATCAGCATGTGTTATGCCCCAGGGAAGTCTGCCTCACTCCTGCTCTTACCCCCTCACTGATCTCCCACCTGCTGCCAGTTATCAGCATGTGTTATGCCCCGGGGAAGGCTGCCTCGCTCCTGCTCTTACCCCCTCACTGATCCCCCACCTGATGCCAGTTATCAGCATGTGTTATGCCCCAGGGAAGTCTGCCTCACTCCTGCTCTTACCCCCTCACTGATCTCCCACCTGCTGCCAGTTATCAGCATGTGTTATGCCCCGGGGAAGGCTGCCTCGCTCGTGCTCTTACCCCCTCACTGATCCCCCACCTGATGCCAGTTATCAGCATGTGTTATGCCCCGGGGGAAGGCTGCCTCGCTCCTGCTCTTAACCTCCTCACCGAACCCCCTCCTGATGCCAGTTATCATCATGTGCCCAGTCCCCCGCCTGAAGTAGGACACATGTGACTACTGGCTGTCCTATCACCTGCACAGCTACGAAGACCAGGTAAGACCTGTCCTGTTAGCTAAGAGCCATTTCCAGTACACACTGTGAGCATTTTCTTTTTTTAATTTCCCAGTAGAGTCCTTAAATTTGCACCAGTGGTACCTCCTCCTCACCTGATGGCACCGCATCTAAGGTCTCTGTCAGGGATGGGCTCAAATTTACATTTGGGTGAATCCGGATAGTTTCTATCCGGATTTCACCCAGTTACCTGTGCGGGGTGGGCGGGGGGTCAAGCTTACCTATCTGACGTCTTTTTCGGTCCGTCCCTGGCACCTCCCGTGATGCGGTCCAAGCAGCGGTCACGTGATTACAAACACTTCCTCCTTCCGGGTTGAAGGAGGAAGTGTATAGTCACGTGACGCGCGTGGACCACATTGTGGGAGGCGCCGATGGAGGGACTGAAGAAGACGTCAGATAGGTAAGCTTGACCCCCCCCCCCCCCCGCCCACTCCGCACAGGTAACTGGGTGAAATCCGGATAGCAACCATCCAGATTCATCCAAATTCAAATTTGAGCCCATCCCTGGTCTCTGTATCCCGATACCCAATGCAGCTATTGCTTCTGATGGTCCTTGGTGTGTTGTACGGAAAACCTTAAAGGAACTCTGAAGCAAGAAAAAGAAGACTGACATACTTACCTAATACAGAAGGTTCTGCATCTAATAGAGCCTTCCTGGTCTGGTCTCTGTGTCCTGATTCCACCGCTGTCCCTCCAGTCATATAATGCTCCACACAGGTTATTCCCTCTGCATATTTCCTCATTATTCCCCACATACCATCCCACTTACAAGCTTATCATCAATCATCATCATCAATCATCTAATAATAATAATGATTATCATCATTTGTTTCTACAAGAACAGAAATAGTGACATACTTACATTGGGTGACACCTGGAAGAGAGAAAAAATAAGAAATTGATTAGATTTGTTTTTTTTTTTGCTTATTCTTCCAACTCCCCCCCCCCTCCCCGGCCCCCCCACCCCATCCCCCATAGCCTCTTATACTGGCCAAGAGAAACACAAGAGCTGTAAGATGTCCCATCTGATCAGGCAATGATGATTGTGACTGAGAAATCCAGCGCTCAAAGCTTCCAACACAACAATAACTGCCAAACAAAATAAGAGCTCTTAGTTCTTTAGATCTGCTTCAGCATTCTTCAGTTAAGCCAAGCACTAGAATAATCGAGATTCCCTCCTTAGGATTGGCCCAGTTATACCAGCATGCAACTAGACAGTTCATGCATACAACGTGACATTTAGGGGAACACAAATGCATCCAACCAGCCATCCTACAAAATACGTGAGGTACAAACTTGCTCACATGGTTGTAATTATGGGCTGTGGTGGGATAAGGAGAGGAGAGCTGCAGCTTGGAGTCTGGCTGGTAGGGCTTCCAGAACCATTCAGAAGAGCTAGAGCTACAAACTGGCTCACATGGTTGTAATTATGGGCTGTGGTGGGATAAGGAGAGGAGAGCTGCAGCTTGGAGGAGAGCTGCAGCTTGGAGCCTGGCTGGTACGGCTTCCAGAAGCATTCAGAAGAGCTAGAGCTACAAACTCGCTCACATGGCTGTAATTATTATGGGCTGTGGTGGGATAAGGAGAGGAGAGCTGCAGCTTGGAGCCTGGCTGGTAGGGCTTCCAGAAGCATTCAGAAGAACAAGGCTGCTGTGCTTATCCCACACAGACAATAAATAGGGTAAATGGCGGTACAAAGGGGTGTGGCCAAATCAAATGCAAACCAGTATTAACCCTTGCAGCCAAAGCTTACACTTGCAGCAACGCATAACACACAGCAATATAAACTGCCAAACAGACAATTCCGGTGCGCTGGATTAATCCAAGAACACTGGCGTATTTTTGGAGAACTACTTAAAGGGAAGGTTCAAGCAAAATAAAAAACGGAGTTTCACTTACCTTGGGCTTCTACCAGCCCCAGGCAGCCATCCTGTGCCCTCGTAGTCGCTCACTGCTGCTCCAGTCCCCCGCTGGCAGCTTGCCGACCTGGGAGGTTGGCGGGACGCATTGCGTACATTTTTACGCATTCCTGCTAGGGCAGGAACATTAGCACATACATTTTTACACATTACTGGTTCAATGCGTGAAAATGTACGCATTGAACCAGTAATGCGTAAAAATGTATGTGTTAATGTTCCTGCCCTAGCAGGAATGCGTAAAAATGTACGCAATGCGTCCCGCCGACCTCCCAGGTCGGCAAGCTGCCAGCGGGGGACTGGAGCAGCAGTGAGCGACTACGAGGGCACAGGATGGCTGCATGGGGCTGGTAGAAGCCCCAGGTAAGTGAAACTCATTTTTTTTATTTTGCTTGGACATTCCCTTTAAGTCCGCCATTTTGTTTGGCAGTTTGAATTGCTGGGTATGCTGTGTTGTCTTGCCTGTGCACTGCAGTGTTACTGCTACTTATGCCAGTTATGTGCAGTGCGCAATTAGTACAACCTGCGATACCCAGGTAATGAGTGTGTTGCCAGGGTAATGCGCATTATGTTACTTGTGTACTGCAGGACACGCTAGCACCATGTGCACCTTATGCACGCATGCAGCATAACTGGCATTAGTACCTTTATCATTTAAAATCTTTACAGAGAGGCGCTGGACTTATTTTTTTTTATTCAATGAAATCACTGTATATCCCAAAAAAGTGAAAATCACTATATATCCAAAAGAGTGAAGGTACTTCAGTATCAGTTTTAATTTCAGTTGGCTTCTAAAGTTATATAAAATCCACAACAAGATTATGGAAATAATGAATGAATTATAAAAATAAAAAAAATCAAAATCAAAAATGAAAATAAGGGGCGTGGCCAAGATGGCGATGAAGTAGGACGCGCTGTAGCTGAGCTCCGGTGAAGACCAACCTAACTGCACATTCAGCCTTACCGCAGAGCCCTTCCTGAACTGTGCTTAGTACCGGTACAACCTACTGAACTTCCCATGGACATGTCCCGTCGGAATAAGGCTACTGTTGCCACTGCGTCCATTGAGAAATATATGCGGGTGGAGAACTCCGGCCTACCACAACGCGGCCAGACGCAGCAGACCCAGAGCGGATCGGTGAGCCAAAACCCCCTCTCCCTGCCACGAGAGCTACCTACCACTGCTCACGGAGACATGGATGATAGGGTGGACGGACACCTACTGTCGGGAGATGCCGCCCTGCACTCCTCCGCCATGCCTGTCCACTCTCCGCCATCTTGTGTCACAGTTCATAATTCCGAGGACCAGGCCTCTGAGTCCTTCTTGGACGAAACCCTTCCGCTGACCTCCGAGAGCATTAACCCGGTCTGGGATGATACTGATAACCCTGAAGATAACGGTGAGCCTGAACTTACCCTTAAAGATATGTATGGCCAGTTGCTGGCAGCTATCACGGAATCCCGCACTGCGGTCACTGCAAAAGTTGAGGAAGTTAAAATAGATGTAGGCCTGCTGCGTCAAGATATGCAGAAGCTGAGGGAGCGCACTACCGAGCTTGAAACCAGGGTGTCCACACTTGAAGACACGGTGGCACCACTTTCTGGAGATATCCGCACGGTTAAGCGACAATCTGCTGCCAATTACACCAAATCGGACGATATTGAGAATCGCTTACGTCGTAACAATTTACGGTTTGTTGGCCTCCCTGAAGGGACGGAAGGTTCCAGACCAGAGGACTTTATTGAGAAATGGCTCTTGCAGCACTTTGGCGCTGACAATCTCTCAAATGCGTTTGCTGTAGAACGTGCGCACAGGGTTCCAGCCTGCAAACCTCCACCTGGCAAGCCCCCAAGATCCTTCCTAGCACGCATCTTAAACTGTAGGGACAGAGACATTATCCTGCGTTTAGCACGCACCAAAGGTGATTTTAAAATTGACAACGCCAAAGTTATGATCTTTCCTGATTTTTCTTCTGACCTGCAAAAGAAACGAGCCTCTTTTACTGATATTAAACATCGATTAAGGGATGCTAATATTCCCTACTCAAAGCAATTCCCAGCTAAATTGCGAATTGTGGATGGGGATGATACTAACTTTTTTACTGATCCTCAAGAAGCGGTGGACTGGTTAGATGTCAAGTTGAAACGCAGCTGATTTATGATGTTATTAGAATATATCTTCCAACTTTGCTGCTGTATAAGTCTATGCCTTTTCCCTGCAACCCTCTTCTAATGCTACCTTCTGTCCTGAGGTTTACTTTATTTTGAGGTTGTACCGGTCTTGCAATAATGTCTTAAGCCCACTTGGGCATGAAATGCATATGCACTGCTACCAACAATGTGCAATGCGGGTCTTCGGTATATATACCTAGCTAATTGGTCTGTCTGAGCTAATCTAAGTAGTGGTGCTCCGCAGAGCTCGAATATTCGAGTAGCTCGAATATTCGAGCTCTTTTTCAGCTATTCGAGCTCGGTATTCGAGCTCCGAATAGCTGGAGCTATTCGAATGGGCTATTCGAGTGAACTCGAATAGCCCATTCACTATTCGCGCTATTCGAGCTAACAGCGCTATTCGAGCTCGAATACCGAGCTCGAATAGCGTCATAGCCCAGATTGATGTCCTTAGAGCCAATCAGAGGGCTCCCAGGCCCTCTGACGGCAGCCAATCACAGAGGGGGACCCTGGCCAGCCCCTACCCTATAAATAGCGGCTGCCATGTTAGGTTTTTCCGTCCTTGCCTGACTTTGCACAGAGAGAGATCTGCTCCTTTGTGCGTTGGCTTAGCAAGAGCTTTATTGTGGTCAATCACCTAGCGTTTTTGCTCACATACACCTCCTATATACACCTATATTGTTGTTAGTTAGATAGACATTGTATTTTAGTTAGTAGCTTTTGTGTTACATAGAGAGAGACAGCTGCTGCAGGCTTACAGCTTTAGGCCTCAGGGCCTGCCTGTGTGGGCAGCTGTTCTCTCCCGTCCTCTGTTTATTTCTCATCTATACCAGTATTTCTGCTGTCCTTTACTACTGATTGATTGTATTTTGTATTGTAGTTATATACTGTAACTGTACTAGGACACTCACTGTCACTGTTCATAGGCTAGCTCCTGCGTGTGCGTGCACTCACTGTCTCTGTACACACACTCTATTTCCTTCTGATTACTGATTGATTATTGTAATTTCTAGTTGTACTTACTGTTACTACTTACTGTACTAGTAGGGACACTCAGTCACTGTTCATAGGCTAGCTCCTGCGTGTGTGTGCGACTGTGCGTGTGCACTCACTGTCTGTAGTGTACACACACTCTATTTCCTTGTGATTATTACTACTGATTATTGTAACTTCTAGTTGTACTTCCTGACTTTTACTACTTACTTACTGTACTAGACACTCACTCAGTCACTGTTCATAGGCTAGCTCCTGCGTGTGTTTGCGCGTGCGTGCACTCACTGTCTGTAGTGTACACACACTCTATTTCCTTGTGATTACTACTGATTATTGTAACTGCTAGTTGTACTTCCTGACTGTTACTACTTACTTACTGTACTAGACACTCACTCAGTCACTGTTCATAGGCTAGCTCCTGCGCGTGTTTGCGCGTGCGTGCACTCACTGTCTGTAGTGTACACACACTCTATTTCCTTGTGATTACTACTGATTATTGTAACTGCTAGTTGTACTTCCTGACTGTTACTACTTACTTACTGTAGTAGGGACACTCACTCAGTCACTGTTCATAGGCTAGCTCCTGCGCGTGTTTGCGCGTGCGTGCACTCACTGTCTGTAGTGTACACACACTCTATTTCCTTGTGATTACTACTGATTATTGTAACTGCTAGTTGTACTTCCTGACTGTTACTACTTACTTACTGTAGTAGGGACACTCACTCAGTCACTGTTCATAGGCTAGCTCCTGCGCGTGTTTGCGCGTGCGTGCACTCACTGTCTGTAGTGTACACACACTCTATTTCCTTGTGATTACTACTTATTATTGTAACTTCTAGTTGTACTTCCTGACTGTCACTACTTACTTACTGTACTAGGGACACTCACTCAGTCTCTGTTCATAGGCTAGCTCCTGCGCGTGTTTGCGCGTGCGTGAACTCACTGTCTGTAGTGTACACACACTCTATTTCCTTGTGATTACTACTGATTATTGTAACTGCTAGTTGTACTTCCTGACTGTTACTACTTACTTACTGTACTAGGGACACTCACTCAGTCACTGTTCATAGGCTAGCTCCTGCGCGTGTTTGCGCGTGCGTGCACTCACTGTCTGTAGTGTACACACACTCTATTTCCTTGTGATTACTACTGATTATTGTAACTGCTAGTTGTACTTCCTGACTGTTACTACTTACTTACTGTAGTAGGGACACTCAGTCACTGTTCATAGGCTAGCTCCTGCGCGTGTTTGCGCGTGCGTGCACTCACTGTCTGTAGTGTACACACACTCTATTTCCTTGTGATTACTACTGATTATTGTAACTGCTAGTTGTACTTCCTGACTGTTACTACTTACTTACTGTACTAGACACTCACTCAGTCACCTCGCCCACCAACCCACTCCATTAAAGTACCCCACTTTTCACCCGCCCTTTTAAAAAACTTTTGTGTTTACGCCCAAAACATCAAAGATGTCTGGTAGTGGCAGCCAGCGCGGTTTGGGCAAGGGGAAGGGCAGCAAGGGAATCAGGAGGAGAGGGAGCAGCATTGTGGCAAGCCGCGGGCGCGGCCGCGCCACCATGCACAGTTCCGAAGCAGCAGCGTCAGTGGCTAACATTCCTCCTATAGCCACTGGCCGTGGCTATAGAGAAATAAGTGAAGAAGAAGAAGACGATATAGAAAAAGAAGGAGAAGAAGAAGAAGAAGAAGAAGAAGAAGAAGGAGAAGAAGAAGAAGAAGAAGGAGAAGAAGAAGAAGATGAAGAAGAAGAAGATGAAGAAGAAGAAGATGAAGAAGATGAAGAAGATGAAGAAGATGAAGAAGAAGAAGAAGATGAAGAAGATGAAGAAGAAGAAGATGAAGAAGATGAAGAAGAAGATGAAGAAGATGAAGAAGAAGAAGATGAAGAAGATGAAGAAGAAGATGAAGAAGATGAAGAAGAAGAAGATGAAGAAGAAGATGAAGAAGAAGAAGAAGAAGATGATGATGAAGAAGATGAAGAAGATGAAGAAGAAGAAGAAGACAATATAGAAGAAGAAGAAGAAGATATAGAAGAAGATATAGAAGAAGAAGATATAGAAGAAGAAGAAGAAGATATAGAAGATAAAGAAGAAGAAGAAGAAGAAGAAGTATATACAGTACTGAACAAAATTCTGGACACAACTTCTCTTTCCACCTTTTTTTTTTAAAGGAACATCCCCACATAATCACTTGCTGTTGTTACTTGGAAAAAAAAGATGTTTCTTGCATCATTCACCCTCAAAACAAGTGTTGGAAGCTATTTAAGGCCAATTCGAATAGTCAGCTCGAATAATGAGCTCGAATACCGACTCGAATAGTGAGCTCGAAGTCCGAGGTCAAATCGAATAGTAAAAAATATTCGACTCGAATATTCGACTGAATTCGAATAATTTACTATTCGAATTCGACCAAACTCGAATAATAAAAAGGGGTATCCAAGCACCACTGAATCTAAGCACTTGGTTCACTTAAGTACGGTCAGTATTTAACTGACCTCTTGCCTGTCTTTAGTTTTGGGTACAAGACCCCAGTACTTGGTTGGTTATTTGTTAAGCACTGTGGGTAGGGGTTTACTATGGGTTCATGTTATTGTTTTTATTTTTTGGGCTGGCTTCTACTTTACTATATCATCTTCTCTCTACTGCAGCAACTAAGCTATGGTGACACTATGGTCCTTTGCCACATGCTGAAAGGGTTATTTTATTTCCTACCACTTCTTAATGCCGGTAACTATGGATAGGTTGACATTCATGTCTTGGAATGTCCGATGAAATGCTGATCCCTGAGTTGTATAAGACCCTTTCATACTGTTGTCAAAATTTATCTCTACCTGACTCATTTAACTCTGCATCGGTAATATTACTTTTAAAACCTGGCAAAGACCCTTTAGAATGCTCCTCCTACAGACCGATTTCTTTACTTAAAGAGACTCCGTAACAAAAATTGCATCCTGTTTTTTATCATCCTACAAGTTCCAAAAGCTATTCTAATGTGTTCTGGCTTCCTGCAGCACTTTCTGCTTGCACAGTCTGTGTAATAAATCAATGTATCTTTCCCCTGTCAGACTTGTCGGCCTGTGTCTGGAAGGCTGCCAAGTTCTTCAGTGTTGTGGTTCTGATATGAACTCCCCCTTCCAGGCCCCTCTATACACACTGCCTGTGTGATATTTAGATTAGTGCAGCTTCTCTCTGCTCTCTTATCTTTTACAAGCTGGATAAATCGTCCTCTGAGCTGGCTGGGCTTTCACATAGTGAGGAATTACAGACAAGGGCAAAGCTGTTTGCAGGAAGAAAAGAGCAGCCTGAAACTTCAGTGCATGAGAGATGCAGGGGGGAAGAAACACACAAATGATCTCTTGAGATTCAAAAGGAAGGGTGTATACAGCCTGCTTGTGTATGGTTGTATTTTCTATGTGTGGACATACTGTACATCAACCTACTTCCTGTTTTGGTGGCCATTTTGTTTGTTTATAAACAAACTTTTTAAAACTGTTTTTAACCACTTTTAATGCGGCGGGGAGCGGCGAAATTGTGACAGAGGGTAATAGGAGATGTCCCCTAACGCACTGGTATGTTTACTTTTGTGCGATTTTAACAATACAGATTCTCTTTAACAGTGACTATAAGGTATTAGCCAAACTGCTTTCTAACAGACTTCAAAATGTTATCTTGGAATTAATACACCCAGACCAGTGTGGATTTATGCCTGGTAAATCCACGTCTAGTAATATCAGGAAAACATTAACACATTTAGTAATTGACCATGACGTAGTTGGGGATAGAGCTTTGGTCTCACTGGATACTGCCAAGGCATTTGACACAGTTGAATGGCAATTGCTTTGGCAGACCCTTGAACGTTTCAAATTTGGCCCTAAGTTTATCTCCTGGATGAAACTACTTTATGCCGCGCCACAAGCAACTATAAATGTCAATGGCCATATGTCCTCTCCCTTTTCCCTCACCAGGGGAACAAGGCAGGGGTGCCCTATATCTCCGTACTTGTTTTCCTTGGTGATGGAAGTCTTAGCTGTTCGTTTAAGATCCAACCCATCCATGCATGGACTGCGAATAGGATCTCTTGTTGATACCCTGGCTCTATATGCCATTGATTTAATATTATACCTACAAGATACTGATGATTCGCTGCAACAAGTATTTACAACGATACAATCCTTCTCTAAGTACTCAGGGTTGTGTATAAACTGGCAAAAATCGGTTATACTGCCACTTGACTCTCGCTATATTAAACATCCATCTCTACATTTACAATTACAAGTGGTTCAAAGTTTCAAATACCTTGGTATCTATGTAGTTGCAGATAAATCTGAATTTCTTCGCTTAAATATTGAACCTCTGTTATTCTTTGTTCGCGAGAAATTTGATAAATGGTGCCTCTTCCCTTTAAATGTAATAGGGCGAATTAATTTAATTAAGATAATTATTCTGCCTAAACTACTATATACCCTGGAACATGTGCATGTACTGGTTCCTAAAAAGTTTTTCACTGAGTTAAATTCCTTAATAACCTCATTTGTTTGGGGTAAGGGTAGAGCCTCCAATCCCTACAAGCACCTAAGCAATCCGCAGGACTGGCGCTTCCGAACTTCTATCTTTATTACTTAGCAGGTCAGCTTCGTTATATAAATAAGTGGGTATATGAACATTTTGAACGCCCCATATCTGAGCAGCTTTTGGCTAAATATGTTAAGAATGATAATTTATTGGCATTTTTGGAGGCCCCTAAAACTCAGCTAATAGGGAATGGTACATCAATCCATAGGCTAGCGGTCAGGGTCTGGGTAGAGTCCAAACGTATCCATGGTATGGATGGCCTGCTTGGTGAAACTCCCCTATGGTCTAACACTAAGTTTCCCCATTTAGCTTCCTTTCATGGTGCCCTAGAGTGGCAGAAGGTTGGAGTCACTCTATTTAAACAAGTAGTAGACCAAGGCATCTTTAGATCATTTGATCAGTTTAAAACCACCTATAACCTGCCTAACTCCTTTTTCTATAAATATCTACAATTAAGTAATTGCTGGCACTCCCAATTTGGTAGTGCCGCTATTACCTTCTCAGAATTCCCTGTTATAGGTATACTCTGTACTCAAGGGATGGGCGGACTCATCTCCATGCTATACACTTCCCTTATCACAGCAATAGCAGACAAAGATACTGACCTTCTTAGGTCTAAGTGGGACTGCTTCCTTACTGATGTGGATGATGAGGAATGGGAGGATATTCTTGAATCACATGTATATGCCTCTATATCTGCAAATGGTAAACTAATACAGTTCTATCTTATTAGACAAGCATATTTCACTCCCTTACGATTATCCAAAATCAAGCCCAATTACTCTCCGGCCTGCCCCAAGTGTACATCTCCATCGGCTGATTTTTGGCATATGCTGTGGGAATGTCCCTCGATTAAATCCTACTGGCAACAAGTAGTACAGCTACTAGCAGAGATAGTAGGGAAACAAATAACTCTCTGCCCCAAGATTTGTTTATTTGCTGTCTTGCCACAACACCAGTACACTAAATTTGAATGCACCTTGCTCCACGAATCCCTTTTGTATGCCCGAAAAGTTATCACAACTTGTTGGATATCACCACAAATCCCTTCTATTACTGAGTGGGTGAGTCAAGTTAACAAAATTTTGCCTTATATTAAGCTGGTTTATCAGCATAGGAACTGCCCTGGCAAATATGTTCAAGTGTGGGGTAAATGGACTCTGTCACCTCTTACGGTCACTATGTAATGACGTTTGAATATACTATAGCTGCTGTAGATCTATATTCTATATTCTATGCATGATCTTTGTTTTTAAACAATGCCAGCCTAGGTTTTGAATAAGTTATATGTCATGTTGACATATTTCGTTATTTTATGTTACTTATTACTTTGGTAAATGTACTAATGATCCTTAACTATATTGACACACTAATTCTCCTCTGTAATTGCAATTAGATTGGTTATATTTGTATTTACAATATTGACAATCCTTAAAATGTTTATTTGCAAATCTTTTCAATAAAAGCGTGTATAAAAAAAAATGAAAATAAAAATGAAAATGAAATTAAAATAAGAGTGAAATCGATAACAACAGTTAAGCACTAGGGGCTGGAGTCACTAAAGGGTGCTAAGTGTTAGCACGGCAGTGAAAATCCGCTTTGCACGTGCAAACTACTTAGCACCTAAGTTTACACGTGCAAAGCCTTAACACTCGAGTTAGCACATGCAAAGCCTTTACACTCGAGTTAGCGCATGCAAAGCCTTTACACTCGAGTTAGCACATGCAAAGGCTTTACACTCGAGTTAGCACATGCAAAGCCTTTACACTCGAGTTAGCACATGCAAAGCCTTTACACTCGAGTTAGCGCATGCAAAGCCTTTACACTCGGGTTAGCGCATGCAAAGCCTTTACACTCGAGTTAGCGCATGCAAAGCCTTTACACTCGAGTTAGCACATGCAAAGCCTTAACACTCAAGTTAGCACATGCAAAGCCTTAACACTCAAGTTAGCACATGCAAAGCCTTTACACTCAAGTTAGCACATGCAAAGCCTTTACACTCAAGTTAGCACGTGCAAAGCCTTTACACTCAAGTTAGCACGTGCAAAGCCTTTACACTCAAGTTAGCACGTGCAAAGCCTTTACACTCAAGTTAGCACGTGCAGAGCCTTTACACTCAAGTTAGCACGTGCAAAGCCTTTACACCTGATAACTGAGTTATCATGCTTTAGCCAATCGAGCCCATGTTAATGTAACCACCATTCATAATTACATTAACATACTCTAGTTTACTGTGCTGGCAAATCTCCATTGATTTCAAGACTTTGCACGTGCAAACTAGGGTGCTAAGTAGTTAGCACATGCAAACTACTTAGCACCCTAGTTTGCATGTGCAAACTACTTGGCACCCTAGTTAGCACATGCAAACTACTTAGCACTTTAGTTAGTTAGCTTTTAGGCATGATAACTGAGTTATCAAGCTTTTGTGAATCAAAACCACACCAGAGCCACCTGATTCCCTTCAGTGGGGGTAGTCCAACTGTGATCTAACTTTGTGATATCTGAGTCTCATAAAACTCTATATTGCATCAACGTCCTCATCCGGTGACTAACGGTTATATCCTGGCCTGTAGGTGCCATTTACCAGCATGGCTGGATAATGTCCCAAAGGACCAGTTCATGAGGTTAAAACGGGACTGTGCTGAGGTGGTGGAGTATAGAAAGGAAGTAGAAGTAATGTCTGAACATTCAGAGAAAAGGGATATAGAGAAGGTATTATAGAAAAAGCCAAACTAGAAGTAGAAAAGGTGGAACGGAGGGATCTTTTGGAGAAGAGAGTGAAGAAGGAAGGGGGAGATTTCTCAATGAGATGAAACTTGAGCTATAATCCCCAGGTGGGACAAGTAAAGGCAATCATTAGAAAACACTGGGAGATTTTACATGGGGATAAGATACTGAGGGAGATACTCTCAGAATATCCATCCTTTATCCACAGAAAGTCTAGTATTATTGGACTTAAGGTGGCTACTGCAGTAAATGGGGGAGGGATGACCCAAAGAAGAGCAGGAGGTGGGTTTGTTAGATGTGGGAGGTGTCATAATTGTAATACAACTAGAGGTTATAGCAATTAACTGAAGTGGGTGGAGGGAGTGAGACATATAGAATTAAAGAGCTGATCACTTGTGACACAAAGGGTGTTATTTACTGCCTTGTATGCCCATGTGGCATAAAATACGTGGGACATACCAAAAGGGGATTAAGCTGGAGGATAGGTGAACATCTGAACAACATCCTCAAGGTTTGGGAGGAACGCCCTCTTTCTAAACATTTTACGTTTCCTTTATACCACGAATGTAAAATAGAACATGTAATATATTTTGGCCTTGAAATAATCCAGAGAGATCCAAGAGGTGGGGACTACATAGCAAAGATGTCCAGAAAAGAATGCCAATGGATCTTTAATTTGAACACCATTTTGCCGAGAGGTTTAAATGTAGAGTGGGAGATGTTCGGCTTTCTGAGATAGAGTGAATGGGAGCCACCTGATTGGAGAACCACCTGTTTCCCCAGAAGGAGCTGCTGTCATGAGAAAGAAGGGGTCAGCTTGAGGAGATATGCTATTGAAATAAGTAGAGTGGGAAGAAGAGGGTTTTTTGTATGGTTAGAATGGATGCAAACATAGAGTGAAAAGAGGAAAAAAGTGTTTTGAGCTATGCTGGAAACTAAAGTAAAGAGACCTTTATAACAACTAATATATAGACAAATAACTGACATAATAAGGGAGAGAAGACCAACAATGATGAGACATATTCCTTTGAGATGTATATGGGGCAATGTTGAGGCAAAAGTGAAAAAGTGTGTTCCCCTTTAAGAGGAGGAGAGTAGGAATGCTCTGCAGTTCCAATAAGTATTTAAGGCAGGAAGTGGAAGCAATCTGGTGATTTGATCCTGAGAAGGATGGTTGAATAGCCATCAAAACATGTCGATCTAGAGGCACCCGAACAAAGAGTATAGTTGTTCCCACCAACTCTCATCCAATTGTGCACCCCACAGCCAACATACACAGGCCTGGAGACAAGCGGCTGTGAGTGGAACGCAGGGAGTCCATGGGGAAGTGACATCACTCCCAGAGAGCAACTTGCCCGGAAGTCATATCTCCCTGGCGAATCCAGCCGGTTAATGACTGTGAGGTTTATGCGTACAGCAGCCGCGGCATGGAGGACGACTGTCTACGGACGATGAATCGGGAACGAGGTGCAAGGCCGCTGGTGGGGGACCGCATCAGAAGGTTTACCCTACAAAGCTGCTAGATTTGTGAGTCATTCAAATCTTGCAGGACTATAAGTTCCGGACGTATCAGAAGCTCATACTGGGCAGTGAACGCTCACTGAAGGGAATCAGGTGGCTCCGGTGAGAGTAGTGTGTATGGTGGTTGTATGAGTTTATGGGCATATTGTGATATGTCAACAAACTGGTAACAATATTGCTGCTAAGGATTGCGGGGTCATACAAACATTCTTTTAATGCCCTGGTGCTTAACTGGTGTTATCGATTTGACTCTTATTTTCATTTTAATTTCATTTTTATTTTCTTTTTTTATTTTTATAATTTATTCATTATTTTGATGTTTTTATGACTTTAGAAGCCAACTGATATTAACCACTTCACCACTGAGGGGTTTTACACCTTGAGCACCAGAGCAATTTTCACCTTTCAGCACTCCTTCCATTCATTCGTCTATAACTTTATCATTACTTATCACAATTAAATGAACTATATCTTGTTTTTTCCACCACCAATTAGGCTTTCTTTAGGTGGGACATTATGCCAAGAATTATTTTATTCTAAATATGTTTTAATGGTAAAATAGGAAAAATGTGGGAAGAAATGCATTATTTTTCAGTTTTCGGCCATTATAGTTTTTAAATAAAGCATGCTACTGTAATTAAAACCCATGAAATGTATTTGCCCATTTGTCCCAGTTATAAAACCGTTTAAATTATGTCCCTATCACAATGTTTGGCGCCAATATTTTATTTGGAAATAAAGGTGCATTTTTTTCAGTTTTGCGTCCATCCCTAATTACAAGCCCATAGTTTATAAAGTAACAGTGTTATACCCTCTTGACATAAATATTTAAAAAGTTTAGTCCCTAAGGTAACTATTTATGTATTTTTTTTAATTGTACATTTTTTAATTTTTTTTTAATTACAAAAAAAAAAAAAAAATTGGGGAGTGTGGGAGGTAATGAGTTAATTTGTTTTGTATAAGTAATGTATTTGTATGTGAAAAATGCTTTAGGGTGTAGTTTTACTATTTGGCCATAAGATGGAAACAGTAACTTTTTGTTTAATGCAACCTCCAAGCGTCCTTCTGGACGCTTGGAGGAAGTACTAGGAGGCTGGGAACGGGGTTTTTTTCACAATGATTGCGCTGTTTAGCGGAGAAGCAGCGGATCATTGCGGGGACGGAGAAATACTCTCCGCGCTCCCGCTGCTGCCCGCGCTCCCGCTCGCTCTAGCGTGCACTCCCGCTCGTAAACACGCCGCCGGCCGCTCGCCCGGAGATCAATGAAAGGGAAAATCCATTCCCGTTCGTTGATCTAAGGATCAACGAACGGGAATGGATTTTACCATTCATTGATCTCCGGGCGAGCAGCCGGCGGCGTGTTTACAAGCGGGAGTGCGCGCTAGAGCGAGCGGGAGCGCGGGCAGCAGCGGGAGTGCAGAAAGTACGGATTTCTCCGTCCCTGGGGGTTAAAGGATGGAAAAAGGGATGGAGAAATTCGTACGCGTGGGGGTAAAGTGGTTAAAACTGATACTGAAGTACCTTCACTCTTTTGGATATACAGTGATTTTATTGAATAAAAACAAAATAAGTCCAGCGCCACTGTCTATAGATTTTATATTCGGTTGTTTGGAAGCGGATATCCCAGATCCTGAGGGAAGGGCAGCAGGAGGAAGTGTACATATATTAGACTTCATATCGTGTAGATTGTGTGAGTTATATTGATAGCAGCGCCCTTTAATATTTGTTTTTTTAGTACCATTATAATTGCTGTGCAGTACCTGCACACAGCATTTTTACATGAAAGCAACAGGGACAGCCATACCATGCCAGGAAAAAAACACATATATAAGTAGATAACTACTTATCTAACATAATAGATGTTTTGTACTGTTCATGTTTTTATTTCTGCAAATTTTATATAGTAAATAAAGATAATTCTGTTCCTGGCATTTGCCATCTTGGCTCCCTCTTACTGAAGCCAATTCTAATGTCATTTCCTCCCTTCTCCTAGAAACTGCACTGTCATATCTAGCTTGCTTTGTAAACAAGTGAGCGCAGTAAGATCAGGTTACAGCAGCTTTACACTGAAATGCCCAGCCGGCAGCTGAGAGCGGAGCTGTGGCATGGGACATTTCCGCTGCAAGGGGCTGGAAGAAGCCCCAAGTAGGTAGATGTCGGTAGGATAAATAGCCCAATGATTCCTTTAAGGTAGCCATACATCTAGTGATCATGGGCAGATTCAACCAAGAGACAAATCTCTCTCTGATTGAATCTGATTAGAGATTGATTTGTCAGCTGCCCATACACTGCAGGCCAATACTCGATCAATTTCAGCATGTAATCTCTCAGGAATCGGGGGAGCCCGCCGCTCCTGCCACTTTCACCACCTTGCCGCTATTCCCCTATGTATAAGTGTGTATGTATATCTTATACGCTGCCAGCATGTATAGGAGATATAACGGACAGCAGCGGATTCGGGAGAGGGTGGGCAGCATGACACAGGACAGGTAATGTATAAATGCACATACATATACATGTACATACACATTTATACATACATAACCAGCGCCGGGAGTGTCTTCTCTCATTCTGATATCACTTGCCGTTAACACCGGCACCCAACCAACTGCCATGGCCTGAGATCTTACAGCGTTTCTTATCAATTAATGCAACCAAATTTGGCCCGAATTATTATTTTTATAAGTATAATAATCAAAATTTGATGGTCGATCGGCCACCAAGTCGCCTGATGTTTGGCCACCTTTATTAGTTGAGGGAACAACAAGGTGAGATAACTGGTGAGATTTGTGTGTTGTGTATTATTAGCTGTACTGGTTCCAGACTTACATTTTGTGCATGTGTCTTCATCAGCTTTTGTGGTTGTGCTTGTAGTTGTAGAAGTTGTAGTTGGAGTGGTTGTTGTAGTGGTTGGTGTTGTGGTAGTTGTTGTAGTTGGAGTAGTTGGTGTTGTAGTTGGAGTGGTTGTTGTAGTGGTTGTTGTAGTGGTTGGTGTTGTGGTTGGTGTTGTGGTAGTTGTTGTAGTTGGAGTGGTTGTTCTTGTAGTGGTTGGTGTTGTAGTTGGAGTGGTTGTTGTAGTGGTTGGTGTTGTGGTTGGTGTTGTAGTTGTGCTAGTTGTTGTTGGAGTAGCTGTAGATACCACAGGGAGTCTTCTTGTACTTGTACTTGTAGTCAAGATGTTAATAACAGGATCTGAAAAAAATAATTATGAAAAATTCTTAAAGACCGAGACAATTTTCAAACTTCTGCAATGCCTCTACTTGAGTTGAAACATCTCTGGCAATTTAATTTCGGCCCTTTGCACACTTGCACGCTGCGTCACCCTGCATTACTCTTCACCCACCACATTCCCGCCGTGAGACTTGCGCACTTCCCGCAATGTGACAGGATCAGGGTCCGGTTTAAGCAACAATGGGGCCCCAGGGCAAAATAAACCTGGGGCCCCTCCCCCAACAGATAGCCCGGAACAAAAATCGGCATTAAGGGACCTTTTTTGCAGCTGGTATAGTCAGGGTGTGAAGCCCCAATCGGTCGGAGCTCCACATTCTTGCCACCCCAGCCTGCATGGGGGACAAGGGGTTAAAAAGTTTCAGGAGGGGGGACCCCACATAATTTTTTTTTTAAATTCCCACATTCTAAACATAAAAAAATGTGAAAATAGGAAAAAATGCCAGGGATCTTCATACAGCCATATTGCGGCTGTATAGTGATCCCTGGCCAAAGCGCTGCGGCTGCGTATGGACCCCCTGGAAGCCCCGTCAGGAAATTTATTGCTCTTTCTATTGATACATGTAAAATTACACTACCGTTAGGTTTGCTACTAAAAGTGACATTTTCCGCATTTAAAAGTATACTTTTTTCCTTCGAAATTTTAAAATTGATTTTCTCAAAAACTATAAGGTCTTTTTGAAAAATAGTTTTTTCCTCTTATTCCCAATGATCTCCTTAACATATCCTGCAAATTTAAGGTTTCTAGCATTTAAGGTGGATTTTCTATTAACCATTAAAGTCGGCAGGTATTTAAATGTGTATTTTTTTTTCCTTTGAAACTGTAAAATCGATTTTCTCAAAAACTATAAGGCCGATTTGAAAAAAAATTGTTTTCCTCTTGTAGCCACTGGGGGCCCCTACAAGCTCTGGGGCCCTGGGGCAATTGCCTCCTTTGCCTCTATGGTAGCGCCGGCCCTGGACAGGATGCGCCAGAAGTATCCAAATTGCCGCAATGACGACACAAAGTCAATGGGCGATGCAGTATGTGTGCAGGTCGGGAGCGCGGTGCGACACACAGACTGATGGGTATCCCAGTGACATACTTCCTGTCCAGCAAGGGGTATGTCACTGAGCTGGGGGCGGGCCTATGAATATGATGCCGCACCGTGGTGCGTTGCTGCAATTATTAGGTGTGCAACCAGCCTCAGTCTTGTTTTTTTTTTTTCATAACAAATGGGGCTTTCTTTTGATACCATTTAATTATATTTGTAATTTACTTGGTTTTTGTTTTTTAGAGAAAATATTCATAGAAAAAAAAAAAAGATATATAATTTTCAGCATTTCTCAACCAAAAATATGAAAACATCTCAAATTGCAGCAAGAAAATGTTTAGAAACTAATAGTTTCATATGTTTTCTATGCAGAATGTCAAAATGATGTAGATTATTTACTCCGCATTACAAATTATTAAGCAAATAATATTTTCTCAGATGTTCCTAAATATTCAATGCAAGCGGTAGTAAGAATATTTTTGTCATCCACCTTTAGCATATAATTCATTTACTGTAAACCATCTCAATGATAATAGGATGTTCTAAGTTTCTCAAGAGGTCAGAGGTCCTGTGGAGCAACAACATTGTGAAACGAATGAGGGAGCACAAGGCGACGCGGGTGATGTTGTGGTGATGCAGCAGTACAGTGACTCACCTGTGCAGTATAGTGACTCATCTGTGCAGTACAATGACTCACCTGTGCAGTATAGTGACTCATCTGTGCAGTATAGTGACTCATCTGTGCAGTACAGTGACTCACCTGTGCAGTATAGTGACTCATCTGTGCAGTACAATGACTCACCTGTGCAGTATAGTGACTCACCTGTACAGTATAGTGACTCACCTGTGCAGTATAGTGACCCACCTGTGCAGTACAGTGACTGACCTGTACAGTACAATGACTCACCTGTGCAGTAAACATCAAATTTGAGGGATCCACAGAACTTGTAGACGTAATGTCCCCCAGGACAGGCTTTTACTGAAATATTTGGCCCATTGTAACATCCGGAGGCCACACTGTTAATCAGCAGAGGCACCATCTGGATCCCATCTCCAATCTTTGGGTGGCTTCCTCCTAGAGTGTATGGTTCCAGGGATCCACACTTCAGAGGTCCCACACACCCTTCCTTCAGGCTGGATCCAGTGCCAACATAACGGTACCAACCAAAGAGGTTGCGGTCAGTGGGGAATCTTCCGGTAGAGGAGATGTTGGCCAGCCGGTTGGCTCCATTGACCTGCTGGTAGTTATAACAAGGGTCCGCACACTGAGCTTCCCCACTGATCCTCAGACAGTCATGTTCACTGGTGCAGTGGCTGTCTTCTGATCTACCACATGGGGAATTCCTGTTTATATTACACAAGTAGGTGCCGTTCTGGTTGACACAGGTGTCTGTTGGAGAACACTTGTTCAGTGTAGGGCTTGCACACTCATCGATGTCCACACATAGCTTTTGCTTATTATCCCAGCTGTAGCCATCAGGACAGCATGGACTGGTGTCACAGAACTCCATGATTGTGCAGTTCCAACCATCGCCCACATATCCAGGCTTGCAGGAACACGACACGTAGCCTGACTTGGCAGCACAGTTGGCGGTTGTTGTAGAGTTGCAATCACTGCAGGCTTTGGCATCTGTTCAAATCCAGAATAAAAGACATTAACCTCCAGTACGTGATAGAAAATAAAATGAATACATTTCAGTAATAACAAAATAGATCCAATCAATATCTATAAATATTAGTCATCTATAATTTGAATTAGGTCTTATAAATTGAATTAAATGTGCAAGTCATGTCCACATTGAGATATATAGTGGAAACATTGTGCTCAAGGGCCGGTGTAAGCCACGCTGGGGCCCCTGAGCAAAAGTAACTTGGAGGCCCCTGCCAAGCAAGTCAGCTCTGTGGACCCGCTGTGCCGGACCCCCCTGGTGGTCTGACTGGTCTCCCGCTGACTGCTTCCCATGGCCCCCGCATGTTCCGTAGCTGAGCTGTCCTGTAATGTCTCATCTCTCCTGGCAGCTGCTCCGCCCCGATCTCTGTCTTCAGTCATGCTGCCTGCCTCTTCTGTATGCCCGACACGTGGTTTTTACACATAACATGTATGCAATGGAGAAGACACAGGCAGCATGGCTGAAGATGGAGAGCGGAACAGAACAGCTCCTAGGAGAGATGAGTTATTACAATGCAGTTCAGTTACAGAACATGCGGGGGCCATGGGGAGCAGTCAGCGGGAGACCACCTGGAGGGTCTGACAGAGTGGGGGACCGTCAAGTGGACGGGGTCTTGGGCTCTGGGGCCTCAATGGCAGCGGCAGCCCTGTGTGCTTCATATGCTGAATCCATCAGCAGAGGTTAAGTTCTTTAGTAGGGGACGGAAGTGGCTTCTGACCTCAAGTGACATGGACATCACTTAATGGCAAATTTGCAGATGCTTCTTTTACATTTTGAGTGGATTTCCGCACTTTAATCGGATTTGTGCAATTTAGCTGCGAGCGTCCTGCTTCCGCCAACATAGTGACCCAAATGCATCATTTCCGCCCATACATCACGTCACTTCCGGTTTTTAATTGGAAGCAATGACCAAACCAGGAAACTATTTACCATATTCTTCGGACTTTAAGATGCACTTGTTCTTAAAACTGTGGTGGGAGGGGGAATTTGGTGCATCTTTTAGTGCGAATATACATTTACCAGCCGGTGTTCTCCTCTCCTCCTCCGTCTCCCTCCATCTGCAATTCTAACCTGCAACCCCTAGAACTGGCAGCAGGTGGGAGATTAGCGATGGGGGTATGAGCAGGAGTGAGACAGCTATCCCACTGTGGGCATACATGCCAAAAACTGGTGGCAGGTGCAAGATCAGCAAGGCTTGGAATGTGCAGGAGCAAGTCAGCCATCCACACACGGGCATAACACATGCCGATAATTGGCAGCGGGTAGGAGATCAGCAAGGCCTGGAATGTGCAGGAGCTAGTCAGCCATCCACACACGGGCGTCCACCTCCACAATAAAGGGATAGGAGGTGTCGATGTGTCTCAAAATGGGTGCAGAGCAAAACAATTCTTTCAAAGTGGAGAAAGCAGCCAGAGCTTCGGGTGACCAGTGGTTGGTATCTGCCCCTTTCTTAGTAAGACTGGTGAGGGGTGCTATGACTGTGGAGTACCCATTTATGAACCTTCTATAGTAATTAGCGAATCCTAAAAATCTCTGGAGAGATTTCAGTCCCACTGGCTGAGGCCATTCCAGGACAGCAGAGACTTTGGCAGGATCCATAGAAAGGCCCGAGGTGGAAATTATGTACCCCAGAAAAGTGACAGATGTTACCTCAAAAATGCATTTCTCCAATTTAGCATAAAGCATGTTCTGTCTTAACTTGTGCAGCACAAATTTGACATGAGCCCTGTGCTCAGAGAGGTTATCTGAGAAGATTAGTATATCATCCAGATATACCAGAACAAATTTACCCAACACCTCCCTGAATACTTCATTAATGAGTTCCTGAAAGACGGCCGGGGCGTTACACAACCCGAAGGGCATCACCAGGTACTCGTAATGCCCATCGGGTGTGTTAAAGGCCGTCTTCCACTCATCGCCCTCTCTGATCCGCACCAGGTTGTATGCACCCCGCAAATCCAATTTCGAGAAAATCTTAGCATTGGTGACCTGAGTGAATAAATCGTCTATCAAAGGCAATGGATAGCGATTTTTTACTGTGATTTTATTCAGGCCCCGGTAATCAATGCATGGCCGAAGGCCTCCGTCTTTTTTCTTTACAAAAAAGAAACCTGCTCCGGCAGGCGACCGGGAAGGGCGAATGAAACCCTTAGCCAAGTTTTCACGGATGTACTCTCGCATGGCCACTTATTCTGGTCCAGACAAATTGTAGAGATGACCTTTAGGGGGCATACAACCAGATCGGAGATCGATGGGGCAATTGAAAGGGCGATGTGGAGGTAGTTTCTCTGCAGCTTTGGGACAAAACACATCTGAAAATTCAGAATATTGTTCCGGTACTCCCTCCACATGAATCCTGGTCTGACCCAAGGTTACCCTCACTAAACAATGATGAAAGCAATGGGCTGACCAGCTTGTTAGCTGACCAGTGGCCCAATTCATCTGAGGGGAGTAAAGGTGTAACCAAGGCATGCCAAGGATGATAGTGAAGGTTGTCATGTGTAACACAAAAAAAAAACAACTTCTCCCTATGCAGCACCCCTATAGTGACTCCCACCTCTGGTGTCTGAGACAGAGGGCGATTAAATTGCAGGGGGGAATCTTCCACTGCCGTAACCTGGATAGGTGGTGTTACCGGGGTGAGCGGAATACCCAGTTTCTTAGCAAATTCGTAATCCATAAAATTAGCCGCTGAGCCCGAATCAACAAAGGCCTCAGTGACTTCAGATCTATCTTCCCATGTAATCGTACAAGGAAGAAGCAACCTTTTATCATCTAGGGGTAAAAGTTGTACGCCTAGGGTATTACCCCCAACTACTCCTAGGCAGTAGCGTTTTCCGATTTCTTAGGGCAATTCTGTACTCTATGACCCCCCTCTGCACAATAAAGACATAACTGCTCTGAAATCCTGCGTCTCCGCTCCACTTGAGACAACTTTGACCGACCAATCTGCATTGGTTCAGGTGGAGGTGAAACAGGAGGAGGTGGAGTCACAGGAGGCGCAGCGTAGGACACCATCCTTACATGGTCTCTACCTCGGGTCTGTCTCTGATAGCGTAACCTACGGTCGATCCTGATGGCCGATGAAATGGCCTCATCAATGGTCTTAGGTTCAGGCTGACTTAACATAAGATCAGAGACCTCATCTGACAACCCTGATAAGAAACAATCTAACAGGGCAAAGGTGCCCCACCTGGCTGATACTGACCACCTTCTGAATTCAGCAGCATACTCCTCGACCGGACTCTTGCCTTGATGTAACAACTTGAGCTTCTGCTCAGAAGTCGAGGCAATGTCTGGATCGTCGTAAATTATTGCCATGGCTTTAAACAATTCATCTACAGAGGTTAGGGCTAAGTCTCCAGCGGGTAGACTGTACGCCCAGGTCTGAGAATCGCCTGATAACAAAGTCTTAATAAATGTGACCCTTTGGGCCATAGTTCCTGAAGATCTAGGTCTCAACTCAAAGTATGATAACACTCTACTCCTAAAATTTCGGAAATCAGATCTGTGACCAGAAAATTTTTCAGGTACAGGCATGCGTATGTCTGTGCTAGGAGGAGATCGCACTTCATCCACAGCCATCTGGAGGGTTTGTAAAGACCCGGACACAGCGTCAATTAACGCCCGGTGATTACCCAGCACTTGGTTGATGGTATCCACCGAAGTGGTAAGTGCGCCCAGACGGTCGGTGTGTGCGTCCATTTGCATTTTTCAGTCTGGCGTTCTGTAACGATCGGTGTAACACAGAGAGGGTCTGATTACCGGTAATCTGCAGTATCACCGAGAATACAGATATATACCCGATTATTGATGATCTGCAGTATCACCGATAATCAGATATATCTCTAACCTCTGGACACCTGGGTAATAAGAGTGTTTGGTGCAACAGTAATACTTTGAGGACTGCACCTGAGGAGCAGGTGCACAGCAGTAAGGAGTACTGCACAGTAACACGTTCCTTCCGCAAGCCTGAGACTCTCCCGAGGGAGGGGTCAGGCTAGGAGTAGGAAGGACAGAGTGTGAGTGACACCAAGGAAGGATGTCACCCACAGGTCTGTGAGCTATCTCTAGTCTGAGGAGATAGCTCTCAAGGTCGGGCAAGCCGGGTCGGCAACAGACAGACAGATCAGGGACAGAGACAGGAGACAGATGCGGAATTCTAAGACAAGCAGAGTTCGGCAACAGAGTATCAGATATAGCGAAGTACCTAATCAGAGATCAGAAGAGTAGTCAGGAAAGCAGAAGGTCATAACAAATAATCAACAATGCCTAGTCTTGGTTGTGAGCTCCTTGATCATCAACACCCTGGAACTGGTCTGAGTAATAACACAGATAATATACAGTTTTCCCTAGACTAAGGTGTGAGGTCCTTGATCATCAACACCCAGGAACTGGTCTAGATAATAACACAGATAATATCACAGATACTGACAAGTCTGAGTGCTACCACGTAGTGATCGCAATGCCAGACACCAGAGAAATGACCAGCACCCAGTATATATACACCAGCGCTCTCCAACGCCTCCCCTAAGTGCTAGACCAATGAAACCTGATAAAATTGTTAGCTGATCGTCTAGATCAGCTGACACCCTTCTGACTGCCATAAAGGCTCTGCCTCTCAGCGCGCGCGCGCGTCCTTCTGAACCTGTGTGGACTATCAGTCCCAGCCACACCAGACATGTTTCCCGGCGTTCATCCATACTGCTAGTGGTAAGCCCATGCGTGCAAACCGCCGCGTCGGACGCGGAATCCGCCGCCTTGTTCACTGGGCATGCGGCGGTTTCTCCACGCTCTGTCAGGCTAGTGGATGCAGGCCCATGTGCGCAAGCTGCCATGTTGGACGCGGAATCAGCCGCCTTACTCTGAGTACTCACGGCGGCTTTTCCGCGTTTTCTCACACTGCACCAGTGAAACCTCCTCCTCACCTGATTGCACCGCATCTAGGGTCCTGATAATCAATGCAATGCAAGTGAGAAAAAGAGAACTTACATACTTACCTAATACAGAAGGTTCGGGCTAGTAAAAAAGGGCGCACAGGGATAGTGGACAAAAAGGCCGCCGCCATAGACTGCAATGCAAAATATCGGCTATTCGGCGCCCGACAGGAAAAAAGGGCGCCCGAGAAATAGCGGTTACAGGGATCGTGTTAACAAAAGTTTTCGTTTACAGAATAAGGTTTATAACAAATATCGTTTACAAGTTCGTTTTGAGTTTGTGTTATACTTATTTTTTCATTTTTAAATTTCGCTTATATCAGTTTTAACTTATTTTTAGTTTTAAAATTTCGCTTACAAAAGTATAACAACTAAATTTTCGTTTACACTTCTTTGATCATTTAAAAATTTGTTTTCATATGTATAATGCGTAAATACCGGTTTCAACCTTACTGTATTAGAAATACATCGCTTTTGGTATTAACTTTGTTTTTACACTTATAATGCGTTGATTATAGTTACTAAAATATCGCTTTTAATATTACTGTTATTTTAAGATTTCTAATGCGTACATCTAATGCGTACATGATTGTAAGGCTATCTATTGTATTGTATATATTTATATATATTTTTCTCTATTTATAATTTTAATGTATACACGATTTAAAGGCTATTTTAAGGCTATTTATTGTATTACAAATATATAAATTATTTTATTCAAGTTATTTGTAGAGAAGATAAATTATTTTATTCATGTTATTTGTAGAGAAGTATTTTAAGGATTAAATATATTATTGTTTATATGTGTTTAGAGTGTTTGTGCGGTGGGGATGGTTAGGTTTAGGCATTACCAGGGGGGTCTAGGGGTTAGGGATAGGTACAGGGAGGGTTAGGTATAGTTACAGTATAATATACGCAACCAGGGGGTGGTTAGGGTTAGTCACCACTAGGGGGGTGCTTAGGTTTAGGCACCACCAGAGGGGTCTTAGGGTTAGGCACCCCCAGGGGGGTCTTAGGGTTAGGCACCACCAGGGGGGTCTTAGTGTTAGGCACCACCAGGGGGGTCTTAGGGTTAGGCACCACCAGGGGGGTCTTAGGGTTAGGCACCACCAGGGGGTTAGGCACCACCAGGGGGGTCTTAGGGTTAGGCACCACCAGGGGGGTCTTAGGGTTAGGCACCACCAGGGGGGGGGGGTCTTAGGGTTACGCACCACCAGGGGGGTCTTAGGGTTAGGCACCACCAGGGGGGTCTTAGGGTTAGGCACGACCAGGGGGGTCTAGGGGTTAGGGATAGGTACAGGGAGGGCTCTGTGTGAGAGTAAGGTTAAGTATAGTTACAGCATAATATATGTAATATATACAATTGATTAAATTATGTATATTTAAACAAAGAGGGGGTCTAGGGGTTAGGGATAGGGAGAGATCTGTGTGAGCCTACAGTTAGGTATAATTACAGTAAAATATCTGTAAAACCTACCATTGCATTGCTATGCTTAATACAAGTGTAAATATAGTTTTTGTTATAGACACAATTTGACATTTTTTTCAGAATTCGTATGTTGTTATAGACAGTATTTTGCCATTTCATTTCCGTTTATTTAACCTATTTATCGCTAAATTTTCGTTTACAACCTCTTAAACAAAAAATGTGGTTTTGCATTAAAACTTACAATTTCGGCTATACCCCGCGCCCTTTTTTCCAGGTGCCCTTTTTTGATACACGCCAGAAGGTTCTGCATCTAATAAAGCCTTCCTGGCCCGGTCTCTGTGTCCTGATTCCACCGCTGTCCCTCCAGTCATATAATGCTCCACACAGGTTATTCCCTCTGCATATTTCCTCATTAATCCCCAGATACCATCCCACTTACAAGCTTATCATCAATCATCATCATCAATCATCTAATAATAATAATAATAATAATAATAATAATAATAATAATAATAATAATAATAATAATAATAAAGATTATCATCATTTGGTTCTACAAGAACAGAAAGTGTGACATACTTACCTAGGGTGAGACCTGGAAGAGAGAAAGAATAAGAAATTGGTTAGATTTTAACATTTTGTTATTAATTCTGTTATATGTGGAGCAGTGACTGGTCTTGTGAGCTGGGCTATGACTGGTGCTCTCTAAACATGTCCACATTCTGTTATATGTGGAGGAGTGACTGGTCTTGTGGGCTGGGCTATGACTGGTGCTCTCTAAACATGTCCGCATTCTGTTATATGTGGAGCAGTGACTGGTTTTGTGAGCTGGGCTATGACTGGTGCTCTGTAAACATGTCTGCATTCTGTTATATGTGGAGGAGTGACTGGTCTTGTGGGCTGGGCTATGACTGGTGCACTGTAAACATGTCTGCATTCTGTTATATGTGGAGGAGTGACTGGTCTGGTGAGCTGGGCTATGACTGGTGCTCTCTAAACATGTCCGCATTCTGTTATATGTGGAGGAGTGACTGGTCTTGTGAGCTGGGCTATGACTGGTGCTCTGTAAACATGTCCGCATTCTGTTATATGTGGAGGAGTGACTGGTCTTGTGGGCTGGGCTATGACTGGTGCTCTGTAAACATGTCTGCATTCTGTTATATGTGGAGCAGTGACTGGTTTTGTGAGCTGGGCTATGACTGGTGCTCTGTAAACATGTCTGCATTCTGTTATATGTGGAGGAGTGACTGGTCTTGTGGGCTGGGCTATGACTGGTGCTCTGTAAACATGTCCGCATTCTGTTATATGTGGAGGAGTGACTGGTCTTGTGAGCTGGGCTATGACTGGTGCTCTCTAAACATGTCCGCATTCTGTTATATGTGGAGGAGTGACTGGTCTTGTGAGCTGGGCTATGACTGGTGCTCTGTAAACATGTCCGCATTCTGTTATATGTGGAGGAGTGACTGGTCTGGTGAGCTGGGCTATGACTGGTGCTCTCTAAACATGTCCGCATTCTGTTATATGTGGAGGAGTGACTGGTCTTGTGAGCTGGGCTATGACTGGTGCTCTCTAAACATGTCCACATTCTGTTATATGTGGAGGAGTGACTGGTCTTGTGGGCTGGGCTATGACTGGTGCTCTCTAAACATGTCTGCATTCTGTTATATGTGGAGGAGTGACTGGTCTTGTGGGCTGGGCTATGGCTGGTGCTCTCTAAACATGTCCGCATTCTGTTATATGTGGAGCAGTGACTGGTCTTGTGAGCTGGGCTATGACTGGTGCTCTCTAAACATGTCCGCATTCTGTTATATGTGGAGCAGTGACTGGTCTTGTGAGCTGGGCTATGACTGGTGCTCTGTAAACATGTCTGCATTCTGTTATATGTGGAGCAGTGACTGGTCTTGTGAGCTGGGCCATGACTGGTGCTCTCTAAACATGTCCACATTCTGTTATATGTGGAGGAGTGACTGGTCTTGTGGGCTGGGCTATGACTGGTGCTCTGTAAACATGTCCTCATTCTGTTATATGTGGAGGAGTGACTGGTCTTGTGAGCTGGGCTATGACTGGTGCTCTGTAAACATGTCCGAATTCTGTTATATGTGGAGGAGTGACTGGTCTTGTGAGCAGGGCTATGACTGGTGCTCTGTAAACATGTCCACATTCTGTTATATGTGGAGGAGTGACTGGTCTTGTGAGTTGGGCTATGACTGGTGCTCTCTAAACATGTCCGCATTCTGTTATATGTGGAGGAGTGACTGGTCTTGTGAGCTGGGCTATGACTGGTGCTCTCTAAACATGTCCGCATTCTGTTATATGTGGAGGAGTGACTGGTCTTGTGAGCAGGGCTATGACTGGTGCTCTCTAAACATGTCCGCATTCTGTTATATGTGGAAGAGTGACTGGTCTTGTGGGCTGGGCTATGACTGGTGCTCTCTAAACATGTCCACATTCTGTTATATGTGGAGGAGTGACTGGTCTTGTGAGCTGGGCTATGACTGGTGCTCTCTAAACATGTCCGCATTCTGTTATATGTGGAGCAGTGACTGGTCTTGTGAGCTGGGCTATGACTGGTGCTCTCTAAACATGTCCACATTCTGTTATATGTGGAGGAGTGACTGGTCTTGTGAGCTGGGCTATGACTGGTGCTCTCTAAACATGTCCGCATTCTGTTATATGTGGAGGAGTGACTGGTCTTGTGAGCTGGGCTATGACTGGTGCTCTCTAAACATGTCCACATTCTGTTATATGTGGAGGAGTGACTGGTCTTGTGAGCTGGGCTATGACTGGTGCTCTGTAAACATGTCCGCATTCTGTTATATGTGGAGGAGTGACTGGTCTGGTGAGCTGGGCTATGACTGGTGCTCTCTAAACATGTCCGCATTCTGTTATATGTGGAGGAGTGACTGGTCTTGTGAGCTGGGCCATGACTGGTGCTCTCTAAACATGTCCGCATTCTGTTATATGTGGAGAAGTGACTGGTCTTGTGAGCTGGGCTATGACTGGTTCTCTCTAAACATGTCTGCATTCTGTTATATGTGGAGAAGTGACTGGTCTTGTGGGCTGGGCTATGACTGGTGCTCTCTAAACATGTCCGCATTCTGTTATATGTGGAGGAGTGACTGGTCTTGTGAGCTGGGCTATGACTGGTGCTCTCTAAACATGTTCACATTCTGTTATATGTGGAGGAGTGACTGGTCTTGTGGGCTGGGCTATGACTGGTGCTCTCTAAACATGTCCGCATTCTGTTATATGTGGAGAAGTGATTGGTCTTGTGGGCTGGGCTATGACTGGTGCTCTGTAAACATGTCTGCATTCTGTTATATGTGGAGAAGTGACTGGTCTTGTGAGCTGGGCTATGACTGGTGCTCTCTAAACATGTCTGCATTCTGTTATATGTGGAGGAGTGACTGGTCTTGTGAGCTGGGCTATGACTGGTGCTCTCTAAACATGTCTACATTCTGTTATATGTGGAGAAGTGACTGGTCTTGTGAGCTGGGCTATGACTGGTGCACTGTAAACATGTCTGCATTCTGTTATATGTGGAGGAGTGACTGGTCTTGTGAGCTGGGCTATGACTGGTGCTCTCTAAACATGTCTGCATTCTGTTATATGTGGAGGAGTGACTGGTCTTGTGAGCTGGGCTATGACTGGTGCTCTCTAAACATGTCTACATTCTGTTATATGTGGAGAAGTGACTGGTCTTGTGAGCTGGGCTATGACTGGTGCACTGTAAACATGTCTGCATTCTGTTATATGTGGAGGAGTGACTGGTCTTGTGAGCTGGGCTATGACTGGTGCTCTCTAAACATGTCCGCATTCTGTTATATGTGGAGAAGTGACTGGTCTTGTGAGCTGGGCTATGACTGGTGCTCTCTAAACATGTCTGCATTCTGTTATATGTGGAGAAGTGACTGGTCTTGTGAGCAGGGCTATGACTGGTGCTCTCTAAACATGTCCACATTCTGTTATATGTGGAGGAGTGACTGGTCTTGTGAGCTGGGCTATGACTGGTGCTCTGTAAACATGTCCGCATTCTGTTATATGTGGAGGAGTGACTGGTCTTGTGGGCTGGGCTGTGACTGGTGCTCTCTAAACATGTTCACATTCTGTTATATGTGGAGGAGTGACTGGTCTTGTGAGCTGGGCTATGGCTGGTGCTCTCTAAACATGTTCACATTCTGTTATATGTGGAGAAGTGACTGGTCTTGTGAGCTGGGCTATGACTGGTGCTCTCTAAACATGTCTACATTCTGTTATATGTGGAGGAGTGACTGGTCTTGTGAGCTGGGCTATGACTGGTTCTCTCTAAACATGTCCACATTCTGTTATATGTGGAGGAGTGACTGGTCTTGTGAGCTGGGCTATGACTGGTGCTCTGTAAACATGTCCACATTATGTTATATGTGGAGGAGTGACTGGTCTTGTGAGCTGGGCTATGACTGGTTCTCTCTAAACATGTCCACATTCTGTTATATGTGGAGCAGTGACTGGTCTTGTGAGCTGGGCTATGACTGGTGCTCTGTAAACATGTCCACATTATGTTATATGTGGAGGAGTGACTGGTCTTGTGAGCTGGGCTATGACTGGTTCTCTCTAAACATGTCCACATTCTGTTATATGTGGAGCAGTGACTGGTCTTGTGAGCTGGGCTATGACAGGTGCTCTCTAAACATGTCTGCATTCTGTTATATGTGGTAACAGATTTAGGAAAGGCACACCTTGCCGTGAGTAGTTTGGTGCACAACCTTGATGTAGAAGCAACATCAGTTCAGTACAATCAATTCAAGGTCGGTCGGCACACCAATTCGAGTTCTCAAGCACATTTATTGAATGCACAGCTGTGCATTCAATAAATGTGCTTGGGAACTCGAATTGGTGTGCCGACCGACCTTGAATTGATTGCATTCTGTTATATGTGGGGCAGTGACTGGTCTTGTGAGCTGGGCTATGACTGGTGCTCTCTACACATGTCCGTGTTCTGTTATATGTGGAGGAGTGACTGGTTGTAACGATTGTGGGATATCTCTGTGGTCAGCGCACAAGATGTGCGCTGACACTGTGGAAAGTCCTCCACAAGCGTGTCAGAATACTAGAACCCAGCTTTTGGTGCAAGCACCAGTAGAGGGGAATTCCCACCGGCAGATGTAGCTGAGGAGTGCAGAGGAATAAACCCTCTGCGCTGCCACAAAGGCCAGATGAAAATTGTACGAAAAGAAGCAACGCAAGGCAAGATATCCCTCAAAGAGAGAGAGCAAAGAGACAGAATCAATGTGTGTCCACCAAACTAGTCGCCACCCAGCGACGCTGAACACACAATGGTGGAAACGAAGTGGGAACGCAATCGCAAGAATGGCGATTGCCAAATAGTGACACCAGACTGAGCAGGACAGAGCACGAGAGTAGCAAAGGCACAGCAAACAACAATCAGAGGATAAAGAAAATAACAAACGCTAGCTAAACGCGAACACCGCATTCATTCGCAACAGCAAACGCGTTTTCTGCACGATCACCGCGCGTTAGGCGCTCAGTGATAAGCGTGCCACCCTAACTAGCCACAAGTAACACAAATGAACACAAACAGACAAGACAGACAAATGGGGTAGCCAGTAGCAACCGCTGCTCCAGCTTACCCTCCAGGAAAACAGATCAGAAGGATCCACAGCCGCTACCGCTAGAGACTAGTGCGATCCAAACAAGACAGACAAATGGGGTAGCCAGTAGCAACCGCTGCTCCAGCTTACCCTCCAGGAACACAGATCAGAAGGATCCACAGCCGCTACCGCTAGAGACTAGTGCGATCCAAACAAGACAGACAAATGGGGTAGCCAGTAGCAACCGCTGCTCCAGCTTACCCTCCAGGAACACAGATCAGAAGGATCCACAGCCGCTACCACTAGAGGCTAGTGCGATCCAAACAAGACAGACAGATGAGGTAGCCAGTAGCAACCGCTGCTCCAGCTTACACTTCAGGAACTCAGATCAGAAGGATCCACAGCTGCTACCGCTAGAGGCTAGTGTGATCCAAACAAGGCAGAGCGATTCGCTATCCACCGCCGCTGGCGACAGCGCAATCGCGACAGACAAGACAGGACAGAATAGGCAGTACAAATATACACAAACTGACTGCACTAACTAGGAATGCAAGGAGCACTCCCCAAGAATTAACTATACTAAGATAGCAGTGGCTGACACTCCAGGTGAGTCCAGCAGGAACAAACCTCTATGAGCAGCAAAGGATTCTGGGATCACATGGTATTTATACTGCAAGCCTTCAAATGAGGCAGCTAGGCCGTTTGCATGACAAGTGTATGCAAATTGCTCAGCAGGAGAGCAGGTCTGAAACTTGCAAAGCACAGGCAGGTCTCTTTTCCAGAGACCTGCAGTCCTCAGACTTAAGAAATGGACAAACAGCCGTCTGCCCGTGCAGACAGCTGAGCAGATAGTTACACTGGTCTTGTGAGCTGGGCTATGACTGGTGCTCTGCTCTCTAAACATGTCTGTGTTCTGTTATACTTGGAGGAGTGACAGACAACATTTCATTCGGGACTTCAAACTATACCCTTCATTAGCTCTCCTTTGCTTGGATTTGGATAAGCTAGACCACCACTATAAGAAACGTATTGGTCATCTACTCATGGCTACATTGTACATTATTATAAACAACTGGAAAACCACTGAAGATCTACTAGTCATATATAGGACAAATATGGTAATGGAGGATTATATTAATCCCTGATCTCACTAAGTTATATATCCTAAACAGGGGTGCTCGGATACCCAGATATCCGGATTGGATACCCGAATCCGCACTTTTTAGTATCCGAATAGAATCGGATATCCGGACCCAGTATCCGGGATATCCGACCGGATTCGGATATCCGGATAGAAAACCAGAAGTGGCCCTTAAATTGCTTCCAAAACGTTTTTTTAGGGTAAATGAGGCATGTAGCATCATGTTTTTTTTTAAAGGGAACACTAATTGATTTTGTGGGGACTTAACCCCCCCCCCCCCCAAAAAAAAATGGCTGTAAATTAACATCAGGACTAGGTTCCAGACAGCGGTCGTGCAGCCCACTTTTATGGCCTCAATTCACCAAGCTTAAAGGGGCACTATGGCGAAAAATTATGTTTTATAGCCACTGTACTATGCCTAGCTGTTTGTAGAGCATAGTGGCTTACATGTAGTGAGGCACAGGGGCTTTTTTTTTAAACACTGACATCACCTTGTTTACATTATCAGTCACGTCGGCAGAAGTACCTTTCCGACGCCACTTAGCCTGTTCCATGTAGTTGTAGGGAGGCAACTTTCCCTGTTGCTGTAACTGACGTTACAGTTTTCCCCTCTCTGCAGCGCTGGAAGGTTTGTTCTAAATTTCAACTGCACGATCGTGCAGTTATAGTGATCCCCCATGAGCCGTAAAGAGTAGCAGCTTATGTGCTGTGAGGGGAGTGGAACGCACCCTCCCTCTTACGTGAGACGCAACTGCATGTGAGGAGGACTGTGGAGGAACGCATCATCATTACTGATGACGCTGCCTGGCAAGGACCCCTGTAGCTGAAGCTGGCATGTGCTGCGCAGACAGAGCGGCAGCTTGCAGAGCAGACACAAGCGCTGTAGCTGTGTCCTGCTAATTGTACAGTAGTTGTGATTGTTTTTTTTGTGGTGAATTTTTTTTTTACCCAATCGTTTTTTCAGTATTTTTTTTCTAAAGCAAATTGCAGGTAGTTATTCGGCCAGAGTAATAAAAAAAAAAAATGAATAACTACCTGCAATTTGCTTTAGAAAAAAAATACTGAAAAAACGATTGGGTAAAAAAAAAAAATTCACCACAAAAAAAACAACAATCACAACTACTGTACAATTAGCAGGACACAGCTACAGCGCTTGTGTCTGCTCTGCAAGCTGCCGCTCTGTCTGCGCAGCACATGCCAGCTTCAGCTACAGGGGTCCTTGCCAGGCAGCGTCATCAGTAATGATGATGCGTTCCTCCACAGTCCTCCTCACATGCAGTTGCGTCTCACGTAAGAGGGAGGGTGCGTTCCACTCCCCTCACAGCACATAAGCTGCTACTCTTTACGGCTCATGGGGGATTACTATAACTGCACGATCGTGCAGTTGAAATTTAGAACAAACCTTCCAGCGCTGCAGAGAGGGGAAAACTGTAACGTCAGTTACAGCAACAGGGAAAGTTGCCTCCCTACAACTACATGGAACAGGCTAAGTGGCGTCGGAAAGGTACTTCTGCCGACGTGACTGATAATGTATACAAGGTGATGTCAGTGTTTAAAAAAAAAGCCCCTGTGCCTCACTACATGTAAGCCACTATGCTCTACAAACAGCTAGGCATAGTACAGTGGCTATAAAACATAATTTTTCGCCATAGTGCCCCTTTAACTCCTGTCTTTAATAACTCTTCTGAGCTGTTTTACAGTTATCACCATGGTGATATAATTGTGATAACTGTAAAACAGCTCAGAAGAGTTATTAAAGGGGCACTATTGCTAATTTCATCTATTTTCATCCCCTTAACATACATATGCCTTATTGGAGTTATGCTATTGCTCAGTATATAGTCCTATCAAAATGTAATAACACTTGTAATAAACATTTACAGCCAGGCAGTCACGTCAGTAGTAAAACCTTTCCGACGCCAGTTCAGCATAAACCATTCTGTAGCAGGGAGGCATCTGCTATTGGTCCTTGAGCTGCCGTTATTTTCAACCCCTCTGGCCAGCTCATTTATTCTTTACCATGTTGTAACTGCACTAATGTGCAGTTACTGAGCCCACAGCAGCCGCCGTAAAGTGCATCACGCAGCCTTCTCCATACAGCGCAGCAAGTACATGTACGGCTGTGTGACGATACGCTGGCCGGCTGCTAAGGACCCCTTTTGTAAAGCCGGCAATAAAACGGACAGCTATTGCTGTCTGTTTCCATGGTAACCCGGCACCGGCAACATACAAAGCAGGACACAGCTGTGTCTGCTCTTTGATGCCGCCGCCGCCTAGCACACTTCAGAAGCCGGTGCCGGGTTACCATGGAAACAGACAGCAATAGCTGTCCGTTTTATTGCCGGCTTTACAAAAGGGGTCCTTAGCAGCCGGCCAGCGTATCGTCACACAGCCGTACATGTACTTGCTGCGCTGTATGGAGAAGGCTGCGTGATGCACTTAACGGCGGCTGCTGTGGGCTCAGTAACTGCACATTAGTGCAGTTACAACATGGTAAAGAATAAATGAGCTGGCCAGAGGGGTTGAAAATAATGGCAGCTCAAGGACCAATAGCAGATGCCTCCCTGCTACAGAATGGTTTATGCTGAACTGGCGTCGGAAAGGTTTTACTACTGACGTGACTGCCTGGCTGTAAATGTTTATTACAAGTGTTATTACATTTTGATAGGACTATATACTGAGCAATAGCATAACTCCAATAAGGCATATGTATGTTAAGGGGATGAAAATAGATGAAATTAGCAATAGTGCCCCTTTAAAGACAGGAGTTAAGCTTAGCGAATTGAGGCCTATTGTGTACAAAGTCCAACTGCACATCTGGGACATGGCAGTTTTCAGCCCAGACACCTCCAAAAATTATGCAGCACAGGCGGCAGGAGCAGAGCAATGCAGCAGCAGCAGGTGTAACGTGTGCCAGGAGCATGTCGGACGTGGCATGTGTACGTGGCGGTGGCATGTGTGCATGGCACGTGGGTGGCACGTGTACGTGGCATGTAGAATTGGTGGTACCATGACCTCCTGGAACTCCGGACCGGCCCGGGCATTCAAATCCGCTCTCATCGGGGCTTCCGGGTGACCTCGCCGGAGTGAACCCACATTGTGTCCAAAGTCCAACCGCACAACTACAAGGCAGTTTTCAGCCCAGACACCTCCCAAAAGAAAATTATGCAGCAATTGTGTTTTGGGTTAAATATAGGTGGTATCAGCACAGCAGCAGTGGCCTGTGGCACCCTGGCAGTGGGAGCTGCAAAGGCCGCAGCAGCAGGGCAATGCAGCAGCAGCAGGTGTAACGTCTGCCAGGGGCATGCTGGACGTGGCATGTGCACTTGGCACGTAGCATTGGGGGTACCACGGCTTTAAAAAAAAATTGTGAACCAGGCGGCTTAGTTAGTAATAGTTAATCAGGAGGAGCCAGGAGGTTGTGGTGGTGGTAAAGGGTGGTAAGGCAGGCATAGTGATTCCCAGCCACTTCATGTCCCCCTCTTGCCAACAACAGGGAAAGACTCACCCAATAGGGTCTGGCGGCGTTTTTTCCTTTCACGGGAAGCAGTGTAGGGAGAAGAGGAGGCCACTGAGGACTGGCTGCCTGAACAGGCCTCAGTGTCGGCAGGAGTGGCAGAGGGGGTTCTGGTGCTCCAAGTCTGACCACTGCCAGCGCCAGCTTGCTTCAGCCAAATTAATTATGTGGGGTACTTGTACTGTATTAAAATCGGAGTTGGACTTTAAAGAAAATCAGCATGGAGTGACAGACAGCAGAGTAGAAGACAGTGCACACTAACTGTCTAACTGTCACACTGACACTGCTCAGCAGAGCAGCACTTCAGTAATCTGTAGCAAGCTAACACAGTACTACTCTAACAACTAACTAGTGTTGGGCGAACAGTGTTCGCCACTGTTCGGGTTCTGCAGAACATCACCCTGTTCGGGTGATGTTCGAGTTCGGCCGAACACCTGACGGTGCTCGGCCAAACCGTTCGGCCATATGGCCGAACTAAGAGCGCATGGCCGAACGTTCCCCGAACGTTCGGCTAGCGCTGTAATTGGCCGAACGGGTCACGTGGTTCGGACCCGAACGCGCTCTGATTGGCCGAACTGTCACGTGGTTCGGGTAAATAAATACCCGAACCACGTCATATCTCCGCCATTTGTCTGTGGGTTTAGCTTTGGGTAGGCAGGCAGGGTAGTTCGCGCTCCAGCCACGCTAGCCAGGGTCCCCCCCAGTCATTGTGTGTCGCTGCTGGGAATAGTAGTACACCGCTCGCTCAGCATTCTGTTTACTGCCACTCTGTGTACCTCGCTCAGCCACACTATATAGCATTCTGTTTACTGCCACTCTGTGTCTGCTGGGAATAGTAGTACACCGCTTGCACAGCCACACTATATAGCATTCTGTTTACTGCCACTCTGTGTACCTCGCTCAGCCACACTATATAGCATTCTGTTTACTGCCACTCTGTGTCTGCTGGGAATAGTGGTACACCGCTCGCTCAGCCACACTATATAGCATTCTGTTCACTGTTCTGTGTCTGCTTGGAATAGTGGTACACCGCTCGTTCAGCCACACTATATAGCATTCTGTGTACTGTTCTGTGTCTGCTGGGAACAGTAGTACACCGCTCGTTCAGCCACACTATATAGCATTCTGTGTACTGTTCTGTGTCTGCTGGGAACAGTAGTACACCGCTCGCTCAGCCACACTATATAGCATTCTGTTCACTGTTCTGTGTCTGCTGGGAATAGTGGTACACCGCTCGCTCAGCCACACTATATAGCATTCTGTTCACTGTTCTGTGTCTGCTGGGAATAGTGGTACACCGCTCGCTCAGCCACACTATATAGCATTCTGTTTACTGTTCTGTGTCTGCTGGGAATAGTGGTACACCGCTCGCTCATCCACACTATATAGCATTCTGTTCACTGTTCTGTGTCTGCTGGGAATAGTGGTACACCGCTCGCTCAGCCACACTATATAGCATTCTGTTCACTGTTCTGTGTCTGCTGGGAATAGTGGTACACCGCTCGCTCAGCCACACTATATAGCATTCTGTTTACTGCCACTCTGTGTACCTCGCTCAGCCACACTATATAGCATTCTGTTTACTGCCACTCTGTGTCTGCTGGGAATAGTGGTACACCGCTCGCTCAGCCACACTATATAGCATTCTGTTCACTGTTCTGTGTCTGCTTGGAATAGTGGTACACCGCTCGCTCAGCCACACTATATAGCATTCTGTTTACTGTTCTGTGTCTGCTGGGAATAGTGGTACACCGCTCGCTCAGCCACACTATATAGCATTCTGTTCACTGTTCTGTGTCTGCTGGGAATAGTGGTACACCGCTCGCTCAGCCACACTATATAGCATTCTGTTTACTGTTCTGTGTCTGCTGGGAACAGTAGTACACCGCTCGCTCAGCCAGAGTATATAGCATTGTGTTTACTGCCACTCTGTGTACACCGCTCAGCCAGACTATATACCATTGTTTACTGACACTCTGTGTACACCACTCAGCCACACTATATACCATTGTTTACTGACACTCTGTGTACACCGCTCAGCCAGACTATATACCATTGTTTACTGCCACTCTGATTCTGCTGGGAACAGTAGTACACCGCTCGCTCAGCCAGACTATATACCATTGTTTACTGACACTCTGTGTACACCGCTCAGCCAGACTATATACCATTGTTTACTGACACTCTGTGTACACCACTCAGCCACACTATATACCATTGTTTACTGACACTCTGTGTACACCGCTCAGCCAGACTATATACCATTGTTTACTGCCACTCTGATTCTGCTGGGAACAGTAGTACACCGCTCGCTCAGCCAGACTATATACCATTGTTTACTGACACTATATAGCAGACTATATAGCATTGTGTGTACACCGCTCAGCCAGACTATATACCATTGTTTACTGACACTCTGTGTACACCGCTCAGCCAGACTATATACCATTGTTTACTGCCACTCTGATTCTGCTGGGAACAGTAGTACACCGCTCGCTCAGCCAGACTATATACCATTGTTTACTGACACTCTGTGTACACCGCTCAGCCAGACTATATACCATTGTTTACTGACACTATATAGCAGACTATATAGCATTGTGTGTACACCGCTCAGCCAGACTATATACCATTGTTTACTGACACTCTGTGTACACCGCTCAGCCAGACTATATACCATTGTTTACTGCCACTCTGATTCTGCTGGGAACAGTAGTACACCGCTCGCTCAGCCAGACTATATACCATTGTTTACTGACACTCTATGTACACCGCTCAGCCAGACTATATACCATTGTTTACTGCCACTCTGATTCTGCTGGGAACAGTAGTACACCGCTCGCTCAGCCAGACTATATACCATTGTTTACTGACACTCTATGTACACCGCTCAGCCAGACTATATACCATTGTTTACTGCCACTCTGATTCTGCTGGGAACAGTAGTACACCGCTCGCTCAGCCAGACTATATAGCATTGTGTTTACTGCCACTCTGTGTACACCGCTCAGCCACACTATATAGCATTGCGTACTCTGCCAGTCAGTGTGTATATTGCTGGGATCAGTAATACTCCACTCACCGTCAACCACTATATGAGCTCAACATGAGTTCCCCAGAGACCTCCGCTGTGAGCAGCACTCCCAACAACAGCAACAGCCAACGCCCCACGCAAGCTATAACATCCACCCCAGCAGCCAGTGGTCAGCAGCAGCCCTCCCCGGAGGAGAACGTTGTGTCCATCAGTCCGTCGCCAGAGCGATTAATGAGGGCTGCCATTGAGGAGATGATGGGGCCTGATGTGGAGGAGGAGGTCTGGCTCAGGCCAGCATCCCAAGTTAATGTTGAGGACGATGAGGGGTCTGTGTCTGGGGATGTTGGGGTGGCAGAGGTGGTGGGTGGGTCAGACTCAGGAGAAGAGTTGTATGATGAGGATGATGATCGGGACCATCTGTATGTGCCTCAGAGTCCGACCCCGGAAAACATGTTGTATCGTGTGTTTAGGTACTAAAATCTGCGTTCCCTCCCAGTAGTGTTGGGCGAACAGTGTTTGCCACTGTTCGGGTTCTGCAGAACATCACCCTGTTCGGGGTGACTATATAGCAGACTATATAGCATTGTGTTTAATGCCACTCTGTGTACACGGCTCAGCCACACTATATAGCATTGTGTTTACTTCCACTCTGTGTCTGCTGGGAACAGTAGTACACCGCTCACCCGCCACTGTATAGCATTGTGCTCTGTGTCACTGCTGACAATAGTGGTACACCGCTCACCCACCACTGTATAGCATTTCTGTACTGCCACTGTACTGCTGCCAGTCAGCGTGTACTTTAAGGATAAGTGAAATGAGGAAGAAATCCGGTGAAAGAGGGAGGGGCAAGGGAAGAGGTGTTTCCCCTGACGGTTCACGTACAGGCCACAGGGGAGCACCCAAGAAAACCCACTCAATACTGCCCATGTTGTCCAGGACAACAACCCTCACAGATCCAAAAGAACAGGACCAGATAATTACTTGGATGACCTCTCAAGCGTCCAGCAGTGGGTTAAGCAGCACCAGCACATCACGCACGAGGTCCGAGTCCTCAGCCAGTTAAAGTCTGGGCTTTCTTTGAAGACTGCACTGAGGATGTTACCATGGCGATTTGCAAGGTGTGCAAGACCCGCCTGAGCAGGGGGAAAAGTATTAACAACCTCTCCACCACCAGCATGAGCCGCCACATTCTATCCAAACATCCCACTCTGTGGGCAAACGCGGCAGGACAGGGTACCACCAGCAACACTGCCTCCCTTGGGTTCACCAGACTCACCACCAGACCCGCCTCAGCAGCAGCAGTAGCCCAGCCATTGCGTGGTTCACAACATTCACAAACATCAGACAATGCTGACACTGTCACTTTCCGGACTAGTGCTCTTGAGGTCTCCCAGTGTTCATCAAACACAACAACCAACAGCCCTTCGGTGTGCAGCGCTACGGTTGAGTTGTCTGTTTCTGAGATGTTTGAGCACAAGAGGAAATTGCCAGCAAATGACCCCCGGGCCGTGGCAGTAACAGCCAGCCAGCATAGCCAAGCTTCTGGCCTGCGAAATGCTGCCATATCGAGTGGTGGAGACAAACAGCTTCAAGGGCATGATGTCAGTGGCCATCCCACGTTACGTGGTTCCCAGCCGCTACCACTTTGCGCGCTCTGCAGTGCCTGAGTTGCATGAGCACGTGGTCAGCTAAATAACCCGAAGCTTGAAGAATGCCGTTGCCTGCAAGGTTCACCTCACCACTGACACCTGGACGAGTGCGTTCGGCCAGGGTCGATACATCTCCCTTACCGCGCACTGGGTGAACCTTGTGGAGCCTGGCAGCGATTCCTCACCTGCTACGGCGCGGGTGTTGCCCACGCCGCAAACAGCTGGATAACAACAGCAGCACCTACCTCTCTGACTCCTTCTCCTCCAACGCATCTCAAAGCTGTACCTCATCCGGAAATGCTAACCCAGCACCAGCAGCAGTAGGATCGTGGAAGCAGTGCAGCACAGCTGTTGGCATGCGTCAGCAAGCGTTGCTGAAGCTGATCTGCCTTGGGGATAAGCAGCACACAGGGGAGGAAATTTGGAGGGGAATAAAGGAACAGACGGATTTGTGGCTGGCACCGCTGGACCTGAAACCGGGCATGAAGCTAGACACCTGGCACGAACTGGCAATGTACGCAATAGAGGTGCTGGCTTGCCCGGCAGCCAGCGTTATGTCGGAACGCTGTTTCAGTGCTGCCGGAGGCATCATCACAGATCGGCGTATCCGCCTCTCCACAGAAAATGCAGACCGTCTGACTCAAATTAAAATGAATCAATCCTGGATTGGAAACGACTACGCAACACTCCTGGACCCCAACCAAGTAACATGACCGATGAACATCTGGGATGGTTTAGCGTTTCCGGTCCCTGTTTATTGAACCTCTCATCTGTATTACATTTATGACTGCATGGCGGCAAAAAGCATTGCTGCTATATCCGCACGCTTTTTGTCCTCATGCAAGGCCTGGGTTGTTGTGTCTCACAAAGCGTGGCCTTCTCCTCCTGCGCCTCCTCCTGTTCCATCACGTGTGCTGCTGCTGCTGCTGGGTTACCGTTGCCGCGTGGTCCCTGTTTATTGAACCTCTTATCTTTATTACATTTATGACTACATGGCGGTACAAAGCATGCTATCCGCACGCTTTTTGTCCTCATGCAAGGCCTGGGTTGTTGTGTCTCACAAAGCGTGGCCTTCTCCTCCTGCGCCTCCTCCTGTTCCATCACGTGTGCTGCTGCTGCTGCTGCTGGGTTACCGTTGCCGCGTGGTCCCTGTTTATTGAACCTCTTATCTTTATTACATTTATGACTACATGGCGGTACAAAGCATGCTATCCGCACGCTTTTTGTCCTCATGCAAGGCCTGGGTTGTTGTGTCTCACAAAGCGTGGCCTTCTCCTCCTGCGCCTCCTCCTGTTCCATCACGTGTGCTGCTGCTGCTGCTGCTGCTGCTGGGTTACCGTTGCCGCGTGGTCCCTGTTTATTGAACCTCTTATCTTTATTACATTTATGACTACATGGCGGTACAAAGCATGCTATCCGCACGCTTTTTGTCCTCATGCAAGGCCTGGGTTGTTGTGTCTCACAAAGCGTGGCCTTCTCCTCCTGCGCCTCCTCCTGTTCCATCACGTGTGCTGCTGCTGCTGCTGGGTTACCGTTGCCGCGTGGTCACTGTTTATTGAACCTCTTATCTTTATTACATTTATGACTACATGGCGGTACAAAGCATGCTATCCGCACGCTTTTTGTCCTCATGCAAGGCCTGGGTTGTTGTGTCTCACAAAGCGTGGCCTTCTCCTCCTGCGCCTCCTCCTGTTCCATCACGTGTGCTGCTGCTGCTGCTGCTGGGTTACCGTTGCCGCGTGGTCCCTGTTTATTGAACCTCTTATCTTTATTACATTTATGACTACATGGCGGTACAAAGCATGCTATCCGCACGCTTTTTGTCCTCATGCAAGGCCTGGGTTGTTGTGTCTCACAAAGCGTGGCCTTCTCCTCCTGCGCCTCCTCCTGTTCCATCACGTGTGCTGCTGCTGCTGCTGCTGCTGCTGGGTTACCGTTGCCGCGTGGTCCCTGTTTATTGAACCTCTTATCTTTATTACATTTATGACTACATGGCGGTACAAAGCATGCTATCCGCACGCTTTTTGTCCTCATGCAAGGCCTGGGTTGTTGTGTCTCACAAAGCGTGGCCTTCTCCTCCTGCGCCTCCTCCTGTTCCATCACGTGTGCTGCTGCTGCTGCTGGGTTACCGTTGCCGCGTGGTCACTGTTTATTGAACCTCTTATCTTTATTACATTTATGACTACATGGCGGTACAAAGCATGCTATCCGCACGCTTTTTGTCCTCATGCAAGGCCTGGGTTGTTGTGTCTCACAAAGCGTGGCCTTCTCCTCCTGCGCCTCCTCCTGTTCCATCACGTGTGCTGCTGCTGCTGCTGCTGCTGGGTTAGCGTTGCCGCGTGGTCCCTGTTTATTGAACCTCTTATCTTTATTACATTTATGACTACATGGCGGTACAAAGCATGCTATCCGCACGCTTTTTGTCCTCATGCAAGGCCTGGGTTGTTGTGTCTCACAAAGCGTGGCCTTCTCCTCCTGCGCCTCCTCCTGTTCCATCACGTGTGCTGCTGCTGGGTTAGCGTTGCCGCGTGGTCCCTGTTTATTGAACCACTTATCTTTATTACATTTATGACTGCATGGTGGTACAAAGCATGCTATCCGCACGCTTCTTGTCCTCATGCAAGGCCTGGGTTGTTGTGTCTCAAAGCGTGGCCTTCTCCTCCTGCGCCACCCTCCTCCTGTTCCATCACGTGTGCTGCTGCTGGGTTAGCATTACCGGTCCCTTTTCCTGGAACCTCTTATATGTATTACATTTATGACTGCATGCCGACAAAAAGCATGTTACCTGTGCAAAGAAAACAGACATTTCCCGCATTTAAAAGACAGTTTTCCCTTTGAAACTTTAAAATCGATTTTCTCAAAAACTATAAGCTCTTTTTGCTAAATTTTTTTTTCCTCTTGTACCCACTCCCAAGGTGCACATACCCTGTAAATTTGGGGTATGTAGCATATAAGGAGGCTTTACAAAGCACAAAAGTTCGGGTCCCCATTGACTTCCATTATGTTCGGAGTTCGGGTCGAACACCCGAACATCGCGGCCATGTTCGGCCTGTTCGGCCCGAACCCGAACATCTAGATGTTCGCCCAACACTACAACTAACTAGCACTGCAGTACTAACTACACAATAACACAGTAATCCTATTCCCTAACCTATACTGTAGCTAAGACTAATAGCAGGCCAGCAGCAGGACTGGCCTGTGCACAGCACACACAGACACAGGACCTAACTAGCAGCTGCTGCAGCACAGAGTCTGACTGTCACTGAATGAAAACAAGCTAGCTACCTAATAAACAATAGAACAATAGTGTAGAGAAGGTGTTTATCACTGAACAGCTTTAGGTTTATCACTGTATACAGCACTTGCTAGACCAGCAGCACTGGAGCATGTCTCTCAGTGAGCAGCAGAGGCGTAGCTAGGGCTTTCAGCGCTCGGGGACAAAGACTATTAATGCGCCCCCTAAGGGGAAGGCTGCGGCGCGCGCAGCGCGGCGCGGCAAAAAAGGGGCGTGACCATATAATAAATGTAGGCGTGGTTATGGGTGGAGCCAAATGTACAGGAAGTTAGCAGGCTCACGCTCGCCCACCCTCCCTCAGTATGTACCTTCCAGCATGTTCCAAGACAAATTCAGCAATCATGAGCCCCCCCCCATCAAGACAAATTCAGCAATCATGAGGCCCCCAACATGACCAACTTAGCAATCATGAGGCCCCCAAAGAGACAAATTTAGCAATCATGAGGCCCCCAACAAGACAAATTCAGCAATCATGAGGCCCCCAACAAGACAAATTCAGCAATCTTGAGGCCCCCAACAAATCATGAGGCCCCCAACAAGACAAATTCAGAGATCTTGAGGCCCCCCAACAAGACAAATTCAGCGATCTTGAGGCCCCCAACAAATCATGAGGCCCCCAACAAGACAAATCCAGCAGTCATGAGGCACATAAATAGACAGCATTTCACATAAATAGGCAGAATCCCCCCTTAATATGGTAGACACCTCTCACCTGGCAGCAGTTCCCCAAAATACACTCAATCCGACAGCAGTGGTTCCCCAAAAATATGTAGCCCCAGGTCTATAGGTGTCCCCAGAATAGGTGGGCAGCAGTATAGATGTCCCCAGAATAGGTGGCCAGCGGTATAGATGTCCCCAGAACAGGTAGCCAGTAGTGTTGGGCGAACGCCTGGATGTTCGGGTTCGCGAACGTTCGCCAAACATGGCCGCGATGTTCGGGTGATCGCGCCGAACTCCGAACATAATGGAAGTCAATGGGGACCTGAACTTTCGTGCTTTCTAAAGCTTCCTTACATGCTACATACCCCAAATTTGCAGGGTATGTGCACCTTGGGAGTGGATACAAGAGGAAAAAAAAATGAAAAAGAGCTTATAGTTTTTGAGAAAATTGATTGTAAAGTTTCAAAGGAAAAACTGTCTTTTAAATGCGGAAAATGTCATGTTTCTTTGCACAGGTAACATGCTTTTTTTCGCCATGCAGTCATAAATGTAATACAGATGAGAGGTTCAATAAACAGGGACCGGAAATGCTAACCCAGCAGCAGCACACGTGATGGAACAGGAGGAGGCGCAGGAGGAGAAGGCCACGCTTTTTGAGACACAACAACCCAGGCCTTGCATGAGGACAAAAAGCGTGCGGATATAGCAATGCTTTTTGCCGCCATGCAGTCATAAATGTAATACAGATGAGAGGTTCAATAAACAGGGACCGGAAACGCTAACCCAGCAGCAGCAGCAGCACACGTGATGGAACAGGAGGAGGCGCAGGAGGAGAAGGCCACGCTTTTTGAGCCGCAACCCAGGCCTTGCATGAGGACAAAAAGCGTGCAGATATAGCAATGCTTTTTGCCGCCATGCAGTCATAAATGCAATACAGATGAGAGGTTCAATAAACAGGGACCGGCAACGCTAACCCAGCAGCAGCAGCAGCACACGTGATGGAACAGGAGGAGGTGCAGGACGAGAAGGCCACGCTTTTTGAGACGCAACCACCCAGGCCTTGCATGAGGACAATAAGCGTGCGGTGTACTACTGTTCCCAGCAGCGAGTCAGAGCACAATGCTATACAGTGGTGGGTGAGCGGTGTACCACTATTCCCAGCAGCGACACAGAGCACAATGCTATACAGTGGCGGGTGAGCAGTGTACTACTGTTCCCAGCAGACACAGAGTGGCAGTAAACACAATGCTATATAGTGCTGGGTGAGCAGTGTACACAGAGTGGCAGTAAACACAATGCTATACAGTGCTGGGTGAGCGGTGTACTACTGTTCCCAGCAGCGACACAGAGCACAATGCTATACAGTGGTGGGTGAGCGGTGTACCACTATTCCCAGCAGCGACACAGAGCACAATGCTATACAGTGGCGGGTGAGCGGTGTACTACTGTTCCCAGCAGACACAGTGTGGCAGTAAACACAATGCTATATAGTACTGGGTGAGCGGTGTACACAGAGTGGCAGTAAACACAATGCTATATAGTGTGGGTGAGCGGTGTACTACTGTTCCCAGCAGCGACACAGAGCACAATGCTATACAGTGGTGGGTGAGCGGTGTACCACTATTCCCAGCAGCGACACGGAGTGGCAGTAAACACAATGCTATACAGTGCTGGGTGAGCGGTGTACTACTGTTCCCAGCAGCGACACAATGACTGGGGGAACCCTGGCTAGCCTGGCTGGAGTGAGAACTACCCTGCCTGCCTACCCAAAGCTAAACCCACAGACAAATGGCGGAGAAATGACATGGTTCGGGTATTTATTTACCCGAACCACGTGACCGTTCGGCCAATCAGAGCGCGTTCGGGTCCGAACCACGTGACCCGTTTGGCCAATCAGAGTGCGTTCGGGTCCGAACCACGTGACCCGTTCGGCCAATCACAGCGCTAGCCGAACGTTCGGGAAACGTTCGGCCATGCGCTCTTAGTTCGGCCATGTGGCCGAACGGTTTGGCCGAACACCATCAGGTGTTCGGCCGAACTCGAACATCACCCGAACAGGGTGATGTTCTGCAGAACCCGAACAGTGGCGAACACTGTTCGCCCAACACTAGTAGCCAGGGGTAGAGATGTCCACAGAACAGGTAGCCAGGGGTATATGTGACCAGTATATGTAGCCAGGTGTATATGTGCCCAGTATATGTAGCCAGGTGTATATGTGTCCAGTATGTGTAGTCAGGGGGTATATGTGCCCAGTATATGTAGGCAGGGGGTATATGTCCCCAGTATACGTAGACAGGGGGTATATGTCCCCAGTATATGTAGCCAGGGGGTATATGCGCCCAGTATATGTAGTCAGGGGGTATATGCGCCCAGTATATGTAGGCAGGGGGTATATGTCCCAGTATATGTAGGCAGGGGGTATATGTCCCCAGTATATGTAGGCAGGGGGTATATGTCCCCAGTATATGTAGGCAGGGGGTATATGTCCCCAGTATATGTAGGCAGGGGGTATATGCGCCCAGTATATGTAGCCAGGGGGTATATGCGCCCAGTATATGTAGTCAGGGGGTATATGCGCCCAGTATATGTAGGCAGGGGGTATATGTCCCAGTATATGTAGGCAGGGGTATATGTCCCCAGTATATGTAGGCAGGGGGTATATGTCCCCAGTATATGTAGGCAGGGGGTATATGTCCCCAGTATATGTAGGCAGGGGGTATATGTCCCCAGTATATGTAGGCAGGGGTATATGTCCCCAGTATATGTAGCCAGGGGGTATATGCGCCCAGTATATGTAGGCAGGGGGTATATGTCCCAGTATATGTAGGCAGGGGGTATATGCGCCCAGTATATGTAGGCAGGGGGTATATGTCCCCAGTATATGTAGGCAGGGGGTATATGTCCCCAGTATATGTAGGCAGTGGGTATATGTCCCCAGTATATGTAGGCAGGGGGTATATGCGCCCAGTATATGTAGCCAGGGGTATATGCGCCCAGTATATGTAGTCAGGGGGTATATGCGCCCAGTATATGTAGGCAGGGGGTATATGTCCCAGTATATGTAGGCAGGGGTATATGTCCCCAGTATATGTAGGCAGGGGGTATATGTCCCCAGTATATGTAGGCAGGGGGTATATGTCCCCAGTATATGTAGGCAGGGGGTATATGTCCCCAGTATATGTAGGCAGGGGGTATATGCGCCCAGTGTATGTAGTCAGGGGTATATGCGCCCAGTATATGTAGGCAGGGGGTATATGTCCCCAGTTTATGTAGGCAGGGGGTATATGTCCCCAGTATATGTAGGCAGGGGGTATATGTCCCCAGTATATGTAGGCAGGGGGTATATGTCCCCAGTATATGTAGGCAGGGGGTATATGTCCCCAGTATATGTAGGCAGGGGGTATATGTCCCCAGTATATGTAGGCAGGGGGTATATGTCCCCAGTATATGTAGGCAGGGGGTATATGTCCCCAGTATATGTAGTCAGGGGGTATATATGCGCCCAGTATATGTAGTCAGGGGGTATATGTCCCCAGAATAGGTGGTCAGGTGTGTCCCCAAGCATGAAGGGAGCAGCGCAGTGGAGGTAGAGCTGTGAGAAGCGGTGGAGAAGGGGGGCCATCTCCCCCCTCCTTCTCTCACCTTAGGTGCTCTCCCTCCCTCGCTGTCCCCTCCACAACTAATGTTCGTCCGGGTGGCTGGCAGCGGCGGGCGGGACTTACCTGCGTCTCGTCGCAGCGCCGGATGGATCTGCCGCTACCCTCTGGTCTAGTCCAGACCAGAGCAGCGGCTGCAGGACCCGAACTTCCGGCGCTGGAGCGAGACGGAGGTAAGTCCCGCCCGCTGCTGCCAGCCACCCGGACGAACATTAGTTGTGGAGGGGACAGTGAGGGAGGGAGAGCACCTAAGGTGAGAGAAGGAGGGGGGAGATGGCCCCCCTTCTCCACCGCTGCTCACAGCTCTCCCTCTTCTCTGCGCTGCTCCCCCTCCCCCCAAAAAAAACCCTGTAGCTCAGCTGGGCGCCCTCGGGGACCCGGCGCTCCGGGGCACCTGTCCTACTCCGACCCCCCCTAGCTCCGCGCCTGGTGAGCAGTCACAAGGAAGGACTAGATTTCTCATCATGACACCCCTCCTTATATACAGGAGGGGCTGGCCAGGGTTCACTTCTGTGATTGGTTGCTAGAGCTTATGCTGGGAGCCCTCTGATTGGCTCAATGACGTCATGGACATCATCTCCTTAGTTACAGTATCCGGATTCGGATATCCGAGTCATTGAGCCAATCAGTGGGCTCCCAGCTAGAGATGTCGCAAACCTCCGATTTTCGGTTCACGAACCCTGTTCGCGAACCTTCGCAGAAAGTTTGGTTCGCGAAAAAGTTCGCCAACCACAATACACTTCAATGGGGAGGCGAACTTCTAAATTTAGAAAAAATTCTACTGCCTGGAATAATAATAGAAAACATGTTTCAGGAGTTCTAATACCACCCTCCACCCTTCTACTCTTCTACCCTTCTATCTATTCTCTCCTCCGGTCTCATCTGCCAGGGAATTCCAGTATTTCAAAAACCAGCTTACATACCGTGGCTGGGGATTGAACTCAGGTCTCAGTGTATGGTAGGTAACTAACATATCCATTATACCTCCAACACAACTAGCTGAAACTAGCTGAAACTAGCTGAAACTAGCTGAAACTAGCTGAAACTAACTGAAACTAACTGAAACTAGCTGAAACTAGCTGAAAGTAGCCTAGCATGTACCATTTATGCTCAATCCAAGAGAAAAATTAGACAAGACAAATAACATTTATATCACGCTTTTCTCCTGGCAGACTTAAAGCACCAGAGCTGCAGCCACTAGGGCATGCTCTATAGGCAGTAGCAGTGTTAAGAAGACTTGCCTAAGGTCTCCTACTGGATAGGTGCTGGCTTACTGAACAGACAGAGACGAGATTCGAACTCTAGTCTCCTGTGTCAGAGGCAGAGCCCTTAACCATTACACCATCCAGCCACTGCTTAAGGATATGTAGCCAGGCATGGCCTTGCCTTTTTTGTTCAACAGTTGTCAAGAGAAAAATTAGACAAGATAGCAGTGTTACGAAGACTTGCCTAAGGTCTCCTACTGATTAGGTGCTGGCTTACTGAACAGAAAGAGACGAGATTTGAACCCTGGTCTCCTGTGTCAGAGGCAGAGCCCTTAACCATTACACCATCCAGCCACTGCTTAAGGATATGTAGCCAGACATGGCCTTGCCTTTTGTGTTCAACAGTTGTCAAGAGAAAAATTAGACAAGATAGCAGTGTTAGGAAGACTTGCCTAAGGTCTCCTACTGAATAGGTGCTGGCTTACTGAACAGACAGAGACGAGATTCGAACCCTGGTCTCCTGTGTCAGATGCAGAGCCCTTAGCCATTACACCATCCAGCCACTGCTTAAGGTTATGTAAGTACATGCTAGGCTGGTTTCAGCATGTAGTGTTGGTGTGAGAGAGAGTGAGTGAGAGAGAGAGAGAGAGAGAGAGAGAGAGAGAGATGAATCTACCTGGCTGTCTGGGGTTCTCTTTGGACAACTGTTGAACACAAAAGGCAAGGCCATGTCTGGCTATATGTCCTTAAGCAGTGGTTGGATGGTGTAATGGTTAAGGGCTCTTCCTCTGACACAGGAGACCAGAGTTCAAATCTCAGCTCTGTCTGTTCAGTAAGCCAGCACCTATTCAGTAGGAGACCTTCGGCAAGTCTTCCTAACACTGCTACTGCCTATAGAGTGTGCCCTAGTGGCCCCAGCTCTGGCGCTTTGAGTCTGCCAGGAAAAAAGTGTGATATAAAAGTTATTTGTCTTGTCTAATTTTTCTCTTGGATTGAGCAAGCATAAATGGTACATGCTAGGCTAAGCTTCAGCTAGTAGTGTTGGTGGTATAATGGATATGTTAGTTACCTACCATACACTGAGACCCGGGTTCAATCCCCAGCCATGGTATGTAAGCTGGTTTTTGAAATACTGGAATTCCCTGGCAGATGAGACCCTCCTCCCTCTGGTGGGGGGGGGGGGGGGCTCCACCAGTGAGTGCAGTCTGATTAGCAACAATGTGCCTGCTGACTGTGATGTAGAGGGTCAAAATTTTGCTCAATAGAGCATTATAGGGCAAATCGAACTTCTGGGAAAGTTCGCCTTTGGCAGGAACCGTTCGCCGGCGAACCATTCGGGAAATCTCTACTGCCAGCCTAAGCCCAAGCGACCAATCACAGAGGGGAACCCTGGCCAGCCCTTCCTGTATATAAGGAGGAGTGCCATGATGAATCTCGTCCTTGCTTGTTACTGCTCACTGTGAGACATTCTCCAGTGCTGTTTGGCTAAGCAAGTGCATCATCACACTGTTAAACCCAGCGTTTTTGAGTGGAAACACCTTCACTACACTACTGTTATATTGTGTTGTAGTTAGCTAGCTTGTGTAATTTGTCAGTGTCAGTCAGTCAGACTTTCAGCTGCCTGCTAGTTAGGTCCTGTGTCTGTGTGTGCTGTGCACACAGTCCAGGCCTCCTGCTGCTGGCCTGCTATTAGCCTTAGCTAGCTACAGTATAGGTAGGATTACTGTGTTATTGTGTAGTTACTGAATTGCTAGTTAGTTGTACTACTAGCTACTACAGATTACTGCAGTGCTTCTGTGCTGCTGAGCAGTGTCAGTGTGTCTTCTACTCTGCTGTCTGTCACTCTGTGCTGATTTTATTCAAAGTCTAAGCCTGATATTAATAAAGTACACGTACCCCACATCATCTGTGACATCACAACACATATCTTGTACTATGTCTGCTGGCACTGGCAGCCGGCAGCCAGCACTGGCAGCCGGGGGAGGGTCAGCAAGGCTAAGAGGAGAGGTAGCAGCAACATTGCGGCCTTCGTCAGCAGTTCTGCCGCGTCAGTTTCCATTCCGCCGCTAGCCACTGGCTGTGCAGCTGTTAGGGAGAGTCACGCTGCAGAGGCGCAGCAGCGTGTAGCTGCCATTTTCCAGCAGGGTTGATGGTGAAAATTGGAGGAGAAAGACGCTGAGCCTGTGATGCAGCTGATGGTGAATGAGCAGGCCACCACCACCTCTACAAAAGACATTCTGGGCGCAATGGGCTATGTGGAGGAGTCTCAGATGTTGATGGTGGTTGTTGGGGGGGGGGAGTTTGGGGGCTCATCATCCGAGCAGTTGTTCGAGGAGGGGGAGTATGATGTTGATGACGAGGTGAAGGACCAGGACCACCATCCACAGGAGGGGGATGTCAGCTCTGACTCTGAGGAGGAGGATGCATCAGTGGGTCTGGCACGGAGGATCACCATTGCAGACATTGGCAGAAGCAGCAGTGGGCATGGAATGCGGGACCCACAGCCTGCTGCTTCATATTCTGCCCCTACCACCATCCGCACCACTCAACCCCAGGCCCCAACCACCACAGGGAGAAAAGCAGCAGCAGCAGCCCATTCAGGGCGTAAGGGAAAATGTATCCCCAATCTGGCAGTTTTTTAATCTGCACTCAGTGGAAAGCCAGTTTGTCACTTGTAATGTGTGCCATGTGAAGCTCAGTAGAGGTTGTGACCCCTCTAACTATGGCACCTCCAGATTCATCAACCATCTGGCCAAAAAACACCAACATGAGCATGAGGCATTCAAGACGCTGAAGGAAGGTGGCACTGGCAGTGGTCAGAGCACCCTAACCCCCTCTGCCACTCCTGCCGACCCTGAGGCCTGTTCAGGCAACCAGTCCTCAGTGGTCTCCTCTGCTCCCTCCTCGGCTTCCCGTGTAAGCCAAAAACGCCACCAAACCCTGCTCAGCGAGTCCTTCATGGTCAGGGCTCAGCCTCCCGGCAGCCGTTGCACCTGCCAGCTGAACAGCTTGCTTGAACGGGCCATGTCCTCCCAGCTCCTCCCATACTCGTTTTTGCAGGAGGGGAGCCAGATGCGTGCGCTCCTGTGGTGCGCAGCGCCAGATTGGCCAATCCCCAGCCAGCACTACTTTACAAGCATGGCCATTTACAATACATAAAGGCCAACATGGAATGTGGCCTAAATCATGTGGTGGGTGAGCGGGTCCATGTGACCATGGACTCATGGAGCAGCTGATTCGGGACAGGCCACTATCTGTCCTTCACCGCACACTGGGTCAGTTTGGTGGAAGGGGGGGAGGAGGGGACAGCAGCATCGGGCACAGCAGCAATCCAGGGGATGGTGCCACCCCGCAGCAGGGTCAGGGGAAATGCAGCAGGTTCATCTGATCGGGTTCCATCCTCCGGCAAACCTGCCGCCAAATACCCCCGCCTCAGCAGCAGCGTGAAGGCCCGCCACTGCCAAGCGCTGCTGGAGATGGTCAGCCTGGAGAAAAACAGTCTGATGGCAGCCAACGTGCTTTGCTACCTGAGGGAGCAGGAGTGGAGTTTGCTGACCCACAGAGGCCTGAAAGTTTGAGAGGTGGTGTCAGACAATGGGGCCAACCTGGTTGCCGGCATCCTCCGGGGAAACCTCACCCACATCCCCTGTCTGGCCCACGTCCTGAACCTGGTGGTGCAGAAATTTCTGCGCAACTACCAGGGGATGGACACTCTTTTGAGAGAGGCCAGAAAAATGGTGGGTCATTTCCGCCACTTGGGTGGTGCCTCAGCGTCCCTTCAAAGTGAGCAGGGCAAGTTCAACCTGCCACGGGACCGTCTGTTCATTGATGTCCCAACGCAGTGGAATTCCACCCTGGCCATGTTGGTGCGTCTGGTTGAACAGCCCTTTGTAATAGTAGTTGTGGAGCACTTCCTCATTGACGTCTGTGATGTGCCTCGGTTGAGCCAGCTGCACATTAGCTCATCAATCAAGTAGTACAGGAGACCGACACCATCTATGTAGATTATAAGCTCTTTTATTGGCAGTAATCAGCTCTCACCACAACGTTTCAGGGCAGCCGCCCCTTTATCAAGCTAAGCTGTACGCCGTTTGATTGTATCATTACATACACAGCCTTTTATACACATCACAGAGAAACATTAGCCAATCAAATGTAATTATTCACAGTAAACCAATCATATGGTCCGTCCTCAGAGCGGACCTGATGGGGAACTACAGTGGTCATTCTCTATAGGCTCATTCAAACATGTAACTGCCCCTATCTCCCACGTTCACCTATCAGGTAGCCAGGAGAGGTCTGCCTCAGAGTCAAGGTGCGCATGGTCGTATCTCCCAGCAGGCCACCTGTCTGGCGGACCTGATGGGGAACTGGCCTGCGTGACGTGGTAGGGGCGGAGCCAAAGCGCCGCCACCCGCATTGCCTTGACTACAGCTGAGTGGGAGCGGCGTAGTAATGCCGCTCACACAGCTGATGACGTGTGAGGCACGCCTCTCAGAGACCAGCCAATAGGGGACTCCTGTCAAAAGTAAACAAAGCTGCACGCTGTGTAAAATACACACAGCACGCAGACAAAACACACATAGTGGCTAATCCATAAAGCAGGTCACATAAAGGGGAAAGGACAGGTCCAAGAACAATGAAGGACAAACTAGCAATTAATCTATGCATCTATATTGCATTATCAATCATGGTCCAGCAGGACATGTGCGCAGCACAGGAATTGATCATAATGATCCCATATAAATAAAAGAGAGGCCGATATACAGGTGAGGCACATGGACCAAATCACATCAAAGGTATGAAATCCAACTCACGATTAAGACCTTGTGGTTCCATAGTATCAAGTTTCTTGATCCAATATGCCTCCCTGTACAGCAGCCTCCTAACCCTATCACCACCTCTCCTCAGAGGTGCAACATGTTCAATAATCATATATCTCAACTGACTGACTTGATGGCCAGCCTGTTGGAAATGAAAAGCAACTGCTTGATCGGTCAATGATTCTCTAATCGCATGTTTATGCGATGACAATCGTTTTTTAATTTTTTGGGTCGTTTGACCAATATATAGTAAACCGCAAGGGCATTTTAATGCATAAACAACATATGTGGAGTCACAAGTGAAGCAATCACGTATCTTAAATTTCATACCAGAATGAGGGTGCATAATGAACCGACCCTTAATAACAGATGAACAATGTACACAATTCACACCAGTGCTGCTCGTAATGGAAAAATCTACGCTTACGGATCATTACGCGTAATTTTACGCTATTACGCATTACGCAATTACGGTTATGGCGTAGGAAATTATCTACGGTACATCACTGTAATTACGCGTAAACTTACGCAATTACGCGTAAGGATACCGTAATGAAGGCGCTTACACTACGATGTTACGCGTAGTGCCGTAATGACCATTAATGCGTATTTTTGGACGCATGTGGACGATATGTACGCAATAGACATCAATGTGACAGTTATTGCGTACATATCATTCGTATGCGTCAAAACGTACGCTTATACTGAAGGGCGGGAGAAGATACTATTGGTTGCTTAGGATGTTGACTGATTGGCTACTCTTAGAAAATGGGAGATTTTACGTTAGTAATTACGCGTAAAATTACGCGTAAGTGTTCGTAAAATTACGCATGCCTAGCAATTATGGTAGACAGTGTAATTACGATACCACTTACGGTCTTACGCGTAAATAATTACGCGTAAGAACGTAAGTTACGCGTAACGCTTACGCGTAAATTTACATTGAATTACGATGCGTAATTACGCTCATGCGTAATTTCGGCCCAGCACTGATTCACACATGGAAATGTTCCCATGCGATTAGATTTCAGTTTTGACCGACCAAACCCTTCACATTTCATATCAGCGCGGACCAATTGGTCTCTCAAGTTTGGCGCTCTTTTATATGAAATGATTGGGGGATGACGAAATTGTGCTATCTCAGGAAAACTATCTGTAAGGAGATACCAATGTCGTTTAATGATCCTAGCTATGTTTTCACTTTCAGTATTGTATTTGGTCACAAAGGGTAACCTCAGACCTACATCACCACGTCTCATCCTGTTAGTGCCACCTTCCAACACCTTATTACGTGCGGCACGCACAATATCCTCTGGATAACCTCTGTGCATAAATTTAGTCTGTGTCTCATCAAATCTCTGTGTCCTGACATCCTCACCAACTATCCTCTGCACCCTCTAAAATTGTCCAACTGGGACAGATCTCCTAGTGGCCCACGGATGGAAACTCCCGTAATGTAAGAGGGAGTTTACATCCGTGGGCTTAGTATAGAGATCTGTAACCAGCCTACCATCACAGACACTGACCACAGTGTCTAAAAAATTGACTCGCTCAGTAGAAGAATGTAAAGTAAGTCTGATGTCACTACATCTGGACATCAATTCCTTAGTAAACTCAGTAAGGGTCGAATGTGGCCCCGCCCACACGCAAAAAACATCATCAATTTATCGAAACCATTGCAACGCATGTTGCCTAAATAAAGAACTTGAATAAACAAACATTTCTTCATAAACAGACATATAGATGTTTGCGTAGGACGGGGCCACATTCGACCCCATAGCTGTGCCCCTAATTTGCATATAAAACTGGTCCTCAAATCTAAAATAATTACACTTAAGTACTATCTCCAGCAATTTACAAATGAAGCTTATCTGCTGTTTAGACAAATCTAAACAGCAGATAAGCTTCATTTGTAAATTGATTCATGCGCCGAATGAGGGAGTTGCAGTAGTAGTAGTAGTGGGGCGGCCCCAACTGTGGCAGTATGACCGCTTCCTGGAACCTCTCTGTAATGATCCGCTCAGCTGCCTGCGCAGGCAGGCAGCTTTTTGACCACTGTTCAGGTCTGCATTCTGCAGGTCTCTGGAAAGGAGACCTTTTGTCAGTTTTGCAGCTTGCTGCTGCTGAGGAATTTGCATACGTTTGTCATACAGATTGCCTAGCCACATCCTTTGTAGGCTTGCTCTATATATACCATGTGATTCCACAGTACGTTGCTGGTCATAACGGTTTGTCCTGTGAAACACTCCTGGAGTGTCAGCCATGCTTATTGTTTGAAGATTAGCTTAGAGTAATTCCTGGGACTGCACTAGGCATCCTTGCTAGAGCAGTCAGGATTGTATTATTTGTATTGCCTGTTCTGTCTCTCTTGCTGTACTTGGATCGCACTTGCTCTGGCGGAAAGAGCAGTGGATTCAGCTCGCTCTGTTTCTATACTTGGATCACACTCGCTCTGGCGGAAAGAGCAGTTGATCCTGCTAAGCTATCTTGCTATACTTGGATCACACTTGCTCTGGCGGAAAGAGCAGTGGATTCAGCTCGCTCTGTTTCTATACTTGGATCACACTCGCTCTGGCGGAAAGAGCAGGGGATCCTGCAAGCTCTGTTGCCTTACTTGGATCGCACTCGCTCTGGCAGAAACAGCAGTGGATCGTATCTCTCATTTATTCCTGTTTCGTGTTTGTCTGTCGGTGGTTAGTTAGGCGTGCTTGTCTCTGTTGTGCTTAACACGCGGAGACCGAGCAGTAAACGCGTTCGCTGTTGCGAATGAGTGCGGTGTTCGCGTTTAGTTAGCGTTTGTTATTTTCCTTATCTTCTCATTGTATGATTTGCTGTGCCTTTGCTACTCTCGTGCTCTTCCTTGCTGTAGCCTTGTGTCACCTCTGGCAATCGCCTCTCTCGCGATTGCGTTCCTACTTCATATCTGCTGTTGTGTATGCACCGTCGCGGGTTGGCGACTAGATTGGTGCTCACACATACAATCTGTCCCTTTGCTCATTCTCATTCGCAATCACTTCTCAGGCGATTGCGTTCTCACTCGGTTTCATTTGTTGTGTGTTCATCGTCACAGGGTGGCGACTAGTTTGGTGAACACACATACCCTCTGTCGCTTTGCTCTCTCTCTTTCAGGGCTATCTTGCCCTGCGTTTCTTCCTTTCGTACAATTCCTGTCTGGCGTGTGTGGCAGGGCAGAGAAGCTGTTCCTCTGCACTCCACAGCTCCACCTGCCGACAGGAATTTCCCTCTACAGGTGCGTTGCACCTTTTGCTGGGTTCTCTCAAATTATACTGTCAAAAACCCGAGCGGTTTTTGCCTTTTTCATGATTGCTAACTCAGTAAAGGACCAGCCCTTAACGGTTGCTATCATATAAATCCGGCATAGTGGGGTCTGGACCCTCTATAACAGTAATTATAGATTGACGGTATACCTTGAAATGAATCAGAGCACTCAGTATATGATTTTATATAAAAAATTGTATTTGCTTATCATACAGCATATATACAAAATATGAACAGTTCCAAGTAGTGTTTCCTTATAACAGTATTCCATCTTATCAAGGCTTTAGAGTAGTGTTGGGCGAACAGTGTTCGCCACTGTTCGGGTTCTGCAGAACATCACCCTGTTCGGGTGATGTTCGGGTTCGGCCGAACACCTGATGGTGTTCGGCCAAACTGTTCGGCCATATGGCCGAACTAAGAGCGCATGGCCGAACGTTACCCGAACGTTCGGCTAGCGCTGTGATTGGCCGAATGGGTCACGTGTAGTGTTGGGCGAACATCTAGATGTTCGGGTTCGGGCCGAACATGGCCGAACTCCGAACATAATGGAAGTCAATGGGGACCCGAACTTTCGTGCTTTGTAAAGCCTCCTTACATGCTACATACCCCAAATTTACAGGGTATGTGCACCTTGGGAGTGGGTACAAGAAAAATTTGCAAAAAGAGCTTATAGTTTTTGAGAAAATCGATTTTAAAGTTTCAAAGGGAAAACTGTCTTTTAAATGCGGGAAATGTCTGTTTTCTTTGCACAGGTAACATGCTTTTTGTCGGCATGCAGTCATAAATGTAATACATATAAGAGGTTCCAGGAAAAAGGGACCGGTAACGCTAACCCAGCAGCAGCACACGTGATGGAACAAGAGGAGGGTGGCGCAGGAGGAGAAGGCCACGCTTTGAGACACAACAACCCAGGCCTTGCATGAGGACAAGAAGCGTGCGGATAGCAATTTGCATTTTGTCGCCATGCAGTCATAAATGTAATACAGATGAGAGGTTCAATAAACAGGGACCGGAAACGCTAACCCATCACAGATGTCCATTGTTCATGTTACTTGGTTGGGGTCCGGGAGTGTTGCGTAGTCGTTTCCAATCCAGGATTGATTCATTTTAATTTGAGTCAGACGGTCTGCATTTTCTGTGGAGAGGCGGATACGCCGCCGATCTGTGACGATGCCTCCGGCAGCACTGAAACAGCGTTCCGACATAACGCTGGCTGCCGGGCAAGCCAGCACCTCTATTGCGTACATTGCCAGTTTGTGCCAGGTGTCTAGCTTCGATACCCAATAGTTGAAGGGTGCAGATGGATTGTTCAACACAGCTACGCCATCTGACATGTAGTCCTTGACCATCTTCTCCAGGCGATCGGTGTTGGAGGTGGATCTGCACGCTTGCTGTTCTGTGTGCTGCTGCATGGGTGTCAGAAAATTTTCCCACTCCAAGGACACTGCCGATACCATTCCCTTTTGGGCACTAGCTGCGGCTTGTGTTGTTTGCTGCCCTCCTGGTCGTCCTGGGTTTGCGGAAGTCAGTCTGTCGGCGTACAACTGGCTAGAGGAGGGGGAGGATGTCAATCTCCTCTCTAAAGTCTCCACAAGGGCCTGCTGGTATTCTTCCATTTTGACCTGTCTGGCTCTTTCTTCAAGCAGTTTTGGAACATTGTGTTTGTACCGTGGATCCAGAAGGGTATAAACCCAGTAATTGGTGTTGTCCAGAATGCGCACAATGCGTGGGTCGCGTTCAATGCAGTCCTAGGCCGAAGAGGTCATAGCCTAGGGTCACAAAACCTGTTTATTGGGCAATTTCAATGGTGGCGAGTCTGACGTACATAAATCGCAGCAATGGCCGTTAGCAACGTCTGAATCTCACGAAATGTCTCATGCAGGTAGAAGACATATTGTTAGACTTGGGCTCCAAAGATGGGTTCCCTACATCTCTGCAAACCAGAGTTACAGGGCTCCAAATTTGGTAAAATCCCCCATAGGCTTTCATTGGGCCTCCTATTTACAGTTCCAAAATCTCACATCTTTTCAAAGGGCAATTACTCAGCAGTGGCAAATTTTCTAGCATTGTAGGGACCCTTAGGGGGAACATGACTGGTGAGTTTCGGGCCCCTAGGCCGAAGAGGTCATAGCCTAGGGTCACAAAAACCTGTTTATTGGGGCTATTTCAATGGTAGTGATGGTGACGTACATAAATCGCAGCAATGGCCGTTAGCAAAGTCTGAATCTCACGAAATGTCTCATGCAGGTAGAAGACATATTGTTAGACTTGGATTCCAAAGATGGGGTCCCTACATCTCTGCAAACCAGAGTTACAGGGGTCCAAAATTGGTAAAATCCCCCATAGGATTTCATTGGCTCCCTATTTCACTTTCCAAAATCTCACATCTTTTCAAAGGGCAATGGCTCAGCAGTACCAAATTTTTTAGCATTGTAGGGACCCTTAGGGGGAACATGACTGGTGAGTTTCGGGCCCCTAGGCCGAAGAGGTCATAGCCTAGGGTCACAAAAACCTGTTTATTGGGGCTATTTCAATGGTAGTGATGGTGACGTACATAAATCGCAGCAATGGCCGTTAGCAAAGTCTGAATCTCACGAAATGTCTCATGCAGGTAGAAGACATATTGTTAGACTTGGATTCCAAAGATGGGGTCCCTACATCTCTGCAAACTAGAGTTACAGGGGTCCAAAATTGGTAAAATCCCCCATAGGATTTCATTGGCTCCCTATTTCACTTTCCAAAATCTCACATCTTTTCAAAGGGCAATGGCTCAGCAGTACCAAATTTTCTAGCATTGTAGGGACCCTTAGGGGGAACATGACTGGTGAGTTTCGGGCCCCTAGGCCAAAGAGGTCATAGCCTAGGGTCACAAAAACCTGTTTATTGGGGCTATTTCAATGGTAGTGATGGTGACGTACATAAATCGCAGCAATGGCCGTTAGCAAAGTCTGAATCTCACGAAATGTCTCATGCAGGTAGAAGACATATTGTTAGACTTGGATTCCAAAGATGGGGTCCCTACATCTCTGCAAACCAGAGTTACAGGGGTCCAAAATTGGTAAAATCCCCCATAGGATTTCATTGGCTCCCTATTTCACTTTCCAAAATCTCACATCTTTTCAAAGGGCAATGGCTCAGCAGTACCAAATTTTCTAGCATTGTAGGGACCCTTAGGGGGAACATGACTGGTGAGTTTCGGGCCCCTAGGCCGAAGAGGTCATAGCCTAGGGTCACAAAAACCTGTTTATTGGGGCTATTTCAATGGTAGTGATGGTGACGTACATAAATCGCAGCAATGGCCGTTAGCAAAGTCTGAATCTCACGAAATGTCTCATGCAGGTAGAAGACATATTGTTAGACTTGGATTCTAAAGATGGGGTCCCTACATCTCTGCAAACCAGAGTTACAGGGGTCCAAAATTGGTAAAATCCCCCATAGGATTTCATTGGCTCCCTATTTCACTTTCCAAAATCTCACATCTTTTCAAAGGGCAATGGCTCAGCAGTACCAAATTTTCTAGCATTGTAGGGACCCTTAGGGGGAACATGACTGGTGAGTTTCGGGCCCCTAGGCCGAAGAGGTCATAGCCTAGGGTCACAAAAACCTGTTTATTGGGGCTATTTCAATGGTAGTGATGGTGACGTACATAAATCGCAGCAATGGCCGTTAGCAAAGTCTGAATCTCACGAAATGTCTCATGCAGGTAGAAGACATATTGTTAGACTTGGATTCCAAAGACGGGGTCCCTACATCTCTGCAAACCAGAGTTACAGGGGTCCAAAATTGGTAAAATCCCCCATAGGATTTCATTGGCTCCCTATTTCACTTTCCAAAATCTCACATCTTTTCAAAGGGCAATGGCTCAGCAGTACCAAATTTTCTAGCATTGTAGGGACCCTTAGGGGGATCATGACTGGTGAGTTTTGCCACTGCTGAGCCATTGCCCTTTGAAATGGTGTGAGATTTTGGAATGGTAAATAGGAGGCCCAATGAAAGCCTATGGGGGATTTTACCAATTTTGGACCCCTGTAACTCTGGTTTGCAGAGATGTAGGGACCCCATCTTTGGAATCCAAGTCTAACAATATGTCTTCTACCTGCATGAGACATTTCGTGAGATTCAGACTTTGCTAACGGCCATTGCTGCGATTTATGTACGTCACCATCACTACCATTGAAATAGCCCCAATAAACAGGTTTTTGTGACCCTAGGCTATGACTAGTGTTGGGCGAACATCTAGATGTTCGGGTTCGGGCCGAACAGGCCGAACATGGCCGCGATGTTCGGGTGTTCGACCCGAACTCCGAACATAATGGAAGTCAATGGGGACCCGAACTTTTGTGGTTTGTAAAGCCTCCTTACATGCTACATACCCCAAATTTGCAGGGTATGTGCACCTTGGGAGTGGGTACAAGAGGAAAAAAAAATTAGCAAAAAGAGCTTATAGTTTTTGAGAAAATCGATTTTAAAGTTTCAAAGGGAAAACTGTCTTTTAAATGCGGGAAATGTCTGTTTTCTTTGCACAGGTAACATGTTTTTTGTCGGCATGCAGTCATAAATGTAATACATATAAGAGGTTCCAGGAAAAGGGACCGGTAACGCTAACCCAGCAGCAGCACACGTGATGGAACAGGAGGAGGGTGGCGCAGGAGGAGAAGAAGGCCACGCTTTGTGAGACACAACAACCCCGGCCTTGCATGAGGGCAAGAAGCGTGCGGATAGCAGGCTTTGTACCGCCATGCAGTCATAAATGTAATAAAGATAAGTGGTTCAATAAACAGGGACCACGCGGCAACGCTAACCCAGCAGCAGCAGACGTGATGGAACAGGAGCAGGCGCAGGAGGAGAAGGCCACGCTTTGTGAGACACAACAACCCAGGCCTTGCATGAGGGCAAGAAGCGTGCGGATAGCAGGCTTTGTACGGCCATGCAGTCATAAATGTAATAAAGATAAGTGGTTCAATAAACAGGGACCACGCGGCAACGCTAACCCAGCAGCAGCAGACGTGATGGAACAGGAGGAGGCGCAGGAGGAGAAGGCCACGCTTTGTGAGACACAACAACCCAGGCCTTGCATGAGGGCAAGAAGCGTGCGGATAGCATGCTTTGTACCGCCATGCAGTCATAAATGTAATAAAGATAAGTGGTTCAATAAACAGGGACCACGCGGCAACGCTAACCCAGCAGCAGCAGACGTGATGGAACAGGAGCAGGCGCAGGAGGAGAAGGCCACGCTTTGTGAGACACAACAACCCAGGCCTTGCATGTGGACAAAAAGCGTGCGGATATAGCAGCAATGCTTTTTGCCGCCATGCAGTCATAAATGTAATACAGATGAGAGGTTCAATAAACAGGGCCCGGAAACGCAACACCATCCCAGATGTTCATTGGTCATGTTACTTGGTTGGGGTCCTGGAGTGTTGCGTAGTCATTTCCAATCCAGGATTGATTCATTTTAATTTGAGTCAGACGGTCTGCATTGTCTGTAGAGAGGCGGATACGCCGATCTGTGACGATGCCTCCGGCAGCACTGAAACAGCGTTCCGACATAACGCTGGCTGCCGGGCAAGCCAGCACCTCTATTGCGTACATTGCCAGTTCGTGCCAGGTGTCTAGCTTCGATACCCAATAGTTGAAGGGTGCAGATGGATGGTTCGACACAGCTACGCCATCTGACATGTAGTCCTTGACCATCTTCTCCAGGCGATCGGTGTTGGAGGTGGATCTGCACGCTTGCTGTTCAGTGGGCTGCGGCTGCATGGGTGTCAGAAAATTTTCCCACTCCAAGGACACTGCCGATACCATTCCCTTTTGGGTACTAGCTGCGGCTTGCGTTGTTTGCTGCCCTCCTGGTCGTCCTGGGTTTGCGGAAGTCAGTCTGTCTGCGTACAACTGGCTAGAGGAGGGGGAGGATGTCAATCTCCTCTCTAAAGTCTCCACAAGGGCCTGCTGGTATTCTTCCATTTTGACCTGTCTGACTCTTTCTTCAAGCAGTTTTGGAACATTGTGTTTGTACCGTGGATCCAGAAGGGTATAAACCCAGTAATTGGTGTTGTCCAGAATGCGCACAATGCGTGGGTCACGTTCAATGCAGTCTAGCATGAATTGAGCCATGTGTGCCAGAGTCCTACCAGAATCCTCATCATCCTCTTGTGAGCGTTGTGATAGTTGTTGTGATGCATCATAGTCGTCACCTTCCTCCTGGTCTGCTTCTGCTGACCATTCGCGTTGAATTGTGGAAGTCCAACGTGCACCGCTCTGGCCCTCGTCAGTGGTGGCATGAAATTCCTGCTCCAACTCCAGCTGTTCCTCCTCCTCTTCTTCGTCATAGCTGCTGGGGCCAGCGTTCCCTGAGGCGGATGGCCTGATGTTGGTACCATCACGCTGATCGTTTTCTCCTTCAGATTCCCCCAGTTGCATCATGACAGCTGTTTCCTTGATTTTTAACATCGACCTCTTCAGTAAACACAGCAGTGGTATGGTAATGCTGACTGAAGAGTTGTCACTGCTCACAAGCAACGTGGATTGCTCAAAATTTTGGAGGACTTGGCAGAGGTCCAACATGTTGGCCCAATCGGATCCACAGAAGCTTGGCAGCTGGCCGGATGCGCCTCGGTACTGCGCCGTCATGTACTGGACCACTGCACTCTTCTGCTCGCAAAAGCGGGCTAGCATGTGCAGCGTAGAATTCCAGCGCGTAGGGACATCACACAGCAAGCGATGGTGGGGGAGATTGAAGCGCTCCTGCATCTTGGCGAGTGCCCCCGAAGCAGTACTGGAATTTCTACAATGTTTGGACACTCGACGCACCTTCAACAGCAGATCGGGCACGCCTGGGTATGTCCTCAGGAACCGCTGAACTACTAGGTTCATCACGTGCGCCAGGCAAGGGATGTGTGTCAGCTTAGCCAACCTTAAAGCGCGAATGAGATTACTCCCATTATCACACACAACCATGCCCGGTTTCAGGTCCAGCGGTGCCAGCCACAAATCCGTCTGTTCCTTTATTCCCCTCCAAATTTCCTCCCCTGTGTGCTGCTTATCCCCAAGGCAGATTAGCTTCAGCAACGCTTGCTGACGCATGCCAACAGCTGTGCTGCACTGCTTCCACGATCCTACTGCTGCTGGGTTAGCGTTTCCGGATGAGGTACAGCTTTGAGATGCGTTGGAGGAGAAGGAGTCAGAGAGGTAGGTGCTGCTGTTATCCAGTGGGAGGGACGGCGGTGCAGCTGTTTGTGGCGTGGGCAACACCCGTGCCGTAGCAGGTGAGGAATCGCTGCCAGGCTCCACAAGGTTCACCCAGTGCGCGGTAAGGGAGATGTATCTACCCTGGCCGAACGCACTCGTCCAGGTGTCAGTGGTGAGGTGAACCTTGCAGGCAACGGCATTCTTCAAGCTTCGGGTTATTTTGCTGACCACGTGCTCATGCAACTCAGGCACTGCAGAGCGTGCAAAGTGGTAGCGGCTGGGAACCACGTAACGTGGGATGGCCACTGACATCATGCCCTTGAAGCTGTTTGTCTCCACCAATCGATATGGCAGCATTTCGCAGGCCAGAAGCTTGGCTATGCTGGCTGTTACTGCCACGGCCCGGGGGTCATTTGCTGGCAATTTCCTCTTGCGCTCAAACATCTCCGACACAGACAACTGAACCGTAGCGCTGCACACGGAAGGGCTGTTGGTTGTTGTGTTTGATGAACACTGGGAGACCTCAAGAGCACTACTCCGGAAAGTGACAGTGTCAGCGTCGTCTGATGTTTGTGAATGTTGTGAACCACGCAATGGCTGGGCTACTGCTGCTGCTGAGGCGGGTCTGGTGAACCCAAGGGAGGCAGTGTTGTTTCTGGTACCCTGTCCTGACGCGTTTGCCCAAAGAGTGGGATGTTTGGATAGCATGTGACGGCTCATGCTGGTGGTGGAGAGGTTGTTAATATTTTTCCCCCTGCTCAGGCGGGTCTTGCACACCTTGCAAATCGCCATGGTAACATCCTCAGTGCAGTCTTCAAAGAAAGCCCAGACTTTGGAGCACCTGCCTCCTTGCTGGCGATTTCTGTTTGCTCCTCTTTTGCCTCTCACTTGAACTTCCACGCTTGTGGTGCCTGAAATTGCGCGCCGCCTACCTTGTGGCACAAGGCGAACTCGTGCAGCAGTGTGTTCTTCAACAGACTCATCTGTGCTGCTGCTACGACGGCGATGTTCTCGTTCACAAACAAAATCTGGGTCTCTGTCCACATTGTCCATACCCTCCTCTTCCATCTCCTCAAACTCGTCATATGTCATTGTGGGCCACCGCCGTGGAGTAGAGCTCCCCACAACAACCTCTGCGCAGCACACTCCAACGTCGTCTTCCAGATCTTGTCGGCCGACCTCCTGCAATTGCAACCCCTCCTGCCCAAATTGCTCTGGGATTTGGGTTTCCGAGTCCTCTTCGGACTCGCCTCGTATTTCAGTGCGCGGTACATTTCCCACAGTTAACGGTTGTGAATCCAGGCACAACATTTCTGGCTGTTCCTCCATTGACCTTTGAAAGGTGGAAGTTTGTTGGGCTGGGAATAGCTCCTGCGAATACCCCATTGTGTCCTGAGGTAATTCATCGGACTGGTTATCTGGCAGTTGTGTGCGTGGTGTCGCTGCCGGTTGTGTCAGCTTTGTGCCCACTGGCTCCTTGTAACTGGCTGAGGACTCGGACCTCGTGCGTGATGTGCTGGTGCTGCTTAACCCACTGCTGGACGCTTGAGAGGTCATCCAAGTAATTATCTGGTCCTGTTCTTTTGGATTTGTGAGGGTTGTTGTCCTGGACAACATGGGTGGTATTGAGTGGGTTTTCTTGGGTGCTCCCCTGTGGCCTGTACGTGAACCGTCAGGGGAAACACCTCTTCCCTTGCCCCTCCCTCTTTCACCGGATTTCTTCCTCATTTCACTTATCCTTACAGTACACGCTGACTGGCAGCAGTACAGTGGCAGTACAGAAATGCTATACAGTACCACTATTCCCAGCAGCGACACAGAGCACAATGCTATACAGTGACGGGTGAGCGGTGTACCACTATTCCCAGCAGACACAGAACAGTGAACAGAATGCTATATAGTGTGGCTGAGCGAGCGGTGTACCACTATTCCCAGCAGACACAGAACAGTGAACAGAATGCTATATAGTGTGGCTGAACGAGCGGTGTACTACTGTTCCCAGCAGACACAGAACAGTACACAGAATGCTATATAGTGTGGCTGAGCGAGCGGTGTACCACTATTCCCAGCAGACACAGAACAGTGAACAGAATGCTATATAGTGTGGCTGAACGAGCGGTGTACTACTGTTCCCAGCAGACACAGAACAGTACACAGAATGCTATATAGTGTGGCTGAACGAGCGGTGTACTACTGTTCCCAGCAGACACAGAACAGTGAACAGAATGCTATATAGTGTGGCTGAGCGAGCGGTGTACCACTATTCCCAGCAGACACAGAACAGTGAACAGAATGCTATATAGTGTGGCTGAACGAGCGGTGTACTACTGTTCCCAGCAGACACAGAACAGTACACAGAATGCTATATAGTGTGGCTGAACGAGCGGTGTACTACTGTTCCCAGCAGACACAGAACAGTACACAGAATGCTATATAGTGTGGCTGAACGAGCGGTGTACCACTGTTCCCAGCAGACACAGAACAGTGAACAGAATGCTATATAGTGTGGCTGAGCGAGCGGTGTACCACTATTCCCAGCAGACACAGAACAGTGAACAGAATGCTATATAGTGTGGCTGAGCGAGCGGTGTACCACTATTCCCAGCAGACACAGAACAGTGAACAGAATGCTATATAGTGTGGATGAGCGAGCGGTGTACCACTATTCCCAGCAGACACAGAACAGTAAACAGAATGCTATATAGTGTGGCTGAGCGAGCGGTGTACCACTATTCCCAGCAGACACAGAACAGTGAACAGAATGCTATATAGTGTGGCTGAGCGAGCGGTGTACCACTATTCCCAGCAGACACAGAACAGTGAACAGAATGCTATATAGTGTGGCTGAGCGAGCGGTGTACCACTATTCCCAGCAGACACAGAACAGTGAACAGAATGCTATATAGTGTGGCTGAGCGAGCGGTGTACCACTATTCCCAGCAGACACAGAACAGTGAACAGAATGCTATATAGTGTGGCTGAGCGAGCGGTGTACCACTATTCCCAGCAGACACAGAACAGTGAACAGAATGCTATATAGTGTGGATGAGCGAGCGGTGTACCACTATTCCCAGCAGACACAGAACAGTAAACAGAATGCTATATAGTGTGGCTGAGCGAGCGGTGTACCACTATTCCCAGCAGACACAGAACAGTGAACAGAATGCTATATAGTGTGGCTGAGCGAGCGGTGTACCACTATTCCCAGCAGACACAGAACAGTGAACAGAATGCTATATAGTGTGGCTGAGCGAGCGGTGTACTACTGTTCCCAGCAGACACAGAACAGTACACAGAATGCTATATAGTGTGGCTGAACGAGCGGTGTACTACTGTTCCCAGCAGACACAGAACAGTACACAGAATGCTATATAGTGTGGCTGAACGAGCGGTGTACCACTATTCCAAGCAGACACAGAACAGTGAACAGAATGCTATATAGTGTGGCTGAGCGAGCGGTGTACCACTATTCCCAGCAGACACAGAGTGGCAGTAAACAGAATGCTATATAGTGTGGCTGAGCGAGGTACACAGAGTGGCAGTAAACAGAATGCTATATAGTGTGGCTGTGCAAGCGGTGTACTACTATTCCCAGCAGACACAGAGTGGCAGTAAACAGAATGCTATATAGTGTGGCTGAGCGAGGTACACAGAGTGGCAGTAAACAGAATGCTGAGCGAGCGGTGTACTACTATTCCCAGCAGCGACACACAATGACTGGGGGGGACCCTGGCTAGCGTGGCTGGAGCGCGAACTACCCTGCCTGCCTACCCAAAGCTAAACCCACAGACAAATGGCGGAGATATGACGTGGTTCGGGTATTTATTTACCCGAACCACGTGACAGTTCGGCCAATCAGAGCGCGTTCGGGTCCGAACCACGTGACCCGTTCGGCCAATCACAGCGCTAGCCGAACGTTCGGGGAACGTTCGGCCATGCGCTCTTAGTTCGGCCATATGGCCGAACGGTTTGGCCGAGCACCGTCAGGTGTTCGGCCGAACTCGAACATCACCCGAACAGGGTGATGTTCTGCAGAACCCGAACAGTGGCGAACACTGTTCGCCCAACACTAGCTATGACCTCTTCGGCCTAGGGGCCCGAAACTCACCAGTCATGTTCCCCCTAAGGGTCCCTACAATGCTAGAAAATTTGGTACTGCTGAGCCATTGCCCTTTGAAAAGATGTGAGATTTTGGAAAGTGAAATAGGGAGCCAATGAAATCCTATGGGGGATTTTACCAATTTTGGACCCCTGTAACTCTGGTTTGCAGAGATGTAGGGACCCCATCTTTGGAATCCAAGTCTAACAATATGTCTTCTACCTGCATGAGACATTTCGTGAGATTCAGACTTTGCTAACGGCCATTGCTGCGATTAATGTACGTCACCATCACTACCATTGAAATAGCCCCAATAAACAGGTTTTTGTGACCCTAGGCTATGACCTCTTCGGCCTAGGGGCCCGAAACTCACCAGTCATGTTCCCCATAAGGGTCCCTACAATGCTAGAAAATTTGGTACTGCTGAGCCATTGCCCTTTGAAAAGATGTGAGATTTTGGAAAGTGAAATAGGGAGCCAATGAAATCCTATGGGGGATTTTACCAATTTTGGACCCCTGTAACTCTGGTTTGCAAAGATGTAGGGACCCCATCTTTGGAATCCAAGTCTAACAATATGTCTTCTACCTGCATGAGACATTTCGTGAGATTCAGACTTTGCTAACGGCCATTGCTGCGATTTATGTACGTCACCATCACTACCATTGAAATAGCCCCAATAAACAGGTTTTTGTGACCCTAGGCTATGACCTCTTCGGCCTAGGGGCCCGAAACTCACCAGTCATGTTCCCCCTAAGGGTCCCTACAATGCTAGAAAATTTGGTACTGCTGAGCCATTGCCCTTTGAAAAGATGTGAGATTTTGGAAAGTGAAATAGGGAGCCAATGAAATCCTATGGGGGATTTTACCAATTTTGGACCCCTGTAACTCTGGTTTGCAGAGATGTAGGGACCCCATCTTTGGAATCCAAGTCTAACAATATGTCTTCTACCTGCATGAGACATTTCGTGAGATTCAGACTTTGCTAACGGCCATTGCTGCGATTTATGTACGTCACCATCACTACCATTGAAATAGCCCCAATAAACAGGTTTTTGTGACCCTAGGCTATTACCTCTTCGGCCTAGGGGCCCGAAACTCACCAGTCATGTTCCCCCTAAGGGTCCCTACAATGCTAGAAAATTTGCCACTGCTGAGTAATTGCCCTTTGAAAAGATGTGAGATTTTGGAACTGTAAATAGGAGGCCCAATGAAAGCCTATGGGGGATTTTACCAAATTTGGAGCCCTGTAACTCTGGTTTGCAGAGATGTAGGGAACCCATCTTTGGAGCCCAAGTCTAACAATATGTCTTCTACCTGCATGAGACATTTCGTGAGATTCAGACGTTGCTAACGGCCATTGCTGCGATTTATGTACGTCAGACTCGCCACCATTGAAATTGCCCAATAAACAGGTTTTGTGACCCTAGGCTATGACCTCTTCGGCCTAGGACTGCATTGAACGCGACCCACGCATTGTGCGCATTCTGGACAACACCAATTACTGGGTTTATACCCTTCTGGATCCACGGTACAAACACAATGTTCCAAAACTGCTTGAAGAAAGAGCCAGACAGGTCAAAATGGAAGAATACCAGCAGGCCCTTGTGGAGACTTTAGAGAGGAGATTGACATCCTCCCCCTCCTCTAGCCAGTTGTACGCCGACAGACTGACTTCCGCAAACCCAGGACGACCAGGAGGGCAGCAAACAACACAAGCCGCAGCTAGTGCCCAAAAGGGAATGGTATCGGCAGTGTCCTTGGAGTGGGAAAATTTTCTGACACCCATGCAGCAGCACACAGAACAGCAAGCGTGCAGATCCACCTCCAACACCGATCGCCTGGAGAAGATGGTCAAGGACTACATGTCAGATGGCGTAGCTGTGTTGAACAATCCATCTGCACCCTTCAACTATTAAGTATCGAAGCTAGACACCTGGCACAAACTGGCAATGTACGCAATAGAGGTGCTGGCTTGCCCGGCAGCCAGCGTTATTTCGGAACGCTGTTTCAGTGCTGCCGGAGGCATCGTCACAGATCGGCGGCGTATCCGCCTCTCCACAGAAAATGCAGACCGTCTGACTCAAATTAAAATGAATCAATCCTGGATTGGAAACGACTACGCAACACTCCCGGACCCCAACCAAGTAACATGAACAATGAACATCTGTGATGGGTTAGCGTTTCCGGTCCCTGTTTATTGAACCTCTCATCTGTATTACATTTATGACTGCATGGCGACAAAATGCAAATTGCTATCCGCACGCTTCTTGTCCTCATGCAAGGCCTGGGTTGTTGTGTCTCAAAGCGTGGCCTTCTCCTCCTGCGCCACCCTCCTCTTGTTCCATCACGTGTGCTGCTGCTGGGTTAGCGTTACCGGTCCCTTTTCCTGGAACCTCTTATATGTATTACATTTATGACTGCATGCCGACAAAAAGCATGTTACCTGTGCAAAGAAAACAGACATTTCCCGCATTTAAAAGACAGTTTTCCCTTTGAAACTTTAAAATCGATTTTCTCAAAAACTATAAGCTCTTTTTGCTAAATTTTTTTTCCTCTTGTACCCACTCCCAAGGTGCACATACCTTGTAAATTTGGGGTATGTAGCATGTAAGGAGGCTTTACAAAGCACAAAAGTTCGGGTCCCCATTGACTTCCATTATGTTCGGAGTTCGGGTCGAACACCCGAACATCGCGGCCATGTTCGGCCTGTTCGGCCCGAACCCGAACATCTAGATGTTCGCCCAACACTACTTTAGAGCCAAGCAATTATCAATCTTCTAAGTACATTAAAAAAAAGAATATAACAGTTGTGTTATGTAGAATAAGATCAAAAGTAGTCTCATCTGTATCAATAGCTGTGTATCTAGTAGCTGTGTAAAACTTGTAGTAATCTTCTTAAAGAAATAGCATAAAAAATAGCTTCTAAAAAACTTCTTGTTAACATCTTAATAAAACTTAATGCTGAAAAATTAATAAAGTAAATCACCAGAATATGAAGCATATTACCCCTTCTCTGTCATCTCTTCAGCATCTAGAACCACGTGTGGGAAGGTAGCTTCTGCCTCATGTGTCTTCTCAGGAGATTGTTGGGCTTCTGCAAACTATGAGCTTTCAGCTCCTACTTTTATAGGGGTTGGAGGCAATATGGCTGCCTAATCTGGACTTTCCCTGAATCCCAGGCTCTGATTGGCTAAAGCTTTCGTGCGTCAATGCTTTATCATATTTTGATTACCTAAGTCATAATATTATTGTTTATAAATTCTTAATTACCTTATCTTGTGGGAATTTACGTCATTTGGAGTGCTTGACATTTGATATAGGGTCATTTCTGACGCACTTAATTAAAAATGGACGTCACCAGCCATCTTGTCTGTTGGCTGACCCAGACATGGAGACTAAACAATGTCATTTATGACGCATTTCTGATAAAGTGTTCGCTGCTAATTATGTTGGAATGTCTTGGTACTTCCCCAGGTCAGGTTGACCCTATACACAGACCTGTAAGAGTCTTCAGCAATTTAAGGCTTATTGAAACATACAGGGCTTCTAATATACTTATTTAAATATAAAGCTTATTATATAATTCTTCTTAAAACAATTAATCATAAAAGAAATAATTGCACATTAAATCTTGATAATATAAAATCCTTTTCCATATATTTGTCTTTCTGATGAAGAAATAAATATCTAATTTCAACCGGCAGAGGTCAGCCTTTAATAACAAATAACAAACAGTATTAATAATGTTGATGCCAGGTGGCATCATGGAGTCATCTTTAACTAATTGGGAAAACCCCTTGTTTTATATTTTATATCTCTCATATTTTGACTTTCTCTGTCTGGGAAATGTTTTGCTGGACTTGGCCTTCAAGCCAAGGAACATGTCAACATCTTCTAAAACTAAAACAATCTCACAAGAGTGTTTTACTGTCTCAAATTATCACTAGCTTTTAAATATATTTTAAAGTAATAGATTCTATTATATAGGGTTTAACAATAACTATTTCTTTCTTTAAAGGGTCTGTATTGATCATTAATATTTAGATTAATATATGTGTAAGAATTAAAAATATGTGCATATATAATTACTGCAGTAATGTAAGTTTAACTTGCTTCCTGTCTTCACACAGAAGCCTCTTTAAATATCAAGGCCACACACTAGCATAAACAAGAATGCTCTGACTTTTTGTAGCTAGAATAATCTTATAGGCCTCACAGCCTGGAATATGCTATGTCACAGAGCAATATAAAGTACTCTAACTTTTCACTTTACAATGAAATTTTGCATAGAACTTTAAAACTTAACACATATCCATATGACATCTTTTCCTGCATAAATAAAACCGCTAGAATTCTGACAATACGCTTGTGGAGGATTTCCGCAGTGTCAGCGCACATCCTGTGCACTGACCATGGAGAGAATTCCACAATCGTTACACTCTCCTTTTTAATGTTTTAACTGTGCCATGGTACCAACACTAGGTGCCATGGTGAACTATCTAAACACAATTGCTGTGTAATTTTTGGAGGTGTCTGGGCTGAAAACTGTGATGTCCGAGTTGTGCGGTTGGACTTTGGACACAATGTGGGCTGCACGACCGCTGTCTGGAACCTAGGCCTGATGTTAATTTACGGCCATTTTTTTTTTTTTGTATTTTAACTCCCCACATAATCAATTAGTGTTTCTCTTTAAAAAAAAACATGATGCTACATGCCTCATTTACCCTAAAAAACATTTTGGAAGCAATTTAAAGGCCACTTCCGGTTTTCTATCCTGATATCCGAATCCAACCGGATATCCCAGATACTGGGTTAGGATATCTAATTCTATTCGGGTACCAAAAATTTTGCATTCGGCTATCCGATTCGGATCCAGGTATCTGGGTATCCAGATATGAATTCAATTCAGATTTTAAAAAGGGGTATCCGAGCAGCACTACGTTACATACAGTTCCTATAGCTGCCTCTGGTAGGCAGGGGGTTAATATTTGCTCCAGGAGACAAGCTAAAACTGCTTTTAAGAGGATTGGTGAATATTTACATTTCCGAGCAGCTAGTTCTGTTTCTGGTGGAATAGTTATTTTGTTTGAACATTATTGTAAAGTTACCTGTTGAACATACAGCTGAAACAGTTGTAGTTGAAGTAGTGGATGTTGTTGTTGTGGGTGTAGTTGTTGTAGTTGTGGGAGTAGTGGTTGTTGCAGTGGTTGTTGTAGTGGTTGTGGGAGTGGTGGTTGTTGTAGTGGTTGTGGGAGTGGTGGTTGTTGTAGTGGTTGTGGGAGTAGTTGTTGTTGTAGTAGTTGTGGGAGTAGTGGTTGTAGTAGTTGTGGGAGTAGTGGTTGTTGTAGTAGTTGTGGGAGTAGTGGTTGTTGTAGTAGTTGTGGGAGTAGTGGTTGTAGTAGTTGTGGGAGTAGTGGTTGTTGTAGTGGTTGTGGGAGTAGTTGTTGTTGATGTAGTTGTGGGAGTAGTTGTTGTTGATGTAGTTGTGGGAGTAGTGGTTGTTGATGTAGTTGTGGGAGAAGTAGTTATTGATGTAGTTGTGGGAGTAGTGGTTGCTGTAGTAGTTGTGGGAGTAGATGTTGATCTTGAAGTAGCAGTTGATGTCATTGGGATATTGGGTGCAGGATCTAAAGAGAAAAAAAAAACTTTCATTAGAGTCTTCAAGTGATCCCACCCAAAGCACACAATAGAGTCCCATATTTTGGTTTATCAACTGGAGTGGCATTCCTATTAGAGATGTCGCGAACAGTTCACCTGCGAACGGTTCCAGGCAAACTTTGGGGGTTCACGTTCGCCTGCATCAGGTGAACTTTTGCAGAAGTTCAATTCGCCCCATAATGCTCTATTGAGCAAAATTTTGACCCTCCATATCACTGTCAGCAGACACATTATTGCCAAACACACTTCTCTCATTGCTGGAGGCCCGCCCATCCTCTCTTCTGCACTCTCAGTTAAGGTTCCCTTTAAGCAACCTAATGTTTCTATTGCATTGAGCATACATGGTAAATTTTAGGCCAGCTTCAGTTACTACTGTAGTGGTACAGTGGTTAGGGTGACTTTCCCACCACACAGTGAGATCTGGGTTCAATTCCCAGCCATGGTATGATGTAAACTGGTTTTTGAAATAGTATAATTCCCTGGCAGATGAGACCCTCCCCCCCCTGGTAGGAGGGAGGAGGGAATAGGTAGAAGGGGAGGAGGGAGTTGGGGACCCACAAGAGGCTAATTAAAATCTCCCTAGCAAAGTGTGTAGCAGCTGTCCCATAACTAATTAGTGTAGGCAGACAACTTAGTCAAATGGTATAAGGACCTTGCTTGGAGAAGAGAAGGAGGAAGGGAGGACGGGTCCTCCAGCAGTGATGTGTATTTCACTCAATCAGGTGTGCCTCCAGGTATTAGAGCTCTTGAAACATGTTTTCTATCATTTTTCCAGCCGGTAGAATTTTTTAAAATTTTCAAAGTTCACCTCCCCATTGAAGTCTATTGCGGTTCGCAAACTTTTTCGCGAACCGAACCTTTCGCGGAGGTTCACGGACGTTTGCGAACCTAAAATCGGAGGTTCACGACATCTCTAATTCCTATAACCACCAATCAGATTCAAAGGAGAGATGAGATGATAAGTTAATATTGTGGTAATGTAGCAGTACAGTGACTCACCTGTGCCGTACAGTGACTCACTTGTGCCATATAGTGACTCACCTGTGCAGTACAGTGACTCACCTGTGCCGTACAGTGACTCACCTGTGCCATGCAGTTACTCACCTGTGCCATATAGTGACTCACCTGTGCAGTACAGTGACTCACCTGTGCCGTACAGTGACTCACCTGTGCCATGCAGTGACTCACCTGTGCCATATAGTGACTCACCTGTGCAGTACAGTGACTCACCTGTGCAGTATAGTGACTCACCTGTGCAGTAGACATCAAATTTGAGGCATCCAGAAAACTTGTAGACGTAATGTCCCCCAGGACAGGCCTTTACTGAAATATTTAGCCCATTGTAACATCCGGAGGCCACACTGTTGATCAGTAGAGGCAGTATCTGGATCCCATCTCCAATCTTTGGGTGGCTTCCTCCTAGAGTAAACGGCTCCAGGGATCCACACTTCAGAGGTCCCACACACCCTTCCTTCAGGCTGGATCCAGTGCCAACATAACGGTACCAACCAAAGAGGTTCCGGTCAGTGGGGAATCTTCCGGTGGAGGAGATGTTGGCCAGCCGGTTGGCTCCATTGACCTCCTGGTAGTTATAACAAGGATCCGCACACTGAGCTGCCCCACTGATCCTCAGACAGTCATGGTCACTGGTGCAGGGGCTGCCTTCTGATCCTCCACATGGGGAATTCCTGTTTATATTACACAAGTAGGTGCCGTTCCGGTTGACACAGGTGTCTGTTGGAGAACACTTGTTCAGTGTAGGGCTGGCACACTCATTGATGTCCGCACATAGCTTTTGTTTATTATCCCAGCTGTAGCCATCAGGACAGCATGGACTGGTGTCACAGAATGCCATGAGTGTGCAGTTCCAACCATTGCCCACATATCCAGGCTTGCAGGAACACGACACGTAGCCTGACTTGGCAGCACAGTTGGCGGTTGCTGTAGAGTTGCAATCACTGCAGGCTTTGGCATCTGTACAAATCCAGAAAAAAAAGACATTTACCTCCCTTACGTGATAGAAAATAAAATGAATACATTTCAGTAGGGTTGAGCCGAAATTTTCGAAATTTCGCGTTACTATAATTACGCATGCGAAATTTGCTATTACGATGCGAAATTATGGTAGCGTAATTGCCATTAAAATCGTAATTGAAAATACCGTAAGCGTAATTTTCAACGCGTAATTTCGCGTTTCGTTCATAATGTAATTTCGCGTTAAACCATAACGTAATTTCACGTTAAACCATCCCGTAATTTCGCATTTCGTAATTACTTGTTAGCTATAAAAAATTACTTGTTCGCATTAGCCAATCAGAAGCGAATCAGCGGTAGTCAGACGAACGCTAACAAATTTTCGCATATAAACGCTTTTTCGCGTTAAATAATGTTAAAACTAAGCATGTGCAGTTCAAGGGTGTAAACTACGCTTACAAACGTTTGCATGCAAGGCAAACGCAATTTCACGATACCCACCGTAACGCAAAAACGACGTGAAAATTAACGCTTACAGTAATATGAACTATCGCGAAATTACGTTATGTAACTACGCTTACAAACGGTTGCATGCAAGGCAAACATAAATTCGCGATACCCACTGTAATGCGAAAATTACGCGAAAATTACGCTTACACGGAATTTCGCGAAATCCTTCTTCATTACGATTATGTACTTACGGCCATAATCGTAATTACACTAATTACGCAAAATTTAGCGAAATCGTAATTAAGTCATTACGCTCATCTCTACATTTCAGTAATAACAAAATGTATCCAATCAATATCTATAAATATTAGTCATCTATAATTAGAATTAGATCTTTTATTTGCAGACTCTCAGTTGAATTGAAAATCTTTATTGGCCCAGAATGGGAAACAGACTTCATCAGCAAGCTCTTCGAGTTGGGCCTTAAAGAGGACCTATAATGAAAAGAACGTAATAAGCAAACTTGCTTATTGTGTAAAACATTAATTAATAGGTTATTTAGTCAGGGTGTGCCCATTGTAAAATATTTCCTCTCCCTGATTTACATTCTGAAATGTATCACTGGTGGTGATATCTTTAGTTCTGCCAGGTGATCTGTACGGAATGATCGTTACTGAGAGTTCTATGCACAGAGGGAGATACTGCATGCTTGGCAGTTGGAAAAAGTCCTTATTTCCCACAATGCAACAAGGTTCACAGGCAGGAAACTGTCAGGACCTTGGTCATGACATCACACTGTGGGAGGGATTTCACCACAATTTTAGCCAGACAGACCCCGAGAAAAGATAAAGATTTCTCATGGGAAAGCTACAGATTGAAATGAATGAGTCTAGGATTAAAGTTCCTCATACACGTTATGGTTTGCATTAAATGTTTAAGAATAATACCCAAGGGTTGGGCTAGATAAGAAGAGGAGTAGTGAAGGGAAAGAGCAGTAAGAGGAACAGTTGCATTGTACTAGAAAACGATTGAGTTCTACATGTAGGGAGTCTATTTTGCCACTCTGGAACTGCTCTCATTAATCAGCCTCTTAGGTGGGTGAAATATTGTTGATTAGCATACTGGGTGGCAGGGGTGTTGCTAGGATCCTAAGAGATCTGGGGCACTTTTGGGCACTTCCGCTGGAAAATGGGTGTGGCCATGCATCAGAATGTGGGTGTGGTCATGGGTAGAGCCAAACTTACATGAACATGAGTAGTCACAATCTACACCCCCACTAATTGCAACCATAACTGTAGACAACACCCCAATAACCTCAAGCTCTAAGGCCCGCTGCTTGGGGGTTATTCTGATGCTCACATTTGAGTCACAAACGCAAATTTCATTGCAAAATAGTAAAAATGTCTTTTTTTTTAATCATTTTTTTTCCCCTTTTCTCTGGCTCTGCCAGAAATCACTGATAGCTTTCAATTACGGAACCTTACACATAGGTGAGAAAGCTGTTCCCAAGCATTCCTGGAAAGTATATGGCTCATCCATCAGATGAAGTCAGATATGAACTTGACAGAACCAATTAAAAGGAGAGAGAGCTGGGACTGCTCGGCACCGATCTCAGCAGGGAATCTGACATGTAGCTCTGGTGTCCTAGCTTCAAAGACCCCCAGCTGAGTTCTTCAACTAGAAATGACCTGCTGTAAACCTAAAATATCTATGATAATCCATAGGCTTCTATATTTGTAATGTTTCTGGTGTTACAAAGATACCAGGTCCTTCAAATTTGCAGAGTGTGTTGGACTTCACGTGACACTGGTTCTGAGAGATTTTTCAACCATCTGGATCTTCCAGAACCAGTACTGCAAAGGGTGGACATAAACTGTGTTATTTGTCACCCATGGTCCTTATGTATGGTATCAAATGATTTGTAAAATTATGCTGAGTGTGAATATGCATTCTGTTTCTTGATGTAGGCAAAACAGGAATTGGGCAAAAATCTCTCCCTGTCTAATGGGGCACTGCCCCTATTCAAATTGCACAAGGCTGGACTTGTAGGTTTCATGACCCCTCCCATCTACAGTGAGGATTAAAACCCCAGCTCTCCAAAGTTCAAATTCCTAAATCTGGCATCGAGTTAAAATCAACCGACAAGCCAGCTTGGACAATGGCAAAAATCACTCGGATTATTTCCTACCATGGCCTCTGGCTGCATCTTGGACTTTCCACCAAAGACTTGCGATTGCCGCATGGACTACTAATAACGGTATTTGAACTGCACATTAAGGCATTCTGTTTCTCTTTCATCTCTACTCTCTTTCTATCAAACCAATCTGTTGTACCGGACAGGTATATTTATCTGTGGGCTAAAGTAGGCTATGTGCATGAAGTTTATAGAATAAAACTAACGATTTTATCGTTCAGTCTTGTGCCTGTTCTGGTCATCTGTTTGCTGCTACAAAGAATCTGGCCTGTGACGAGTCAGAGTCATACTACCGCATTGTTTATTATTTTCTTATAAATTGTTGATTTGCTAGCTAGGTTGTAAATAACCATTTCTTGCTTTCTAGGATTAGCTAGTACCCGATTTCCTGTGCGGAATCGATAACTTTAGTTTCTTGATTGTACATACAATCGAGATTGCATCATATATGGACCCAGTCACCTTTCTTTAACGTCACACTGTTCACAGTCTTCAAGCCGTCGGAAGTGACTATTCCCCAAACGGTGACTGGAGCATGTCGGACATGATTGGGCTGGCTGCCAACCTGCCATATTATGATAGTGTTGGGGTCTCTTCGCCCTATCAAATTGGAGAGTGGTGGTAGTGAAATTACCTAATTTCCAGCATGAAATCAATATTTTTAGTTTACCGATTTGTACATACAATCGGGATTGTACATGTATGGGCACCTCCAACCAATCTTAACCATTTACTACGCACACAGTGAATCTGCCTCTAGAAGTCTCTAGTGCATGAGACCTGCATGGCAACTGTGGCCTAGTAATATGGGATTGGTGAGTGATTGTCACATAACATATTGTTGACAGTGTTGCAACCAATCCTTATTGCCAGTCTGCTCACCGTACTTCCTGCTATCGGGGGCGACTATTCCCCGAACGCTAACGGGAGCAGATTAGATGGGATTGGCATGCTCTGTCACATTACTACCTTCTGATGATGTAGCAACCGGTCTTTTAACGTCTTGTAGACGGAATCGTGGGGCTGGATTGCCACAGTTATACTTGACTCAGAGCTCTCCTTTAAACCTCACACTGCCTCATTAACCACCGCCTGCTATTTCCAGCTCAAAAATATATTACATATCCATCCCTTCCTCACACAAGAGGCCACCAAAATGCTTGTACATGCCTTAATCATCTTCCGCCTAGACTACTGCAACACCCTGCTCTGTGGTCTACCACAAAACAGGCTAGCACCTCTCCAATCCCTTCTAAATTCAGCAGCCCGCCTCATTCACCTCTCCACATGCTCTACCAATGCAGCCCCACAGTGCCGTTCCCTCCACTGGTTACTAGAGATGTCGCAAACCTCCGATTTTCGGTTTGCGAACCCCGTTCGCGAACCTTCGCGGAAGGTTCGGTTCGCGTAAAAGTTCGCGAACCGCAGTAGACTTCAATGGGGAGGCGAACTTTGAAAAATAGAAAAAATTATGCTGGCCACAAAAGTGATGGAAAAGATGTTTCAAGGGGTCTAACACCTGGAGGGGGGCATGGCGGAGTGGGATACATGCCCAAAGTCCTGGGGAAAAATCTGGATTTGACGCAAAGCAGCGTTTTAAGGGCAGAAATCACATTGAATGCTAAATTGCAGGCCTAAAGTGCTTTCAAACATCTTGCATGGGTATACATCAATCAGGGAGTGTAATTAGAGTTCTGCTTCACACTGACACACCAAACTCACTGTGTAACGCACCGCAAACAGCTGTTTGCATAGTGACGGCCGTGCTGGACTGGTGTGCACCGTGGCCAGAGTGTAGGCCGTGGCGTTTTTCAAGCCCATATGGTCGCCGGGCTGTGGTAGCTCAATGATAGAACAACAGTGACTGTCCAGCTGATCAAATTTGGTCTAACCACAATGAAGCAACGACCTTATTATCTTTTGTGTGCCACCCCCACCCGAGACACTCAAATAGCCGGTGGTCATTGCTTCATTGTGATACGCAAGCCCCTTTACCGCAGCAAGGTAATGATCACGAAGGAGGATGGGCACATGCACATGCCTTTTGGTTTTTTGTTGCAGCCGCCCGCAGTGAAGCCAGAAAAATAAGCCAGGCATGTACATGCACCAGAAAAATTAGTGTAGCGGCTGCTGCTAGCAGCGGCCTTAAAAATTCAGGAATCCGCCTAGAGTCCTGGACCCTGTTGGTGGTGGCGGAGAAGGCAAGCGGCCTGCAGGCAGAGATGCTGTGTGTGGGGATTGACTTAGTCTTCGGTCATGCAGTAGCCCTCCATGATCCATTCCTCATTCATTTTGATAGAGGTCAGGTACTGAACACTGTCGTGACTTAGGCGACTTCTCTTCTCAGTAACTATGCCTCCAGCTGCACTGAAGGTCCTTTCTGACAGGACGCTTGTGGCAGGGCAAGAGAGAAGTTGTATGGCAAATTGGGACAGCTCTGGCCACAGGTCAAGCCTGCGCAACCAGTAGTCCAAGGGTTCAGCGTCGCTTTTCGCAGTGTCTACATCCACACTCAAGGCCAGGTAGTCGGATACCTGCCGGTCCAGGCGTTGGTGGAGGGTGGATCCGGAAGGACTATGGCGAGGAGTTGGACTAAAGAACGTCCGCATGTCCGACATTACCCTGAGATAGCTGGAGCGTCCTGTCCTTGCCTGCGTGGACTTGGGAGGAGGAGGGTTACTGCCAGTGGTACCTTGATTGCGTTGTGCAGTCACACCACCCTTAAACGCATTGTAAAGCATCATCGACAGCTTGTTCTGCAAGTGCTGCATCCTTTCCGCCTTGTGTTGAGTTGGTAACAGGTCCGCCACTTTGTGCCTGTACCGAGGGTCTAGTAGCGTGGCCCCCCAGTACAGGTCATTCGCCTTGAGTTTTTTGATACGGGGGTCCCTCAACAGGCTGGACAACATAAAAGAGGACTTTTGCACAAAGCTGGATGCAGACGTAGTCTCCATCTCCTCTTGCTCTTCCTCAGTGACGGGATGCAACTCCTCTTCCTCCCCCAGCCACGAACAATACCACGGGAACGTGGAGCAGCAGAAGCCCCCTGTGACGGCTGCCGCGGTTGTTCTTCTTCCGCCGCCTCTTCCTCCTCCACAGAAACACCTTCCTCATCATCACCATCATCAGAGTCTGACTCCTCTCCTTCCCCACACGACTCCTCTTCTTCCTCCTCCTCCTCTCCCCTCTGTGCTGCCGCAGGTGTTGTGGGAACATCGGGTTCGGGTATAAATGGCTCCGACAACTCCTGCTGCCGTAACTCTTCTCGTTCACGCTCCTCCACAGCTGTATCCACCACTCTATGCACGGCACGCTCCAGGAAGTAGGCGTAGGGGATCAAGTCGCTGATGGTGCCCTCATCGCGACTCACCAGTTTGGTCACCTCCTCAAAGGGCTCCATGACCCCGCATGCATTTCGCATCAGTGTCCAGTTGTTGGGCCACAACATCCCCATCCTCCCAGATTGTGTTCTTGTACTGTAATGATACAGGTACTGGGTGACGGCTTTCTCCTGGTCTAGCAGGCGAGAGAACATCAGCAGGGTGGAATTCCAGCGAGTCGGGCTATCGCAAATCAGGTGTTTCACCGGCAAGTTGTTTCTACGCTGAATGTCCGCAAAGCGTGCCATGGCCTTGTAAGAGCACCTGAAAAGCCCACACAACTTCCTGGCCTGCTTCAGGACGTCCTCTAAGCCTGGGTACTTGGACACAAATCTTTGCACGACCAGATTCAGCACATGTGCCATGCAGGGTATGTGTGTCAGCTTTCCCAAATTCAACGCAGCAATGAGATTGCTGCTGTTGTCACACACTATGTTGCCGATCTCAAGCTTGTGCGGGTCAGCTATTGCTCCACCTGTTTGTTAAGAGCAGCCAGGAGAGCTGCTCCAGTGTGACTCTCCGCTTTCAGGCAAGACATGTCTAACACTGCGTGACACCGTCGTACCTGGCATGCAGCATAGGCCCTGGGGTGCTGGGGCTGTGTAGCTGGAGAGGAGATCGCGGCACCAGCCAAGGAGGAGGAGGAGGATGACGACAGCGAAGTGGTGGTAGCAGGTGGAGAGGAGGTGGCTGGAGGCCTGCCTGCAAGCCGTGGAGGTGTGACAAGTCGGTCCGCTGCGCAGCCACATACTCCCTGCTTGCTACCATCGGTCACCAGGTTGACCCAATGGGCTGTGTATGTAATGTAGTGGCCCTGCCCGTGCTTGGCAGACCAGGCATCCGTGGTCAGGTGGACCCTTGACCCAACGCTGTGTGCCAGAGATGACACCACTTGCCTCTCAACTGCACGGTACAGTTTGGGTATGGCCTTTTGTGAAAAATAATTGCGGCCTGGTATCTTCCACTGCGGTGTACCAATGGCCACAAACTTACGGAAAGCCTCCGACTCCACCAGCTTGTATGGTAATAGCTGGCGAGCTAATAGTTCCGCCACGCCAGCTGTCAGACGCCGGGCAAGAGGGTGACTGGCAGACATTTGCTTCTTACGCTCAAATACTTCTTTCACGGACAGCTGGGTACTGCTGTGGGCAGAGGAGAAGGAACCGCTGAAGGGAAGAGGCGGTGTGGAGGAGGGTGGCTGTGAAGGTGCAAGGGAGAAAGTGGATGAAGACGATGCACCTGAAGGAGAAAGAGGAGAAGGAGGGTGGCTTGTCTTTTGAGGGGTGCTGCTTTTCCTCAGGTGTTCTTGCCATAGCTGTTTGTGCCTTCTCTCCAGGTGCCTTCGTAAGGCACTTGTCCCTACGTGAGAGTTGGCCTTTCCACGGCTCAATTTTTGCTGGCAGAGACAACAGATGGCTTTGCTCTGATCTGAGACACACACGTGAAAAAATTTCCAAACCGCTGAGCCCCCCTGGGGTGATGGCGCTACGGTGGCATCAGCAGCTGACGTTGAAGGGCATGTTGGCTGGCTGGCCATAGCTGGCGATACATGGCGCCGGACACTGCCCCCAGCTGTTTCTGGGGACGAGCTCCCTTTGCTTCTATCATGAAGTCGTCTCCTCCTACTCCTCTCTGACTCCTCCTCTGAACTGTCCCCATGGTCATCTCCTCTACCGGAAACATATGTGGTATCCATATAATCGTCATCATAATCCTCCTGGCCAGCTTTGCTTTCCTCAGACACCTCCTTAACTGCACCAATTTCAGGTGGTTCATCATCCCCCTCCTCACACATTACATCCATACTATCGCCACCTAACTCAGACGTATGAGGTGGTGTACCTGCGCCTTCTTCTTGTTGTTGCAGTAGTGGGTGTGAATCAGTGATTTCACCACCACCACCAAATAACTCCTGCGAAGTGTTAAATGCAGCAGATGTGGTGCTTGTTGTAGCGCTGGTCGCTGCGGGAGATGGGGTGTTCTGTGTTAAATAGTCAAGCACGTCCTGATCTTGGGAAGTGATGGCACGTGCCTTCTTCTGAGCACTGTATTTTGGGCCAGGTCCGCACGAAATCATAGCAACACCACCTCGCACAGACCTGCCGGTGCCTGCTGGCCTTCCTCTGGGTTTGCCTCTACCTCTTCCTCTACCTGGTTTGTCTATCTCGGGGGGATGCTAGGTATATGCAGTGAGCTGGGTTCACTGAATACAACAGGTAGTAAGATGCAATGAGCTGGATTCACTGAACAGTAAAGGTACTTAGATGCAGTGAGGTGGGTTCACTGAATACAACAGGTAGTAAGATGCAGTGAGCTGGGTTCACTGAACAGTAAAGGTACTTAGATGCAGTGAGCTGGGTTCACTGAACAGTAAAGGTACTTAGATGCAGTGAGCTGGGATCACTGAACACAACAGGTAGTAAGATGCAGTGAGCTGGGTTCACTGAACAATAAAGGTACTTAGATGCAGTGAGCTGGGTTCACTGAATACAACAGGTAGTAAGATGCAGTGAGCTGGGTTCACTGAACAGTAAAGGTACTTAGATGCAGTGAGGTGGGTTAACTCAACACAACAGGTAGTTAGATGCAGTGAGCTGGGTTCACTGAACAGTAAAGGTACTTAGATGCAGTGAGGTGGGTTCACTGAACACAACAGGTAGTTGGATGCAGTGAGCTGGGTTCACTGAACAATAAAGGTACTTAGATGCAGTGAGCTGGGTTCACTGAACACAACAGGTAGTAAGATGCAGTGAGCTGGGTTCACTGAACAGTAAAGGTACTTAGATGCAGTGAGCTGGGTTCACTGAACACAACAGGAAGTACGATGCAGTGAGCTGGGTTCACTGAACAATAAAGGTACTTAGATGTAGTGAGCTGGGTTCACTGAATACAACAGGTAGTAAGATGCAGTGAGCTGGGTTCACTGAACAGTAAAGGTACTTAGATGCAGTGAGGTGGGTTCACTCAACACAACAGGTAGTTAGATGCAGTGAGCTGGGTTCACTGAACAATAAAGATACTTAGATGCAGTGAGCTGGGTTCACTGAACACAACAGGTAGTAAGATGCAGTGAGCTGGGTTCACTGAACAGTAAAGGTACTTAGATGCAGTGAGGTGGGTTCACTGAATACAACAGGTAGTAAGATGCAGTGAGCTGGGTTTACTGAACAGTAAAGGTACTTAGATGCAGTGAGCTGGGTTCACTGAACAGTAAAGGTACTTAGATGCAGTGAGCTGGGTTCACTGAACAGTAAAGGTACTTAGATGCAGTGAGCTGGGTTCACTGAACACAACAGGTAATACGATGCAGTGAGCTGGGTTCACTGATCAATAAAGGTACTTAGATGCAGTGAGCTGGGTTCACTGAATACAACAGGTAGTAAGATGCAGTGAGCTGGGTTCACTGAACAGTAAAGGTACTTAGATGCAGTGAGGTGGGTTCACTCAACACAACAGGTAGTTAGATGCAGTGAGCTGGGTTCACTGAACAGTAAAGGTACTTAGATGCAGTGAGGTGGGTTCACTGAACACAACAGGTAGTTGGATGCAGTGAGCTGGGTTCACTGAACAATAAAGGTACTTAGATGCAGTGAGCTGGGTTCACTGAACACAACAGGTAGTAAGATGCAGTGAGCTGGGTTCACTGAACAGTAAAGATACTTAGATGCAGTGAGGTGGGTTCACTGAATACAACAGGTAGTAAGATGCAGTGAGCTGGGTTCACTGAACACAACAGGTAGTAAGATGCAGTGAGCTGGGTTCACTGAACAGTAAAGGTACTTAGATGCAGTGAGCTGGGTTCACTGAACAGTAAAGGTACTTAGATGCAGTGAGCTGGGTTCACTGAACACAACAGGTAGTAAGATGCAGTGAGCTGGGTTCACTGAACACAACAGGTAGTAAGATGCAGTGAGCTGGGTTCACTGAACAATAAAGGTACTTAGATGCAGTAAGCTGGGTTCACTGAACACAACAGGTAGTAAGATGCAGTGAGCTGGGTTCACTGAACAATAAAGGTACTTAGATGCAGTGAGCTGGGTTCACTGAATACAACAGGTAGTAAGATGCAGTGAGCTGGGTTCACTGAACAGTAAATGTACTTAGATGCAGTGAGCTGGGTTCACTCAACACAACAGGTAGTTAGATGCAGTGAGCTGGGTTCACTGAACAGTAAAGGTACTTAGATGCAGTGAGCTGGGTTCACTGAACACAACAGGTAGTAAGATGCAGTGAGCTGGGTTCACTGAACAGTAAAGGTACTTAGATGCAGTGAGGTGGGTTCACTCAACACAACAGGTAGTTAGATGCAGTGAGGTGGGTTCACTGAACACAACAGGTAGTAAGATGCAGTGAGCTGGGTTCACTCAACACAACAGGTAGTTGGATGCAGTGAGGTGGGTTCACTCAACACAACAGGTAGTTAGATGCAGTGAGCTGGGTTCACTGAACAGTAAAGGTACTTAGATGCAGTGAGGTGGGTTCACTCAACACAACAGGTAGTTAGATGCAGTGAGCTGGGTTCACTGAACAGTAAAGGTACTTAGATGCAGTGAGCTGGGTTCACTGAACAGTAAAGGTACTTAGATGCAGTGAGCTGGGTTCACTGAACACAACAGGTAGTAAGATGCAGTGAGCTGGGTTCACTGAACACAACAGGTAGTAAGATGCAGTGAGCTGGGTTCACTGAACAATAAAGGTACTTAGATGCAGTAAGCTGGGTTCACTGAACACAACAGGTAGTAAGATGCAGTGAGCTGGGTTCACTGAACAATAAAGGTACTTAGATGCAGTGAGCTGGGTTCACTGAATACAACAGGTAGTAAGATGCAGTGAGCTGGGTTCACTGAACAGTAAATGTACTTAGATGCAGTGAGCTGGGTTCACTCAACACAACAGGTAGTTAGATGCAGTGAGCTGGGTTCACTGAACAGTAAAGGTACTTAGATGCAGTGAGCTGGGTTCACTGAACACAACAGGTAGTAAGATGCAGTGAGCTGGGTTCACTGAACAGTAAAGGTACTTAGATGCAGTGAGGTGGGTTCACTCAACACAACAGGTAGTTAGATGCAGTGAGGTGGGTTCACTGAACACAACAGGTAGTAAGATGCAGTGAGCTGGGTTCACTCAACACAACAGGTAGTTGGATGCAGTGAGCTGGGTTCACTGAACAGTAAAGGTACTTAGATGCAGTGAGGTGGGTTCACTGAACACAACAGGTAGTAAGATGCAGTGAGCTGGGTTCACTCAACACAACAGGTAGTTGGATGCAGTGAGGTGGGTTCACTCAACACAACAGGTAGTTAGATGCAGTGAGCTGGGTTCACTGAACAGTAAAGGTACTTAGATGCAGTGAGGTGGGTTCACTCAACACAACAGGTAGTTAGATGCAGTGAGCCGGGTTCAAAACTTTATGCGCGTAAAACTTTACGCGTGTACTGCACAGAGCGCAGGGCGCACCAAGCGAAGTGCCCATTAAAGCCTATGGGACTTAGCGCGCGTAAAACTTTGCGTGCGTAAAACTTTACGCGCGCAAAGTTAGTGCACGATATGATTGAGAAATCCGGTGCTAACCTACTTAGCACCCTGGTTAGCGCGTCTAAAGACTTTAGACGTGCTAAGTAGGTTAGCACCGCTTTGTGAATCAAGCCCTATGAATTAGCAAGGCTGTGCATGCAACAAAAGTGTCAGTTTGACACAGAAAAAAAAAAAAAGTACAGGATGAGCTCTGAAAACAGCTGTTGAGGGGTGCTATAAAAGCAATAATAATCAGCCAGCAGCATGCTAAGCAGCCAAGAACCTAACTAATCTGTCCCTAGAAGAACAAGTCTGCAGCAGCTGTCCCTTTCCTCTCACTAGCAGGCACACGAGTGAGGCTAATGGCCGCTGCAGCCTGCCTTATATAAGGGGGGGTGGGGCTCCAGGGCTTAGTGTAGCCTGAATGGCTACAATGTGCCTGCTGACTGTGATGCAGAGAGTCAAAGTTGACCCTCCGCAAAAGTTCGCCTGGTACAGGCGAACGCGAACCCCCAAAGTTTGCCTGGAACCGTTCGGCGGCGAACCGTTCGCTACATCTCTACTTGTTACCCATTACCCAGAGGATCCAGTTCAAACTCCTGACTCTAACATACAAAGCCCTCCACGAGTTGTCTCCTCCATACATCTCCTCACTAATCTCTAGATATTTTCCCTCCCACAACCTTTGCTCCTCCCAAGAAAATTTTCCTGGCCTCTAAACTGATCAACTCCTCTCATGCTTGCATCCAGGACTCTACACGAGCATCACCCCTCTTCTGGAACTTTCTTCCACAGCCTGTACGCCATGCTCCAGACCTGGACATCGTCAAATGCACTCTTAAAATACACCTTTTCAGACAAGCTTATAACTTTTTTTGGCCCCTATTTACATATCTGTTCACAATGTAATCAGAGGCAAAGGCTCACTGCCTCATCCAGGGTCATCCTCCAAGGGCAGGGTCCTCCTCCTAATGTTTACTGTTTTTGTTGCAATATTTGTGCTGCTTGAGACTCTGCTGTATATTTTTTGGTTGTACCTATGTTTCCCGTGTTGTCTTACTTTGCTTTGTACAGCCCTGCAGAATATGTTGGCGCTATATAAATAAATAATAATTAGAGATGTCGGTGAACGGTTCGCGAATGATTCGCTGGCCAACCCCTCACACTATACTACTTCCGGGTCGCTATGACTTGGAGTAGTACAGCTGCTCCGGCCTGGAGGTGCGTGTCCTTGATCGCGCACCTGTTGCCGGGCACTTTCTGCGCATGTGCGTGACGTCATGAGTGACGTTACACTCATGCACAGAGAGTGCCCGGCAACAGGCGCATGATCATGGATGAGCAGCATTGGAACAGCGCAGCTGTACTACTCCGGGTCATAGCGACCCGGAAGTAGTAGCAGCACATAGAGATTTGCTAGCGAACTGTTCATCAGCATCTCTAATAATAATAATGAACTTAACAGCAGTCTAGGTAGGCCTGCCCAGCCTAAATGTTGGATGAAGCCCCCTCTTCATTAATATTACAAAAAATGCAGCAACTCACATAAATAAGCAGTGTAATTTACACATAACTGGGCAGAGTTACCCGGCTTCTGTGCTGGCTGGGCGGACTTTCTGCTGGGCGGGCTGCCCTGCCACCAGGTTATCTGCCAGTTCCCCCATAGCACTCCCTGACCTTCTAGTGGCCCCCCTCCCATGCTCCCACGCAGGGCCGGCCTTAGGTTTCACAGCACCCTGTGCAAAGCCTGATTTTGGTGCCCCCCTCCCCCCCTTTTCACCCGCCCCCCTTCATATGCAATTCACTTTTTCTCCTGGGATTGTGTTCCCCAATTGACACATCATGCCCAGATGCTCAGATCTCCGTGACACACAGGGCTGGATTTGTACTTTTTTGCCGCCCAAGGCCCACTATCACCAGCCACCCCTGAAAAAGTATCCCAACCAAGACACACACATGCAGGAGCACACCTTGTAATTCCAGCAAGAGCAGCTGGGTTGCCCAGTGTAGGTAGCCAGAGATGTTCCCGCTCCGTAAAGTTAGCCAGATGCCTCACCCCCTTTAAGTATAGGTAGTCAGATGTAAGTGCAGTAAACAGAAGAAAGTGTAATAAACTGGAGCCCATCCATTATAGGTAGCCAGATGTTCCCCTACAGTACACTTGCAACCACGTGGGGCACATGTATGCAGCTTGCAAATGGAGCATGGAGCCAGCAGAGGACATGGAAAGGTAATGTATAGGGAGCATTTTACATTAGTGGATAGCATGTGGCCGGCGAGGCGGCAAATTCAGAGTCACAAGGCCAATTCCTGGTCGATTTCAGCATGAAATGAATCGGCCTGCAGTGTATGGGAAGCTGACACATCTCTCTTTAAACAGATTTGATCAGAGAGAGATTTGTCTCGGTTGAATCTGCCCATCATCGGCTAATGTATGGCCACTTTTCCTGTGAGTGGTTTGTGTGCAGAGCTGGCTCTCTGTTAAACTGGTACCTCTGTATTGTAATCAGTGATGAGCGAAAATGCAAATATTCTTTTCACCGAATTTTCGCGAAAATAAGTACTATTTTCGTTTCGAAAGGCGAAAATTCGCCGAATATTTTCGCATAAATTTTCGCCTAAAGCTGTTGCCTGTAAAGGGCTTTTTGTTACAGGGCTGTTCAGCTTTCTGCAATAGCCTATCACCGCTCTCAATCTACCCCACCCCCTCCACAGGCGAATGGCGATGGACGGTAATGTCCACCCACATGGTTCCCAGCAGCCAGACACTGTGCCAGGGCACTACTATGCAGAAGAGCTTGCAATCAAATTGCATGCTGACAGACAGGACAGCAGCAGCCATGAGCCATCACATCGAGGGACACTACCAGATGTTTAGCGAGAAATCTCGCTGACCACCTGGTAGTGTCCCCAGATTTAATAGCTCCTCTGGCTGAACACTGTAGGCTTACTCCACAATGTGATGGCCATCTGGTACTGGTGGTGTCCCCAGATTTGATGGCTCATCATCGCTGCACTGTCTGTAGGCAGCAGGCATGTAATTTGATGGCCAGGCCATCAAATGCCTGCCATTCCCTACAGTGCATAGCCAGAGGAGCCATCAAATCTGGGGACACTACCAACCTTCTTGTGATATACTGAATGACAGTGTGTCACTTACCTTAATTGTTTTTCTGGCTCTTTCTGGACTGGTCTGTCCTTAGCAGCCACAGCATGTCAGTCTCCACGCCACTGTCTGTGTCATACACTGTCACATGTGTAGACAGCATCAAGCCCCCAATAACATATCCACAGGGGGGCGGAGCTGGTTCTTTTACAGGGCAGGCCACAGGACAGAGTTATTTGTTATGGGGCACTCTAGATTTTCACCTGCATCCCCCAGCCTGTCACTTCACTACACATGCTGCCCGGTGCCGCTGTACAGTGAACAGGAGATGGGGGCGTGGCGGAGCGGAACTTTCTTTCTACCTCCGCTTGTCTGACTGTGACTGTCCCCCAGCAGTCAGGGCTTCTGCAAATTGAATTGGGAACTTAGGAAGTGATGCCGGTGTTGTCCGCCCACACTTCACTTCCAAGGGCAAGGCAGCAGAGACTGAGCAGCGCCGCCCCCCGACTCCCATGCCTATGCTTGCAGCTGATGCTAAAAACTTGTATGTTGCAGTGCTGCGTGCAGGCATGAACGAATACGGCGACGGGCGGAGCAAGTGGGACACACACATTAGCCTGGCTGAGGCGGCTGACTGTCACTGTATACGCCGAGAGGAGGAAGCAGCTAACTACGCAGTCTGAGTGCCGGGGATCGGAGGGGGCTGTGTATGCAGGAGCGCATTGCGGCGAGTTGAGACAGCTGTGCAAGTGCGCCCTTGGAAGCCGGCGCCCTGAGCGACCGCTCCGGTCGCTCAGGTCAAAGGCCGGCCATGCTCCCACGGGCCTCCAATTGAGTCACCACAACTCCCAGCATGCCCCCATAGAAGAACCTCAGCTCCATGTATGCCCCATAATAGCATCACAGCGCCCATCATTGCACTACAGCATCCAGTATGCCTACATAGAGGCACCACAGCACCCAGCATACACCTGATTGATGCACCACAACTCCCAGCATGCCCGTCATTGAGGAACCAATCTGACACTGCCTGGGGGACATCCTGGGCATCACAGAATAGATCCGGGGCACGTGCCACTGATCTATGGGGCTAGCAACGCTCCGGATGGGTGATGATTCTCTACCCACCAAGCTCTGTGTGAAGAGACCTCATTGGGAGGTGAGAGAGGGGGCTTTATTCAGTGCCAGATTGGTGCAGATGCTGATTCCGCATTTTGAGTTGATTTCCATGGCCTGCAGGAGGACACATGTGACCACTGACTGTCCTATCACTAGAGTTGGGCCGAACGGTTCGCCTGCGAACGGTTCCATGCGAACTTCCGTGGTTCGCGTTCGCGTCCCGCAGGCGAAGTATTGCGGAAGTTCGGTTCGCCCCATAATGCACCATGAGGGTCAACTTTGACCCTCTACATCACAGTCAGCAGGCCCAGTGTAGCCAATTAGGCTACACTAGCCCCTGGGGCCACTCCCCCCCTTATAAAAGGCAGGCAGCGGCGGCCATTACGCTCACTCGTGTGCCTGTGTTAGTGAGAGTAGGGCGAGCTGCTGCAGACTGTCTCTCATAGGGAAAGATTAGTTAGGCTTAGCTTGTTCCTGGCTGCATACCTGTTCTGTTCAGTGAACCTGCCACTGCATACCTGTTCTGTGAACCCACCACTGCATACCTGTTCAGTGAACCCACCACTGCATACCTGTACTGTGAACCCACCACTGCATACCTGTTCAGTGAACCCACCACTGCATACCTGTTCAGTGAACCCACCACTGCATACCTGTTCAGTGAACCCACCACTGCATACCTGTTCAGTGAACCTGCCACTGCATACCTGTTCAGTGAACCTGCCACTGCATACCTGTTCAGTGAACCTGCCACTGCATACCTGTACTGTTCTGTGAACCCGCCACTGCATACCTGTTCTGTTCAGTGAACCCGCCACTGTATTCCTGTTCAGTGAACCTGCCACTGCATACCTGTTCTGTGAACCCGCCACTGTATACCTGTTGTGTTCAGTGAACCCGCCACTGCATACCTGTTCTGTTCAGTGAACCCGCCACTGCATACCTGTTGTGTTCAGTGAACCCGCCACTGTATACCTGTTCTGTTCAGTGAACCCACCGCATCAGTGCGCATACCTGTGCAGTTAAGTGAACCCACCTACCTACGTGAGTGCACGCAGTGTGATATACCACTCCGTGCATACCCGATATGGACAAAACAGGTAGAGGAAGAGGTAGTGCCAGAGCCAGAGGAAGGCCACCCGGCAGGTCTGTGCGAGGTCATGTAAATGTAATTTCGTGTGGACCTGGCCCACAATACAGGGCTCGGAAGAAGGCACGTCCCATCACCTCCCAAGATTGTCAGGACGTGGTTGAGTATTTAGCGACACAGAACACCTCATCTTGCTCAGCCACCAGCGCTACTACTAGCACCACTTCCGCTGCATTTGACACTTCGCAAGAATTATTTAGTGGTGAAATCACTGATGCACAGCCATTGTTGTTACAGCCAGATGAATTTTCACCAGCTCATATGTCTGAGTTACGCGGCAACACTATGGATGTAACGTGTAAGGAGGATGAAGGACCTACTGATGTTGCATGTTTGGATTTTTCTGAGGCAAGCGAAGCTGGTCAGGATGATTACGATGATGACGATGATACGGATCCTCTGTATGTTCCCAATAGAGGAGATGAAGAGGGGGACAGTTCAGAGGGGGAGTCAGAGAGTAGTAGGAGGAGAGAAGTTGCTGAAAGAAGCTGGGGCAGCTCTTCGTCAGAAACAGCTGGTGGCAGTGTCCGGCACCATGTATCATTCGCCACCTATGTACAGCCAGCCAACTTGCCCTTCAGCATCAGCTGCTGAGGTCCCCATAGTGCCCACATCCCAGGGTGGCTCAGCGGTGTGGAAATTTTTTAATGCGTGTGCCTCAGATCGGAGCAAAGCCATCTGTTCGCTCTGCCAACAAAAATTGAGCCGTGGAAAGGCCAACACTCACGTAGGGACAAGTGCCTTACGAATGCACCTGGAGAAAAGGCACAAACAGCAATGGGATGGCCACCTGAGCAAAAGCAGCAGCAGCACACAAAAGAAAAGTCACCCTCCTTCTCCTCTTCCTCCTTCAGGTGCATCATCTGCTTCTGCCGCTTTCTCCCTTGCACCTTCACAGGCACCCTCCTCCACTCCGCCTCTGCCCTTCAGCGGCAGCGCTTCCTGCTCCTCTGCCCACAGCAGCAGTCAGGTGTCCGTGAAGGGAATGTTTGAGCGGAAGAAGCCAATTTCGGCCAGTCACCCCCTTGCCCGGCGTCTGACAGCTGGCGTGGCGGAACTGTTAGCTCGCCAGCTGTTACCATACTGGCTGGTGGACTCTGAGGCCTTCCGTAAATTTGTGGCCATCGGAACACCGCAGTGGAAGATGCCAGGCCGCACTTATTTTTCTAGAAAGGCCATACCCCAACTGCACCGTGAAGTTGAGAGGCAAGTGGTGTCATCTCTTGCGAAGAGCGTTGGGTCAAGGGTACACCTGACCACGGATGCCTGGTCTGCCAAGCACGGGCAGGGCCGCTACATTATGTACACAGCCCATTGGGTCAACCTGGTGGTGAACGATGGCAAGCAGGGCGCAGCGGACCAAATTGTGACACCTTCACGGCTTGCAGGCAGGCCTCCTGCCACCTCCTCTCCTCCTGCTACATGCTCTTCGCTGTCCTCCTCCTCCTTGGCTGAGTGGCAGTTCTCCTCTCCAGCTACACAGCCCCAGCTCCGCAGGGCCTATGCTGCATGCCAGGTACGACGGTGTCACGCCATCTTAGACATGGCTTGTCTCAAAGCGGAGAGTCACACTGGAGCAGCTCTCCTGGCTGCTCTTAAGAAACAGGTGGATGAGTGGCTGACCCCGCACCACCTGGAGATAGGCAACGTGGTGTGCGACAACGGCAGCAATCTGCTTGCCGCTTTGCATATGGGGAAGCTGACACACATACCCTGCATGGCACATGTCATGAATCTAGTTGTTCAAAGATTTGTGTCAAAGTACCCTGGCTTAGCGGATGTCCTGAAGCAGGCCAGGAAGTTCTGTGGGCATTTGAGGCGGTCTTACACAGCCATGGCACGCTTTGCGGAAATTCAGCGGAAAAACAACTTGCCGGTGAGACGCCTGATTTGCGATAGCCCGACTCGCTGGAATTCGACCCTGCTCATGTTCTCCCGCCTGCTAGAACAGAAGAAAGCCGTCACCCAGTACCTCTACAACTACAGTAGAATGAAACAGTCTGGGAAGATGGGGATGTTCTGGCCCGACAACTGGACACTGATGAAAAATGCATGCAGGCTCATGCGGCCGTTTGAGGAGGTGACCAACCTGGTGAGCCGCAGTGAAGGCACCATCAGCGACTTAATTCCCTACGCTTACTTCTTGGAGCATGCTGTGCGTAGAGTGGCGGATGAAGCTGCGAATGAGCGTGACCAGGAACCGTTACGGCAGGAACAGGCATGGGACCAATTTTCATCAGACCTAGCTGTTTCCTCAACACCTGCGACAGCACAGAGGGGGGAGGAGGAGGAGGAAGAAGAGAAGTCGTGTGCAGAAGACGAGTCAGACTCAGAGGATGATGAGCAAGGTGTTTCTTTGGGGGAGGAGGAGGAGGAGGAGGGGACGGCGGCAGGAGAACAACCGCAGCAGGCGTCGCAGGGGGCTTGTGCTGCTCAACCTTCCCGTGGTATTGTTCGCGGCTGGGGGGAGAAGGTTGACTTACGTGACGTCACTGAGGAAGAGCAAGAGGAGATGGATGGTACATCTGCATCCGACTTTGTGCAGATGTCATCTTTTATGCTGTCCTGCCTATTGAGGGACCCCCGTATAAAAAACCTCAAGGGGAATGAGCTGTACTGGGTGGCCACGCTACTAGACCCTCGGTACAGGCACAAAGTGGCGGACCTGTTACCAACTCACCTGAAGGTGGAAAGGATGCAGCACATGCAGAACAAGCTGTCAACTATGCTTTACAATGCCTTTAAGGGTGATGTGACAGCACAACGCCAGCAAGGTACCACTGACACTAATCCTCCTCCCGTGTCCACGCAGTCAAAGACAGGACGCTCCAGCGATCTCATGGTGATGTCGGACATGCGGACGTTCTTTAGACCAACGCCTCGCCGTAGCCCTTCCGGATCCACCCTCCACCAACGCCTGGAACGGCAGGTAGCCGACTACCTGGCCTTAACCACTTGAGGACCCACCCTTTACCCCCCCTTAAGGACCAGCGCTGTCTTAGCTGATCTGTGCTGGGTGGGCTCTGCAGCCCCCAGCACAGATCAGCGTGCAGGCAGAGCGACCAGATCACCCCCCTTTTTTCCCCACTAGGGGGATGATGTGCTGGGGGGGTCTGATCGCTCCTGCCTGCCGGGTGTTGCGGGGGGGGGCACCTCAAAGCCCCCCTCCGCGGCAAAATCCTCCCCCTCCCTCTCCTACCTGGCCCCCCCTGGAGATCCAGGCTGCACAGGACGCTATCCGTCCTGTGCAGCCAGTGACAGGCTGTCTCCTGTCACATGGCGGCGATCCCCGGCCGCTGATTGGCCGGGGATCGCCGATCTGCCTAACGGCGCTGCTGCGCAGCAGCGCCGTACAAATGTAAACAAAGCGGATTATTTCCGCTTGTGTTTACATCTAGCCTGCGAGCCGCCATCGGCGGCCCGCAGGCTATTCACGGAGCCCCCCGCCGTGAATTGACAGGATTAATCAGCCTGCAGCTGGCGACGCAATACTGCGTCGCTGGTCCTGCAGCTGCCACTTTGCCGACGCACGGTATAAGCGTTGCTTTCGGCAAGTGGTTAAGTGTGGATGCAGACACTGCTGTGAACAGCGATGAGGAACCCTTGAACTACTGGGTGCGCAGGCTTGACCTGTGGCCAGAGCTGTCCCAATTTGCCATCCAACTTCTCTCCTGCCCTGCCGCAAGCGTCCTGTCAGAAAGGACCTTCAGCGCAGCTGGAGGCATTGTCACTGAGAAGAGAAGTCGCCTAAGTCACAAAAGTGTTAAGTACCTCACCTTTATCAAAATGAATGAGGCATGGATCCCGGAGGGCTGCTGCCCGCCCCAAGACTAAGTCAGTCCCCGCACACACAGCATCTCTGCCTGCACGCCGTGTGACTGGCTGCCTGGCCTGCCCCAAGAAGACTAAGTCGCTCCCAGTCCCTCCACACAGCATGTCTGCCTGCAGGCCGCTTGACTACCTTCTCCGCCACCACCAACAGGGTCCGGGACTCCAGGCGGATTGCTGAATTTTTTAGGCCGCTGCTAGCAGCGGCCGCTGTAATAATTTTTCTGGTGCGTGTACATGACTGCCTAATTATTCTGGCTGCACTGCGGGCAGCTGCAACAACAAAAGAAAAGGCATGTACATGCGCCCATTCCCCTTCGTGATCATTACCTTGCCGTGGTGAAGGGACTTGCGTATCACAATGAAGCAATGACCGGCGCCTAGATGAGTGTCTCGGGGGGCACACAAAAGATAATAAGGTCGTTGCTTCATTGTGGTCAGACCAAATTTGATCAGCTGGACAGTCACTGTTATGTCATTCAGCTACATCAGCCAGGCGACCATATGGGCTGTAAAGCCACCAAAACCTGCACTCTCGCCATGGTGCGCACCAGTCCAGCACGGCCGTCACTACACAAACAGCTGTTTGCGGTGCGTTAAACGGTGAGTTTGGTGTGTCAGTGTGAAGCAGTACCTTAATTACACTACCTGATTGATGTATACACATGCAAGATGTTTTAAAGCACTTTAGGCCTGTCATTTAGCATTCAATGTGATTTCTGCCCTTAAAACGCTGCTTTGCGTCAAATCCAGATTTTTCCCGGGGGCTTTGGGCGTGTATCCCACTCCGCCATGCCCCCCTCCAGGTGTTAGACCCCTTGAAACATCTTTTCCATCACTTTTGTGGCTAGCATAATTTTTTTTTTTCAAAGTTCGCATCCCCATTGAAGTCTATTGCGGTTCGCAAACCTTCCGCGGAAGTTCGCGAACCCGGTTCGCGAACCTAAAATCGGAGGTTCGGCCCAACTCTACCTATCACCTGCACAACCTCGCAGACCAGGTGAGACCTGTCCTGTCGGCTAAAAGTGGCCACTAACTGTCCAATTTCTAGTGAAAAATTGTTTGAGTGACCAGAAATTCTGATCGGATTGGTTGTAAATAACATCCGTTGATGGACACAATCGATTATGAACGAGTGAAAAAAATGTCGTCCGAATGAATTTTCGACGTACCAAAATTTGGATTTTCTTGTTGGTTGTGATAGATAGGAAGTAGAGATTGGTTTGTTTGGTGTAGTGAACAATGTATTATAATATTTCACTTCTGATCAGAATTTCTGATCGCTCGAAAGATTTTTCGCTAGAAATTGGATCATTAGTGGCCACCTTAAGAGCCATTTCCAGTACACACTGTGAGCACGGCCTTTTTTTTCCCTTTGTTCCAGTGGAGTCCTTAAAGCTGCACCAGTGGAACCTCCTCCTCACCTGATGGCACAGCATCTAAGGTCTCTGTATCCCGATACCCAATGCAGCTATTGCTTCTGATGGTCCTTGGTGTGTTGTACAGAAACTCTCAGAGCAACCCTGAAGCGAGACAAAGACTTACATGCTTACCTAAATAGAAGGTTCTGCATCTAATAGAGCCTTCCTGGTCCGGTCTCTGTGTCCCTCCAGTCATATAATGCTCCACACAGGTTATTCCCTCTGCATATTCCCTCATTATTCCCCACATACCATCCCACTTATCATCAATCATCATCAATCATCTAATAATAATAATGATTATCATCATTTGGTTCTACAAGAACAGAGAGAGTGACATACTTACATAGGGTGAGACCTGGAAGAGAGAAAAAAATAAGAAATTGGTTAGATTCTATTTTTTATTTAGTAATCCTCCCCACCCCCTACCCCCATTTGCCCACAGCCTCTTATCCTCTTATACTGGCCAAGAGAAACACAAGAGCTGTAAGATGTCCCATCTGATCAGGCAATGGTGATTGTGACTGAGAAATCCAGCTCTCAAAGCTTCCAACACAACAATAAAAATTGCTTTATTTCAGCTAATTTTATATAGTAAATAAAGGGAGTTCTGTTCCTGGCATTTGCCATCTTGCTTCCCTCTGACTGAAGCCAATTCTGATGTCATTTTCTCCCTTCACCTAGAAACTGTCATATCTAGCTTGCTTTGTAAACATGTGAGCACAGCAAGATCAGGTTGCAGCAGCTTTGCACTGAACTGCCCTCAGCCAATCAGTGAGGAGCAGGAATGTGGGAGGGGTGATAACAAGCTTCTCATCAATAGAGCCAGGCTGAGTGAGATAAGATTTCTTACAGGGGGGAGGCAGGGAGAGGGAGGGAGGGAGGGCTTGGAACAAAAAGGAAAAAAAAAGTGGAAATGTATTATAAAAAACGAGAAATAAATACTTACAAAAAAAATAAAATAAAATGAACATCCTGGGAGCGATCATAGCCCACCAACAGAAAACTCTGTTGGTGGGCAGAAAGGGGGGGGGGAATCACTTGTGTGCTGAATTGTGCGGCCCCACAGTGAGCCCTTAATGCTGCAGTGGCCTTAATTGTCAAATATAGCCTGGTCACTAGGGGCGTTTAAGACCGTGGTCCTTAAAGAGACACTGAAGCGAAAAAAAAATGATGATATTATGATTTGTATGTGTAGTACAGCTAAGAAATTAAACATTAAGATCAGATACATCAGTCTAATTGTTTCCAGTACAGGAAGAGTTGAGAAACTCCAGTTGTTATCTCTATGCAAACAAGCCATTAAGCTCTCCGACTAAGTTAGTCGTGGAGAGGGCTGTTATCTGACTTTTATTATCTCAACTGTAATTGAACTGTTTACTTTTCCTCTGCCAGAGGAGAGTTCATTACGTCACAGACTGCTCTGAAAGACTAAAGGTGGCCATACACTGGCCCGATTTGCGGCAGTTTCGACAGCAGATTCGATCACTGGGATCGAATCTGCTGCCAATCGTTCGCGCAACACGCACCCGCCGATCCGATTTCCTCCCGAAATCGGATCGGTCCGTCGATCGCGCCGTGCGGGAAATTACCCTCGATCGCCCGCGGGTAGGGAGCGCGTCGCTAGCGGCGGCCGATCCGATCAGGTATACATTACCTGAGGCTGGCTCCCGGGCATCCCGTCCGTCACTGCTCCCGTCATGGCGCCTCCGGCATCCTCGCATAACTTCCGCTGTCATGCCAGTGACAGCGGAAGTACAACTAGAGGGCGCTCTATTTGAACTTCCGCTGTCACTGGTGTGATAGCTTAAGTTCTATGCGGATGCCGGAGCCGGAGGTGCCACATGACGGGGACATCACGCCCGGGAGCCAGCCTCAGGTAATGTATACCGGCGGGGGGAGCGGCGGCAGCACCACCACAACAGATTGTGATCGGTTTCAGGCTGAAATCGATTCACAATCTGTTTGCAGGAAAGGCAGCCATACGATCCCTCTCTGATCAGATTCGATCAGATAGGGATCTGTCAGCTGGTCGATCTGATGGCACATCGACCAGTGTATGGCTGCCTTAATTTTGAATGCTGAGTGTTGTGTAATCTGCACATATTATAGAATCATGCAATGTTAGAAAAAACACTATATACCTGAAAATAAAAGTATGAGAATATTTTCTTTGCTGCTAATCTTCTAGTAATTATTCATAGTACACAACCAATTCATTATATCATATATTTTTTTCCGCTTCAGTGTCTCTTTAAGTGGTTAAGGTAGCCATACATCTAGCGATGATGGGCAGATTCGATTAAGAGACAAATCTCTCTCTGATCTAATCTGATTAGAGAGAGATTTGTCAGCTTCCCATACACTGCAGGCCAATACTCGATCAATTTCAGCTTGAAATCTCTCGGGAATCGTCTAAGCCCGCCACTATTCCCTTATGTATAAGTGTGTATGTATGTGCTGTGCGCTGTCAGCATGTATGGGAAATGTAACGGGCAGCGGCGGATTCAGAAGAGGACGGGCATTGAAAAGAAGGACAGATAATGTATAAATGCACATACACATACATGTACATACACATTTATACATACATAACCAGCGCCGGGAGTTTCAACGCTCATTCTGATATCGCTTGCCATCAGGGGCGTAACTAGAAGTCCCCAGGCCCCCCTGCAAGAATTTGAGCTGCTCCCCCCTGGGGCCCACTCATGGCCATTTTGGGGGGGGGCAGGAGGGGTCACAGCATGAGGGGAGAGCTTTGCACATCAGCGGGGAGGGGGGACAGTCCCCCCCTCCCTCACCTCGGGCTCTACCCTCTGCACTCCCCTCCTGCATCTATCTAAGGGGCAGCAGCGGCGGCAGCAGCTATAATTACCTCCATTTACCACCGAAGGTCTCTCCAATCTGCAAGGGCTTCACATTACTTCCTGTTACAGGAAGTAATGTGAAGCCCTTGCAGATTGGAGACCTCCGTGGTGAATGGAGGTAATTATAGCTGCCGCCGCCGCCGCCGCTGCTGCCCCTTAGATAGATGCAGGAGGGGAGAGCCAGAGGTGAGGGAGGGGGGCCATGAGAGGGCCCCAGGGGGGGGGGGGGCGGGCCCCCCCATGGGGGCAGGGGCGGCTTCCTCTATTGTTACTCCAGTGCTTGCCATTAACACCGTGCACCCAACCAACTGCCATGGCCCGAGATCTTGCAGCATGCCCGATCGATTAATGCAACCAATTTTGGCCCCAAATTGGTTGCATTGTTGACCGGGCATGCATTTTGCGGCACCAATTTTAATTCAATTTGATTATAATAATTGGAATCGGATGGTCGATTGGCCGCCAAGTCGCCTGATGTACAGCCACCTTCATAGTTGAGGGAACAACAAGGTTAGATAATTGGCAAGATTTGTGTGTTGTGTTTTGATAGCTGTACCGGTTACAGACTTACCTGTTATGTATGTGACTGCGGCAGTTGTAGCGGTTGTGCTTGTAGTTGTTGGTGTTGTGGTTGGTGTTGTAGTTGTGCTAGTCGTTGTTGGAGTAGCTGTAGATACCACAGTGAGTCTTTTTGTACTTTCAATTGTAGTCAAGATGTTAATAACATGATCTGAAAAAATAATTATAAATAATTCTTAAAGACTGTGACAATTTTCAAACTTTTGAAATGCCCCTGCTTGAGTTGAAAGATCTCTGGCAATTTCATTTCGGCCCTTTGCACACTTGCACGCTGCGTCGCCCTGCATTACTCTTCACCCACCACATTCCCGCCGTGAGACTTGCGCACTTCCCGCGATGTGACAGGATGCGCCAGAAGTATCTAAATTGCCGCAATGACGACACAAAGTCAATGGGCGACGAAGTATGTGTGCAGGTCGGGAGCGCGGTGCGACACACAGACTGATGGGTATCCCAGTGACATACTTCCTGTCCAGCAAGGAGTACGTCACTGAGCTGGGGGCGGGCCTATGAATATGATGCCGCACCGTGACACAGGGTCATATGACGGCTGATTCCTGTGGTGCGGTGCTGCAATTAGTAGGTGTGCAGCCGGCCTCAGTCTTGTTTCTTTTCAGAACAAATGGGGCTTTCTTTTGATACCATTTAATTAAATTTGTAATTTGCTTGTTTTTTTAGAGAAAATATTCTTAAAAAATGAAGAAAAAAAAAAAGTAGAATTTTCTGAATGTCTCAACCAAAAACATGTAAATATTTAATATTGCAGCAATAAAACTTTCAGAAACAGATTGCTTCATATGTTTCATGTATTCTATGCAGAAATGTCAAAGTGATGTAGATTATTTACACTGCATTCCAAATTATTAAGCAAATTATATTGACTCTTATTTTGCTAAATAGTTAATGCAAGTGGTAGTCAGAATATGTTTTTGAGTCATCCATCAGTAGCCTATAATAAGTTACTGAACAAACCTCATAATGATAACAGTATGTTTTTAAAAAATAAAAATAAAAAGCACTGTTCCAAATTATTACACACAACAGTAATCAAGAGATTTTATAGGTTGTAAGGAACTGAAAAGGGTCATTTGTTGAATTTGCAGCATTAGGAGGTCACATTATTTACTGAAATCAAAAGCTATTTCAATCAAAACATCTTAACAGGTCAAGTTACATATGGGCATAGGACCCCTTATTTGATAGTAACTTTACAATTCTTGCATCCACTGAACTTGTGAGTTTTCTGAGAGTTTCTGCTTAATTTCTTTGCAAGATGTCAGAATAGTCTCCCAGAACTGCTGTTTGGATGTAAACTGCCTCCTACCCCATCTTTTGCCTCAGGTTGTCCTACCACCGTACTCGTATACAGACACTCGTTGACAGCTTTTTCTTGTTGGAGCAGGCGGTCGAACATGAGGAGCTTGAATTTCAGCGAGTCGGGCTGTTGCAAATTAAACGCCCCACTTGCAGGTTCTTTTCCTGCTGAATGTCTGAAAAGCGCGCCGTGGAACGCCTGAAATGAATACATACCTTCCTGGACTGCTGGAGGACCTCCTGTATGCTTGGGTACTTACAACTAAATCATTATATAATGAGATTCAACACATGTGCCAAGCAGGGCACATGTGTTAACTTGCCCAACCTCAACGCCACCAACAGATTGCTTCCGTTATCACACACTGCGTACAAATTCACATCCGAATGCAAATTTGTTTTTGCGTGTTCCGCAACAAATTCGCACTGCACAAGTGAAAACGGGCCCTTAGAGCAGAGAGGAGTTCTGACGTCCGCATATGGGCCTGTGTGTCTAAAATCTGTATATATAAAATTGGATATATGTGTGTGTGTGTTTGTGTATGTATGCATGTATGTGCCGCGATCACTCGAAAACGCCTTGACCAATTTCAACAAAACTTGGTATACAGATCCCTTACTACCTGGGATGATATGCTCTGAAGGTCTCGTGACCCTTCTGCCCACCTGGGCGGAGCTACACACAGCCAATCAGATTTCACCCATTCATGTCAATGGGAAAAATGGAAAAGGCTGCCATTCTCACAGTAATCAAGCCAGAGTCCCCAGACCTGGCACAGTTGGTTACTTTGTGACTGAGGTTACAAATCCAGGAAAAGTGGGTGGAGCATTAAACAGCCAATAAAATTTCAGCCATTCATTTTCAAAGGGAAAATGTAAACTGCAGCCATTCTTAGACTATTAATCACAGGGTTGTCAAATTTGGCACACTTGGCCAATGAATGAAAGGGATTAATATTCAGGAAAGAGGTGGAGCCTAAAAGAGCCAATCAAAATTCAAATGTTGATTTTCAAGGGGAATATTTAAACTGCTGCCATTCTAATGGTGTGTACACACTTGAAAAGATAAATGAAAGATATAAGACCAATTTTACCCCCTTCCATGTAGTATGAGAGCCATACCTACACAGTCTATTCTATGGAGCTGAACTCCCCATCAGACAGAAATCTTACCCCCTTCCATGTAGTATGAGAGCCACACCTACACAGTCTATTCTATTGAGCTGAACTCCCCATCAGACAGAAATCTTACCCCCTTCCATGTAGTATGAGAGCCATACCTACACAGTCAATTCTATTGAGCTGAACTCCCCATCAGACAGAAATCTTTGCAAGATGCTGCACACAAAGATGCTGTACACATTCAAAAGATCATTATCTGCAAAAGATCTGTTCCTGCAAAAGATCCGTTCCTGCAAAATGCATTCATAGTCTTTGATATCTGCAGATCATCATACACACCTTGTTTAACTGACATTCATCTGCAGATCAGACAATCATCTGAAGATCTGAAAATCCATCCTGGTGGATCTGATCTACAGATGAATGTCTGTTAAACAAGGTTTGTATGAGATCTGCAGATACTATAGACTATGAATGCATTTTGCAGGAATTGATCTTTTGCAGGAACAGATCTTTTGATGTCTCTGTCACACCCCTGCTCATGTCCCTGCCACACCCATAATCATGCCCCTGCCACACCCATAATCATGTCACTGTCAAACCCCTGCTCATGTCCCTGCCACACCCCTGCTCATGTCCCTGCCACACCCCTAATCATGCCCTGCCACACCCATAATCATGTCCCTGTCACACCCCTGCTCATGTCCCTGCCACACCCCTGCTCATGTCCCTGCCACACCCCTAATCATGCCCCTGCCACACCCATAATCATGTCCCTGTCACACCCCTACTCGTGTCCCTGCCACACCCCTACTCGTGTCCCTGCCACACCCCTAATCATGTCCCTGCCACACCCCTAATCATGCCCCTGCCACACCCCAAATCATTCTCCTGCCACACCCCTAATCATGCCCCTGCTAAACCTCAAATAATGCTGCTGCCACACCCCTAATCATGCCCCTGCCACACCCCTAATCATACCCTGCCACACCCCTAGTCATATATATCACAGAAGCAGAAAACATCATTTTATAATTCAGACCACGCTGGCTGGATATTGCACTGCTAGGGGAAAAGTGTGATATAAATGTTCTTTGTCTTGTCGTCACACTGACCTTTTCTGTCATCAGAATTTTTCCTTCATATGAGCATTGATAATAAATAAGAAGTTTATAAATATACAGGATGAGAATAACGTTTACAGTCAATTATAACACATTATTCAGTAGAAGAATACTTATATTTACACATATCTGTCCATCAGTCCTGAAAGAGGGACATATGAGGAGGAAAGAGGGACAGGGGGAGCTATGTATACACATATTACACAGATCTGTCCATCAGTCCAGAAAGAGGGACACATGAGGAGGAAAGAGGGACAGGGGGAGCTATGTATACACATATTACACAGATCTGCCCATCAGTACTGAAAGAGGGACACATGAGGAGGAAAGAGGGACAGGGGGAGCTATGTATACACATATTGCACAGATCTGTACATCAGTCCGGAAAGAGGGACACATGAGGAGGAAAGAGGGACAGGGGAAGCTATGTATACACATATTACACAGATCTGTCCATCAGTCCTGAAAGAGGGACACATGAGGAGGAAAGAGGGACAGGGGGAGCTATGTATACACATATTACACAGATCTGTCCATCAGCCCTGAAAGAGGGACACATGAGGAGGAAAGGGGGACAGGGGGAGCTATGTATACACATATTACACAGATCTGTCCATCAGTCCTGAAAGAGGGACACATGAGGAGGAAAGAGGGACAGGGGGAGCTATGTATACACATATTACACAGATCTGTCCATAAGTCCTGAAAGAGGGACACATGAGGAGGAAAGAGGGACAGGGGGAGCTATGTATACACATATTACACAGATCTGCCCATCAGTCCTGAAAGAGGGACATATGAGGAGGAAAGAGGGACAGGGGGAGCTATGTATACACATATTGTACAGATCCGTCCATCAGTCCTGAAAGAGGGACACATGAGGGGGGAAGAGGGACAGGTGGAGCTATGTATACACATATTACACAGATCTGTCCATCAGTCCTGAAAGAGGGACACATGAGGAGGAAAGAGGGACAGAGAGAGCTATGTATACACATATTACACAGATCTGTCCATCAGTCCTGAAAGAGGGACACATGAGGAGGAAAGAGGGACAGGGGGAGCTATGTATACACATATTACACAGATCTGTCCATTAGTCCTGAAAGAGGGACACATGAGGAGGAAAGAGGGACAGGGGGAGCTATGTATACACATATTACACAGATCTGGCCATCAGTCCTGAAAGAGGGACATATGAGGAGGAAAGAGGGACAGGGGGAGCTATGTATACACATATTACACAGATCTGCCCATCAGTCCTGAAAGAGGGACACATGAGGAGGAAAGAGGGACAGGGGGAGCTATGTATACACATATTACACAGATCTGTACATCAGTCCTGAAAGAGGGACACATGAGGAGAAAAGGGGGACAGAGGAAGCTATGTATACATATATTACATAGATCTGTCCATCAGTCCTGAAAGAGGGACACATGAGGAGGAAAGAGGGACAGAGGGAGCTATGTATACACATATTACACAGATCTGCCCATCAGTCCTGAAAGAGGGACACATGAGGAGGAAAGAGGGACAGGGGGAGCTATGTATACACATATTACACAGATCTGTACATCAGTCCTGAAAGAGGGACACATGAGGAGAAAAGGGGGACAGAGGAAGCTATGTATACACATATTACACAGATCTGTCCATCAGTCCTGAAAGAGGGACACATGAGGAGGAAAGAGGGACAGGGGGAGCTATGTATACACATATTACACAGATCTGTACATTAGTCCTGAAAGAGGGACACATGAGGAGGAAAGAGGGACAGGGGGAGCTATGTATACACACATTACACAGATCTGTCCATCAGTCCTGAAAGAGGGACACATGAGGAGGAAAGAGGGACAGAGGGAGCTATGTATACACATATTACACAGATCTGTACATCAGTCCTGAAAGAGGGACACATGAGGAGGAAAGAGGGACAGAGGGAGCTATGTATACACATATTACACAGATCTGTCCCTCAGTCCTGAAAGAGGGACACATGAGGAGGAAAGAGGGACAGGGGGCAATGTATACACATATTACACAGATCTGTCCATCAGTCCTGAAAGAGGGACACATGAGGGGGAAAGAGGGACAGAGGGGAGCTATGTATACACATATTACACAGATCTGTCCATCAGTCCTGAAAGAGGGACACATGAGGGGGAAAGCGGGACAGAGGGAGCTGTGTATACACATATTACACAGATCTGTCCATCAGTCTTGAAAGAGGGACACATGAGGGGGAAAGAGGGACAGAGGGGAGCTATGTATACACATATTACACAGAACTGTCCATCAGTCCTGAAAGAGGGACACATGAGGAGGAAAGAGGGACAGAGGGAGCTATGTATACACATATTACACAGATCTGTCCATCTGTCCTGAAAGAGGGACACATGAGGAGGAAAGAGGGACAGAGGGGAGCTATGTATACACATATTACACAGAACTGTCCATCAGTCCTGAAAGAGGGACACATGAGGGAGAAAGAGGGACAGAGGGAGCTATGTATACACATATTACACAGATCTGTCCATCAGTCCTGAAAGAGGGACACATGAGGAGGAAAGAGGGACAGAGGGAGCTATGTATACACATATTACACAGATCTGTCCATCAGTCCTGAAAGAGGGACACATGAGGGGGAAAGCGGGACAGAGGGGAGCTATGTATACACATATTACACAGATCTGTCTATCAGTCTTGAAAGAGGGACACATGAGGGGGAAAGAGGGACAGGGGGAGCTATGTATACGCATATTACACAGATCTATACATCAGTCCTGAAAGAGGGACACATGAGGAGGAAAGAGGGACAGGGGGAGCTATGTATACACATATTACACAGATCTGTGCATCAGTCCTGAAAGAGGGACACATGAGGGGGAAAGAGGGACAGGGGGAGCTATGTATACACATATTACACAGATCTGTCCATCAGTCCTGAAAGAGGGACACATGAGGAGGAAAGAGGGACAGGGGGAGCTATGTATACACATATTACACAGATCTGTCCATCTGTCCTGAAAGAGGGACACATGAGGAGGAAAGGGGGACAGGGGGAGCTATGTATACACATATTACACAGATCTGTCCATCTGTCCTGAAAGAGGGACACATGAGGAGGAAAGAGGGACAGGTGGAGCTATGTATACACATATTACACAGATCTGTCCATCAGTCCTGAAAGAGGGACACATGAGGGGGAAAGAGGGACAGAGGGAGCTATGTATACACATATTACACAGATCTGTCCATCTGTCCTGAAAGAGGGACACATGAGGGGGAAAGAGGGACAGAGGGAGCTATGTATACACATATTACACAGATCTGTCCATCAGTCCTGAAAGAGGGACAAATAAGGAGGAAAGAGGGACAGATTGATTGGGTTCCCGAAGAGGGACTATCCCTGTAAAAAAAAAATCATTTTTCAATTGTGTTTCTTTTATTAGCTTCATTATATTATTATTATTACTAGCTGATTGCCCGGTGTTGCCCGGGTAAGTATTTGGCTGGTGTTGGCTCCGCCTACTTTTTCTAACCCTAACACACAATTACTCACTGACCAAGTTTGTGAGCTTTGCGGTTTTTGGTATCAATAATCTGCATTGAAATGAAACAAATCTGATTGGCTGTGTGTGGCTCCACCCCCTTTTCCGAATTTGAACCCCAGTCACCCAATAACCAACTGTACCAGGTTTGAGGCCTGTGCCATTAACAGTTCAAGAATGGTAGCAATTAAATATTCCCCTTGAAAAGCAACAGGTGAAGTTTGATTCACTTTTGTAGGCTCCACCCACTTTTCTGAATATTAATTCCAGTCATCCATTGACCAACTGTGCAAAGTTTAAAAACCCTGCCATTAACAGAATGGCTGCAGTTTACATTTTCCCAGTGAAATTTGTATTTGTCCCCACCCATTGATGACCCGGTGTTGCCCAGGTATGTATTTGACTGGTGTTGGCTCCGCCCACTTTCTAACCCTAACACACAAACACTCAATGACCAAGTTTGTGAGCTTTGGGGTCCTTGGCATCAATAATTTGTATATTCCCATAGAAATTAAACAAATCAGATAGGCTGTTTGTGGCTCCACCCCTCTCCAGCATTTGAACCCCAGTCACCCAATGACCAACTGTAGCAGGTTTGAGGCATCTGCTATTACCAGTGTAAAAATGGCAGCAATTGAAATATTCCACTTGAAAATCAACAGGTAAATTTTGATTGGCTATTATCGGCTCCACCCACTTCCCTGATCATTAATCTCAGTCACTCGGTGACCATCTGGGCAAAGTTTGGGAACCCTGAAATAAACAGTGTAAGAAGGGCTGCAGTTTACACTTTCCTAGTGAAATTTGGTTTTGGCTCCGCCCACTTTTTGTAACCTGGACACAAAGTCACTACTCAATGCCCAAGTTTGTGAGTTTTGGAGTCCTTGGCATCAATAATTTGTATTTTCCCATGAAATGAAACAAATCTGATTCACTGTTTGTGGCTCTGTCCCCTTTTCTGAATTTGAACCCCAGTGACCCAATGACCAACTGTACCGGGTTTGAGGCCTGTGTCATTAACATTGAAAGAATGGCAGCAATTTTAATATTCTCCTTGAAAAGTGACATGTGATTTTTGATTGGCATTTTAGGCTCCACCCACTTTTCTGAATATTAATCCCAGTCACCCAGTAACCAGCTATGCTAAGTTTGAGAACCCTGCCATTAACAGTGAAGAAGGGCTGCAGTTTACAATTTCCCTGAAAAATCTGTTTTTAACTCCACCCACTTTGTGTGACCTTGACACAAAGTCACTACTCAATGACCAAGTTTGTGAGCTTTTGGGTTCCTGGCATCAAAATTGTGCTAATGGAAGCAGTTTATCCAGCAAAGAAATCTGGCTGTTTTTGGCTCCACCCCTTTACTGAATTTGAACTCCAAACACTTAACACAATTTCATATGTAAGGAGTTTTAGGCGGGAGTCAGGTTCCTTCTTCCTTCAGCCTTTCACACACACATGCAAACATACAAGCAAGAACAATAGGCCTTTATTAATATACCTACAGATTACTCAGCAATCAATGTGTTTATATTTTGTAATTATTTATAATGTAATTAAGATTTGTACCTTTATTGATTTATTTTTGAATATTCATGAGAGATCAATAATGCTTAATTAAACAACCACAACCTTTTAGATAATTTATTCTGGTCTCTGGAAGACTTTGTTTAACAACGACTGACTGTAGCAGGTTTGAGGCCTCTGCTATTAACAGTGTGAGAATGGCTGCAGTTTCAATATTCCCCTTGAAAATCAATAGGTAAATTTTGATTGGCTCTTGTAGGCTCCACCTACTTTTCCGAATATTAATCCTAGTCACCCAGTGACCATCTGTGTGAAGTTTGAGAACCCTACCATTAACAGTGTAAGAAAAGCTGCAGTTTACATTTCCCCATGTAAAAAGTTAGTTGTTTTTGGCTCCGCCCACTATTTCTAATCTTGACATACAGTCACTTAACAACCAACTTTATGAGCTTTGGGGTCTTTGGCATCAATAAGTCGCATTTTACCATTGCAATTAAACAAATCTGATTGTCTGTTTTTGGCCCGATCCCTTCAGAATTTAAACCCCAGTCTCCCAGTGACTGACTGTAGCAGATGTTAGGCCTCTGCCCTTAAGAGTGCATGAATTGCAGCAAAGTAAATATTCCCCTTGAAAATCAAAAGGTGAATTTTGATTGGCTGCTGTAGGCTCCACCCACTTTTCTGAATATTAGTCCCAGTCACCCAGTGGCCAACTGTGTCACGTTTGAGAACCTTGCCAATAACAGAATGGCTGAAATCAATCTAACAAATCTGATTGGCTGTTTGTGGCTCCACCCCTTTAGTGAATTTGGACCCCAGTCACCCAATGACTGACTGTATCAAGTTTGAGGCCTCTACCACTAACAGTGTAAGAATAGTAGCAATGTGAATATTCCCCTTGAAAATCAATAGGTACATTTTGATTGGCTGTTGTAGGCTCCACCCACATTTCTGAATATTCATCCCAGTCACCCAGTGGCCAATTGTGTAAAGTATGGGAACCCTGCAATGTAAAAAATGAAGTTGTTGGCACCGCCCACTTTTTCTAACCTTGACATACAGTCACTCAATTATCAAGTTTATCAGCTTTGGGGTCCTTGGTATTAATACTTTGTATATTCCCATTGAAAAATAAACAAATCTGGCTGTTTGTGGCTCCGCCCCCTTCCTGAATTTGGACCCTAGTCACCCAGTGACAAACTGTACCAGGTTTGAGGCATCTGCTTTTAACAGTATAAGAGAATGGTAGCAGATGAAATATTCCCTTTAAAAATCAAAAGGTGAATTTTTATTGGCTGTTGTAGGCTCCACCCACCTTCCAAGATCATAATCTGTCACCCAATTATCAACTGTGCAAAGTTTGAGAACCCCGCCATTAACGGTGTAAGAATGGCTGCAGTTTATATTTTCCCAGTAAAAGTTATTTTGGCTCCGCCCACTTTTTGTAACCTTGACACACAGTCACTCAATGACCAAGTTTGTGAGCTTTTGGGTTCCTGACATCAAAAAATGTGTGAATGGAAGCAGTTTATCCACCAAGGAAATCTGATTGGCTGTATGTGGCCCCGCCCCTTTAGTGAATTTGGACCCCAGTCACCCAATGACCGACTGTAGCAAGTTTGAAGCCTCTGCCATTAAAAGTGTAAGAATAGCAGCAGTTTAAATATTCCCCTTCGAAAATCAATATGTGAATTTTGATTGGCTGTTGTAGGCACCACCCACTTACCTGAATATTAATCCCAGTCACCCAGTGACCAAGTGTGGCAAGTTTAGACCCCAGCGATTAACAGTCTAAGAATGGCTGCAGTTTACATTTTCCCATTTAAAATGAACGGCTGAAATTTGATTGGCTGTTTTATGCTCCGCCCACTTTTCCTGGATTTGTAACCTCTGTCACCAAGTGACCAACTGTGCCATGTGTGGGGACTCTGGCTTGATTACTGTGAGAATGGCAGCCTTTTACATTTTTTCCATTGACTTGAATGGGTGGAATCTGATTTGCTGTTTGTAGCTCCGCCCAGGTGTTCTGGGGGGACCCAAGACCCCCAGAACATATCATCCCAGTCACCCAGTGACCAACTGTGTCAAGTTTGACAACCCTGCCATTAACAGTGTAAAGGTGGCCACTAATGGTCCAATTTCTAGCAAAAAATCATTTGAGCGATCAGAAATTCTGATCGGAAGAAAAATCGTTCACAACACCATCAACAAACCAATCTTTGCTTCCTATCTATCACAACCAATCAAAAAAATCCAAATTTCACTTTTAAAAAAATCCAGTCGGAATTTTTTTTTTAAATCGTTCATAATTGATTGTGCCCATCAACTGAGATTTTCAACCAATCCGATCAGAATTTCTGATCGGTCGAACAATTTTTCGCTAGAAATTGGACCGTTAGTGGCCACCTTTAGAATGGCTGTAGTTTATATTTTCTAGAGATGGGACGACGAATCCGGCGAATCCACGAATCCCTCGAATATTGGGAAATATTCGAGATTCGTGGATTCGAATCCCGACGCCATTTTCCACTTTACGAATCCGCCGAATCCCGACGCTGCATCGCCGCGCATCCGCCGCTCGCACTCGTCCTCCTCCGACCCGCGCCTCCTCCGACCGCCCCGCGCCTCCTCCGCCCGGCCGCCCGCATACTTTGTATCAACTCACCCGTCCAGTGGAGCGCAGACAGAGCGGCAGACCTCTCGCTGACTTCCTGGTTCCCTCTAGTGACGGCTTTTACAATGACGTCATCAGTAAAAGCCGGTCCGGCCACTAGAGGGAACCGAGAAGGAAGGAAGAGGTCTGCCGCTCTGTCTGCGCTCCACTGGACATGTAAGTTGATACTTATGCAGGGGTGAGCGAGGAGGCACAGGGGACGGAGGAGGCCATTAGTGTTGGGCGAACATCTAGATGTTCGGGTTCGGGCCGAACAGGCCGAACATGGCCGCGATGTTCGGGTGTTCGACCCGAACTCCGAACATAATGGAAGTCAATGGGGACCCGAACTTTTGTGGTTTGTAAAGCCTCCTTACATGCTACATACCCCAAATTTGCAGGGTATGTGCACCTTGGGAGTGGGTACAAGAGGAAAAAAAAATTAGCAAAAAGAGCTTATAGTTTTTGAGAAAATCGATTTTAAAGTTTCAAAGGGAAAACTGTCTTTTAAATGCGGGAAATGTCTGTTTTCTTTGCACAGGTAACATGTTTTTTGTCGGCATGCAGTCATAAATGTAATACATATAAGAGGTTCCAGGAAAAGGGACCGGTAACGCTAACCCAGCAGCAGCACACGTGATGGAACAGGAGGAGGGTGGCGCAGGAGGAGAAGAAGGCCACGCTTTGTGAGACACAACAACCCCGGCCTTGCATGAGGGCAAGAAGCGTGCGGATAGCAGGCTTTGTACCGCCATGCAGTCATAAATGTAATAAAGATAAGTGGTTCAATAAACAGGGACCACGCGGCAACGCTAACCCAGCAGCAGCAGACGTGATGGAACAGGAGCAGGCGCAGGAGGAGAAGGCCACGCTTTGTGAGACACAACAACCCAGGCCTTGCATGAGGGCAAGAAGCGTGCGGATAGCAGGCTTTGTACGGCCATGCAGTCATAAATGTAATAAAGATAAGTGGTTCAATAAACAGGGACCACGCGGCAACGCTAACCCAGCAGCAGCAGACGTGATGGAACAGGAGGAGGCGCAGGAGGAGAAGGCCACGCTTTGTGAGACACAACAACCCAGGCCTTGCATGAGGGCAAAAAGCGTGCGGATAGCATGCTTTGTACCGCCATGCAGTCATAAATGTAATAAAGATAAGTGGTTCAATAAACAGGGACCACGCGGCAACGCTAACCCAGCAGCAGCAGACGTGATGGAACAGGAGCAGGCGCAGGAGGAGAAGGCCACGCTTTGTGAGACACAACAACCCAGGCCTTGCATGTGGACAAAAAGCGTGCGGATATAGCAGCAATGCTTTTTGCCGCCATGCAGTCATAAATGTAATACAGATGAGAGGTTCAATAAACAGGGCCCGGAAACGCAACACCATCCCAGATGTTCATTGGTCATGTTACTTGGTTGGGGTCCTGGAGTGTTGCGTAGTCATTTCCAATCCAGGATTGATTCATTTTAATTTGAGTCAGACGGTCTGCATTGTCTGTAGAGAGGCGGATACGCCGATCTGTGACGATGCCTCCGGCAGCACTGAAACAGCGTTCCGACATAACGCTGGCTGCCGGGCAAGCCAGCACCTCTATTGCGTACATTGCCAGTTCGTGCCAGGTGTCTAGCTTCGATACCCAATAGTTGAAGGGTGCAGATGGATGGTTCGACACAGCTACGCCATCTGACATGTAGTCCTTGACCATCTTCTCCAGGCGATCGGTGTTGGAGGTGGATCTGCACGCTTGCTGTTCAGTGGGCTGCGGCTGCATGGGTGTCAGAAAATTTTCCCACTCCAAGGACACTGCCGATACCATTCCCTTTTGGGTACTAGCTGCGGCTTGCGTTGTTTGCTGCCCTCCTGGTCGTCCTGGGTTTGCGGAAGTCAGTCTGTCTGCGTACAACTGGCTAGAGGAGGGGGAGGATGTCAATCTCCTCTCTAAAGTCTCCACAAGGGCCTGCTGGTATTCTTCCATTTTGACCTGTCTGACTCTTTCTTCAAGCAGTTTTGGAACATTGTGTTTGTACCGTGGATCCAGAAGGGTATAAACCCAGTAATTGGTGTTGTCCAGAATGCGCACAATGCGTGGGTCACGTTCAATGCAGTCTAGCATGAATTGAGCCATGTGTGCCAGAGTCCTACCAGAATCCTCATCATCCTCTTGTGAGCGTTGTGATAGTTGTTGTGATGCATCATAGTCGTCACCTTCCTCCTGGTCTGCTTCTGCTGACCATTCGCGTTGAATTGTGGAAGTCCAACGTGCACCGCTCTGGCCCTCGTCAGTGGTGGCATGAAATTCCTGCTCCAACTCCAGCTGTTCCTCCTCCTCTTCTTCGTCATAGCTGCTGGGGCCAGCGTTCCCTGAGGCGGATGGCCTGATGTTGGTACCATCACGCTGATCGTTTTCTCCTTCAGATTCCCCCAGTTGCATCATGACAGCTGTTTCCTTGATTTTTAACATCGACCTCTTCAGTAAACACAGCAGTGGTATGGTAATGCTGACTGAAGAGTTGTCACTGCTCACAAGCAACGTGGATTGCTCAAAATTTTGGAGGACTTGGCAGAGGTCCAACATGTTGGCCCAATCGGATCCACAGAAGCTTGGCAGCTGGCCGGATGCGCCTCGGTACTGCGCCGTCATGTACTGGACCACTGCACTCTTCTGCTTGCAAAAGCGGGCTAGCATGTGCAGCGTAGAATTCCAGCGCGTAGGGACATCACACAGCAAGCGATGGTGGGGGAGATTGAAGCGCTCCTGCATCTTGGCGAGTGCCCCCGAAGCAGTACTGGAATTTCTACAATGTTTGGACACTCGACGCACCTTCAACAGCAGATCGGGCACGCCTGGGTATGTCCTCAGGAACCGCTGAACTACTAGGTTCATCACGTGCGCCAGGCAAGGGATGTGTGTCAGCTTAGCCAACCTTAAAGCGCGAATGAGATTACTCCCATTATCACACACAACCATGCCCGGTTTCAGGTCCAGCGGTGCCAGCCACAAATCCGTCTGTTCCTTTATTCCCCTCCAAATTTCCTCCCCTGTGTGCTGCTTATCCCCAAGGCAGATTAGCTTCAGCAACGCTTGCTGACGCATGCCAACAGCTGTGCTGCACTGCTTCCACGATCCTACTGCTGCTGGGTTAGCGTTTCCGGATGAGGTACAGCTTTGAGATGCGTTGGAGGAGAAGGAGTCAGAGAGGTAGGTGCTGCTGTTATCCAGTGGGAGGGACGGCGGTGCAGCTGTTTGTGGCGTGGGCAACACCCGTGCCGTAGCAGGTGAGGAATCGCTGCCAGGCTCCACAAGGTTCACCCAGTGCGCGGTAAGGGAGATGTATCTACCCTGGCCGAACGCACTCGTCCAGGTGTCAGTGGTGAGGTGAACCTTGCAGGCAACGGCATTCTTCAAGCTTCGGGTTATTTTGCTGACCACGTGCTCATGCAACTCAGGCACTGCAGAGCGTGCAAAGTGGTAGCGGCTGGGAACCACGTAACGTGGGATGGCCACTGACATCATGCCCTTGAAGCTGTTTGTCTCCACCAATCGATATGGCAGCATTTCGCAGGCCAGAAGCTTGGCTATGCTGGCTGTTACTGCCACGGCCCGGGGGTCATTTGCTGGCAATTTCCTCTTGCGCTCAAACATCTCCGACACAGACAACTGAACCGTAGCGCTGCACACGGAAGGGCTGTTGGTTGTTGTGTTTGATGAACACTGGGAGACCTCAAGAGCACTACTCCGGAAAGTGACAGTGTCAGCGTCGTCTGATGTTTGTGAATGTTGTGAACCACGCAATGGCTGGGCTACTGCTGCTGCTGAGGCGGGTCTGGTGAACCCAAGGGAGGCAGTGTTGTTTCTGGTACCCTGTCCTGACGCGTTTGCCCAAAGAGTGGGATGTTTGGATAGCATGTGACGGCTCATGCTGGTGGTGGAGAGGTTGTTAATATTTTTCCCCCTGCTCAGGCGGGTCTTGCACACCTTGCAAATCGCCATGGTAACATCCTCAGTGCAGTCTTCAAAGAAAGCCCAGACTTTGGAGCACCTGCCTCCTTGCTGGCGATTTCTGTTTGCTCCTCTTTTGCCTCTCACTTGAACTTCCACGCTTGTGGTGCCTGAAATTGCGCGCCGCCTACCTTGTGGCACAAGGCGAACTCGTGCAGCAGTGTGTTCTTCAACAGACTCATCTGTGCTGCTGCTACGACGGCGATGTTCTCGTTCACAAACAAAATCTGGGTCTCTGTCCACATTGTCCATACCCTCCTCTTCCATCTCCTCAAACTCGTCATATGTCATTGTGGGCCACCGCCGTGGAGTAGAGCTCCCCACAACAACCTCTGCGCAGCACACTCCAACGTCGTCTTCCAGATCTTGTCGGCCGACCTCCTGCAATTGCAACCCCTCCTGCCCAAATTGCTCTGGGATTTGGGTTTCCGAGTCCTCTTCGGACTCGCCTCGTATTTCAGTGCGCGGTACATTTCCCACAGTTAACGGTTGTGAATCCAGGCACAACATTTCTGGCTGTTCCTCCATTGACCTTTGAAAGGTGGAAGTTTGTTGGGCTGGGAATAGCTCCTGCGAATACCCCATTGTGTCCTGAGGTAATTCATCGGACTGGTTATCTGGCAGTTGTGTGCGTGGTGTCGCTGCCGGTTGTGTCAGCTTTGTGCCCACTGGCTCCTTGTAACTGGCTGAGGACTCGGACCTCGTGCGTGATGTGCTGGTGCTGCTTAACCCACTGCTGGACGCTTGAGAGGTCATCCAAGTAATTATCTGGTCCTGTTCTTTTGGATTTGTGAGGGTTGTTGTCCTGGACAACATGGGTGGTATTGAGTGGGTTTTCTTGGGTGCTCCCCTGTGGCCTGTACGTGAACCGTCAGGGGAAACACCTCTTCCCTTGCCCCTCCCTCTTTCACCGGATTTCTTCCTCATTTCACTTATCCTTACAGTACACGCTGACTGGCAGCAGTACAGTGGCAGTACAGAAATGCTATACAGTACCACTATTCCCAGCAGCGACACAGAGCACAATGCTATACAGTGACGGGTGAGCGGTGTACCACTATTCCCAGCAGACACAGAACAGTGAACAGAATGCTATATAGTGTGGCTGAGCGAGCGGTGTACCACTATTCCCAGCAGACACAGAACAGTGAACAGAATGCTATATAGTGTGGCTGAACGAGCGGTGTACTACTGTTCCCAGCAGACACAGAACAGTACACAGAATGCTATATAGTGTGGCTGAGCGAGCGGTGTACCACTATTCCCAGCAGACACAGAACAGTGAACAGAATGCTATATAGTGTGGCTGAACGAGCGGTGTACTACTGTTCCCAGCAGACACAGAACAGTACACAGAATGCTATATAGTGTGGCTGAACGAGCGGTGTACTACTGTTCCCAGCAGACACAGAACAGTGAACAGAATGCTATATAGTGTGGCTGAGCGAGCGGTGTACCACTATTCCCAGCAGACACAGAACAGTGAACAGAATGCTATATAGTGTGGCTGAACGAGCGGTGTACTACTGTTCCCAGCAGACACAGAACAGTACACAGAATGCTATATAGTGTGGCTGAACGAGCGGTGTACTACTGTTCCCAGCAGACACAGAACAGTACACAGAATGCTATATAGTGTGGCTGAACGAGCGGTGTACTACTGTTCCCAGCAGACACAGAACAGTGAACAGAATGCTATATAGTGTGGCTGAGCGAGCGGTGTACCACTATTCCCAGCAGACACAGAACAGTGAACAGAATGCTATATAGTGTGGCTGAGCGAGCGGTGTACCACTATTCCCAGCAGACACAGAACAGTGAACAGAATGCTATATAGTGTGGATGAGCGAGCGGTGTACCACTATTCCCAGCAGACACAGAACAGTAAACAGAATGCTATATAGTGTGGCTGAGCGAGCGGTGTACCACTATTCCCAGCAGACACAGAACAGTGAACAGAATGCTATATAGTGTGGCTGAGCGAGCGGTGTACCACTATTCCCAGCAGACACAGAACAGTGAACAGAATGCTATATAGTGTGGCTGAGCGAGCGGTGTACCACTATTCCCAGCAGACACAGAACAGTGAACAGAATGCTATATAGTGTGGCTGAGCGAGCGGTGTACCACTATTCCCAGCAGACACAGAACAGTGAACAGAATGCTATATAGTGTGGCTGAGCGAGCGGTGTACCACTATTCCCAGCAGACACAGAACAGTGAACAGAATGCTATATAGTGTGGATGAGCGAGCGGTGTACCACTATTCCCAGCAGACACAGAACAGTAAACAGAATGCTATATAGTGTGGCTGAGCGAGCGGTGTACCACTATTCCCAGCAGACACAGAACAGTGAACAGAATGCTATATAGTGTGGCTGAGCGAGCGGTGTACCACTATTCCCAGCAGACACAGAACAGTGAACAGAATGCTATATAGTGTGGCTGAGCGAGCGGTGTACTACTGTTCCCAGCAGACACAGAACAGTACACAGAATGCTATATAGTGTGGCTGAACGAGCGGTGTACTACTGTTCCCAGCAGACACAGAACAGTACACAGAATGCTATATAGTGTGGCTGAACGAGCGGTGTACCACTATTCCAAGCAGACACAGAACAGTGAACAGAATGCTATATAGTGTGGCTGAGCGAGCGGTGTACCACTATTCCCAGCAGACACAGAGTGGCAGTAAACAGAATGCTATATAGTGTGGCTGAGCGAGGTACACAGAGTGGCAGTAAACAGAATGCTATATAGTGTGGCTGTGCAAGCGGTGTACTACTATTCCCAGCAGACACAGAGTGGCAGTAAACAGAATGCTATATAGTGTGGCTGAGCGAGGTACACAGAGTGGCAGTAAACAGAATGCTGAGCGAGCGGTGTACTACTATTCCCAGCAGCGACACACAATGACTGGGGGGGACCCTGGCTAGCGTGGCTGGAGCGCGAACTACCCTGCCTGCCTACCCAAAGCTAAACCCACAGACAAATGGCGGAGATATGACGTGGTTCGGGTATTTATTTACCCGAACCACGTGACAGTTCGGCCAATCAGAGCGCGTTCGGGTCCGAACCACGTGACCCGTTCGGCCAATCACAGCGCTAGCCGAACGTTCGGGGAACGTTCGGCCATGCGCTCTTAGTTCGGCCATATGGCCGAACGGTTTGGCCGAGCACCGTCAGGTGTTCGGCCGAACTCGAACATCACCCGAACAGGGTGATGTTCTGCAGAACCCGAACAGTGGCGAACACTGTTCGCCCAACACTAGAGGCCATGGGGGTGAGCGACACCTACCTACCACTTTACCTACCTACCTGCCACTATACCTACCTAAAGGCCCCCTATACGTACCTACCTACCTACCTACCACTTTACCTACCTACCTGCCACTATACCTACCTAAAGGCCCCCTATACGTACCTACCTACCTACCGGGCACTATACCTACCTACCTACAGGCCCCTATACCTACCTAAAGGCCCCCTATACTACCTACCTACCACTATACCTACCTACCTACAGGCCCCTATACCTACCTAAAGGCCCCCTATATGTACCTACCTACCTAAAGGCCCCTATACCTACCTAAAGGCCTCTATACCTACCTACCTAAAGGCCCCCTATACGTGCCTACCTACCTAAAGGCCCCTATACCTACCTACCTATTTACCTACCTATACTTAAGGCCTTATACCCTGCTACCTATACTGAAGGTCCCTTTAACTACCTACCTACCTACAGGACACTATACCTACCTACCTACCGGCCACTATACCTACCTACCTACCTACAGGCCACTATACCTACCTAAAGGCCCCCTATACGTACCTACCTACCTACCTACCTAAAGGCCCCTATACCTACCTTCCTACCTAAAGGCCCCTATACTTACCTACCTACCTACCTAAAGGCCCCTATACCTACCTACAGGCCTCTATACCTACCTACCTACTTAAAGGCCCCCTATACGTGCCTACCTACCTAAAGGCCCCTATACCTACCTACCTAAAGGCCCCTATACCTACCTACCTACATACCTACCTATACTTAAGGCCCTATACCCTGCTACATATACTGAAGGTCCCTTTAACTACCTACCTACCTACAGGACACTATACCTACCTACCTACCGGCCACTATACTTACCTACCTACCTACAGGCCACTATACCTACCTAAAGGCCCCCTATACGTACCTACCTACCTACCTAAAGGCCCCTATACCTACCTACCTAAAGGCCCCTATACCTACCTACCTACATACCTACACTTAAGGCCCTATACCCTGCTACCTATACTGAAGGTCCCTTTACCTACCTAAAGGCCCCTATACCTACCTACATACCTACCTATACTTAAGGCCTCTATATACCCTGTTAACTATACTGAAGGCCCTATACCCTGCTACCTATACTGAAGGTCCCTTTACCTACCTAAAGGCCCCTATACCTACCTACATACCTACCTATACTTAAGGCCTCTATATACCCTGCTACCTATACTGAAGGCCCATATACCCTGCTACCTATACTGAAGGCCCCTATACCCTGCTACCTATACTGAAGGCCTATATACCCTGCTACCTATACTGAAGGCCCATATACCCTGCTACCTATACTGAAGGCCCATATACCCTGCTACCTATCAGAGGCGGGACAAGGTCCTCCAGCACCCAAGGCTGAGACACCAAAGTGCGCCCCTCCATCCCTCCCCCCCAGCCATCACACACTGATTGCTATTAGACTAAGAGGTGCCACAGGGCCCACAACCTCCCCAACACCTTAATATCTAGTTATCTGGCTTGCAGTCACTGCTATGTATCCCCTTGTCTTATTTCTTTCTGCTTCAAACACAATTAGGAATGACAGCTAAATGAATTGTGCGCCCCCTCCTACACTGCGCCCTGAGGCTGGAGCCTCTCCAGCCTATGCCTCGGCCCGGCCCTGCTACCTATACTGAAGGCACATATACCTTGCTACCTATACTGAAGGCCTATATACCCTGCTACCTATACTGAAGGCACATATACCCTGCTATCTATACTGAAGGCCCCTATACCCTGCTACCTATACTGAAGACCCATATACCCTGCTACCTATACTGAAGGCCCATATACCCTGCTACCTATACTGAAGGCACATATACCCTGCTACCTATACTGAAGGCAAATATACCCTGCTACCTATACTGAAGGCACATATACCCTGCTACCTATACTGAAGGCCTATATACCCTGCTACCTATACTGAAGGCCCATATACCTTGCTACCTATACTGAAAGCTACCAATATTGAAGGCACCCATACCTAGCTAGCTATACTGAAGGCACCTTTACCTCGCTACCTATACTGCGGGCAACTATACCACGGATCGCACAATTCGTATGTGCAGGATTCGTTAGATTCGGGATTCGAAAGGTTCGAGATATTCGAGAACCTTTTTAGATTCGGATCCGGATTCGGATTCGAAGAAATTGTGGATTCGTCCCATCCCTAATATTTTCCCATGTGAAAAAATGTGTTGTTGGCTCCGCCCACTATTTCTATCCTTGACATACAGTCACTCAATGGCCATGTTTATGAGCTTTGGGGTCTTTGGCATCAAAAAGTTGCATTTTCCTATTAAAATTAAACAAATCTGATTGGCTGTTTGTGGCCCGCCCCCTTCAGAATTCAAACCCCAGTCTCCCAGTGACTGACTGTACCAGATGTAAGGCCTCTGCCATTAAGAGTGTAAGAATGGTAGCAATGTAAATATTCCCCTTAAAAATCAATAGGTGAATTTTGATTGGCTGCTGTAAGCTCCACCCACTTTCCTGAATATTAATCCCAGTCATCCAGAGACCAACTGTGTCAAATTTGAGAACCCTGCCAATAACAGAATGGCTGAAATCAATCTAACAAATCTGATTTCTGATTGGCTGTTTGTGGCTCCACCCCCTTTAGTGTATTTGGACCCCAGTCACCCAATGACTGACTGTATCAGGTTTGAGGCCTCTGCCATTAACGAATGGTAGCAATGTAAATATTGCCCTTGAAAAATCAATAGGTGAATTTTCATTGGCTGTTGTAGGCTCCACCCACATTTCTGAGAATTAATCCCAGTCACCCAGTAGCCAACTGTGACAAGTTTGGGAACCTTGCCATTAACAATGTAAGAATGGTTGCAGTTTATATTTTCCCATCTAAAAATTTAGATATTGGCACCACCCACTTTTTCTAACCTTGACATACATTAACTCAATTACCAAGTTTATGAGCTTTGGGGTCCTTAGTATCAATCATTTTTATGTTCTCATTGAAATTAAACAAATCTGATGGGCTGTTTGTGGTTCCACCCCTTTCTGAATTTGAACCCTAGTCACCCAATGACCAACTGTAGCAGGTTTGAGGCCTCTGCCATTAACAGTGTAAGAATGGTAGCAATTTAAATATTCCCCTTGAAAATCAACAGGTGGATTTTGATTGGCTGTTGTAGGCTCCACCCATTTTCCTGAATATTAATCCCAGTCAACTAGTGACCAACTGTGCAGAGTTTGAGAATCCTGCCATTAACAGTGTAAGAATGGCTGCAGTTTATATTTTCACAGTGAAATTTAGTTTTTGCTCCACCTACTTTTTATGACCTTGACACACAGTCACTCAATGACCAAATTTGTGAACGTTCAGGTTCCTGGCATAAAAAATGTGTGAATGGAAGCAGTTTATCCACCAAGGAAATCTGATTGGCTGTTTGTGGCCCCTCCCCTTTAGTGAATTTGGACCCCAGTCACCCAATGACCAACTGTAGCAAGTTTGAAGCCTCTGCCATAAACAGTGTAAAAATGGCAGCAGTTTTAATATTCCCCTTGAAAATCAATAGGTGAATTTTGATTGGCTGTTGTAGGCTCCACCCACTTTCCTGACTCTTAAAGAGAACCTGTACTGAGTAAAATTATTTAAAATAAACACATGAGGTAACTTCAAATGAACATTACATAGTTACCTTGCCATCAGTTCCTCTCAGAAGCTCACCATTTTCTTCTTACAGTGATCCCTTCCAGTTCTGACAACATTTTGTCAGAACTGAAATATATCAGTTGCTGTCAGTTATATATCAGTTGCTGTCAGTTACAGCTGAGAGGAGAACTGATGTGTCCATGTTTCCCTATGGCTCAAGTGGGCGATGTTACAGTTTAACAGTGTGCTGACCAGGAAGCTGTTATGGGGTAGCAGCCATTTTCAAAATGGAGGACGGAGAATTCTATTGATCACACGGGACAAACAGGATGCAGGAGAGGAAAAATAGATTGAGGAGTAGACTACACAGGAGGTAAGTATGACTTGTGTATGTTTATTTTGACTTTTAACTTTCAGTTCAGGTTTTCTTTAAAGTGAACCTCCGGACTAAAAAATCTACTCAGCAAAACTGAAAAGGCTTGGTATTTCTTTAACAGTTTCACAGCATCAGAACTTTGTTTTTCTTACCAAAACATCATTTTTAGCTGCATTTTTACCTAAGCTCCACCCATTAAAGAAAGAAAGCCTGGGCTTTTTTTCCCTGATGCTGCGCAGAGCATGATGGGATTTCCTATGTTGTTATTCACGTTGCCTAGCAACTGGGAGAGGTGATCAGAACACAGGACAGTTGAAACTGTGTCTCATGCTCGCTGTCACCTCCTTTCAACCAAAAAGATGGCTGCCCTTATGAGATTATATTACCTATCTATTTTAATTAACATAACTAATGTAACTTAATGACAATATGTTTGTTTAGGCTGGAGTTCCTCTTTAAAGTGGATATGAGATAAACTTTTACTCATTGCATAATTGTGTTCCTTTCCTATTGTTTATAGGGCATTCCTCAAGCCAAATACTTTTTTGTTCTGTTTTAATACTCTAATTCCCTATAAACTAAACAAGCCTTGCCCACAGCTTTTCAGAGTGCCTTGGCACTCAGTCCCAGGTAGCAAGTGCTTATGGGAGCTCAGTCTGGGCAGGAGGAGGAGGAGGTTACTAGCCAGAGATTTCAAAGGTGGGGAGGGGGGAGTGACATTTTCCACAGGCTGAGGGGTGGAGATGCAGATCAGCTTGCCTCAGTGTAGTGTGACAAACAGAACATGGCCGCTCTCATTGTATCCCAGGAATAATTTATATATATATATATAAAAGTGTGTGTATGTGTGTACAGAGTGTGTGTGTGTGTGTGTGTGTGTGTGTGTACAGTGTGTGTGTGTGTGTGAGTGTGAGTGTGTGTGTGTGTGTGTGTGTGTGTGTGTGTGTGTGTGTGTGTGTGTGTGTGTGTGTGTGTGTGTGTGTGTGTGTGTGTGTGCGCGTGCACGTGCGTGTACATGTACAGTGTATGTGTATGTGTATGTGTGTGTGTGCATGTGTGCATATGTGCGCGTGCACGTGCGTGTGCATGTACAGTGTATGTGTGTGTGTGTGTACAGTATGTATGTGTGTGTGTGTGTGTGTGTGTGTGTGTGTGTGTGTGTGTGCGCGTGTGTGTGCGTGTGTGTGTGTCGTGATCACTCGAAAACGGCTTGACTGATTTGAACGAAACTCGGTATACAGATCCCTTACTACCTGGGATGATATGTTCTGGGGGTCTCACATCCTCCCCTGCACACCTGGGCGGAGCTACAAACAACCAATCAGATTTCACCCATTCATGTCAATGGGAAAAATGGAAAAGGCTGCCATTCTCACAGTAATCAAGCCAGAGTCCCCACACTTGGCACAGTTGGTCACTTGGTTACCGAGGTTACAAATCCAGGAAAAGTGGGTGGGGCATAAAACAGCCAATCAAATTTCAGCCGTTCATTTTAAATGGGAAAATGTAACTGCACCCATTCTTAGACTGTTAATCACTGGGTCTAAAACTTGCCACAGTTGGTCACTGGGTGAATGCGATTAAGATTCAAGAAAGTGGGTGGAGCCTACAGCAGCCAATCAAAATTAATCTAATGATTATTCAAGGGGAATATTTAAACTGCTGCCATTCTTACACAGTTAATGGCAGAGGCTTCAAACTTGCTACAGTCGGTCATTGGGTGACTGGGGTCCAAATTCACTAAAGGGACGGGGCCACATACAGCCAATCAGATTTCCTTGGGGGATAAACTGCTTCCATTCACACATTTTTGATGCCAGGAACCTGAAAGCTCACAAACTTGGTCATTGAGTGACTGTGTGTCAAGATTAAAAAAGTGAGCCAAAAACCAAATGTTACTGAGAAAATATAAACTGCAGCCAATCTTACACAGTTAATGGCAGGGTTCTCAAACTTTGCACAGTTGGTCACTGGGTGAATGAGATTAAGATTTTGGAAGGTGGGTGGAGCCTACAACAGCCAATAAAAATTCACCTTTGGATTTTCAAAGGGAATATTTAAGCTGCTACCATTCTTTTATACTGTTAATAGCAGATGCCTCAAACCTGGTACAGTTGGTCACTGGGTGATTAGGGTTCAAATTCAGAAAGGGGGCGGAGCCACAAACAGCCAATAAGATTTGTTTATTTTCCAATGGGAATATACAAAGTATCGATACCAAGGACCCCAAAGCTGATAAAGTTGATAATTGAGTGACTGTATGTCAAGGTTAGAAAAAGTGGGTGGAGCTAACAACTAAATTTTTTACATGGCAGGGTTCCCAAACTTTACACAATTGGCCACTGGGTGACTGGGATGAATATTCAGAAATGTGGGTGGAGCCTACAACAGCCAATCAAAATTCACCTATTGATGTTCAGGGGGAATATTTCCATTGCAACCATTCTTACACTGTTAATGGCAGAGGCCTCAAACCTGATGCAGTCAGTCATTGGGTAACTGGGGTCCAAATTCACTAAAGGGGTGGAGCCACAAACATCCAATCAGATTTGTTAGATTGATTTCAGCCATTCTGTTATTGTCAGGGTTCTCAAACGTGACACAGTTGGCCACTGGGTGGCTGGGATTAATATTCAGGAAAGTGGGTGGAGCCTACAGCAGCCAATCAAAATTCACCTTTTGATTTTCAAGGGGAATATTTACATTGCTGCCATTCATACACTCTTAATGGCAGAGGCCTCAAATCTGGTACAGTCAGTCCCTGGGAGACTGGGGCATAAATTCTGAAAAGGGGGCTGGCCAAAAACAGCCAATCAGATGATTTGTATAATTTCCATGGCAAAATGCAACTTATTTATGCCAAAGACCCCACAGCTTATAAAATTGGTCATTGAGTGACTATATGTCAAGGTTAGAAACAGTGGGCGGAGCCAAAGCCAAAAACCACTAACTTTTTACATGGGAAAATATAAACTGCAGCTTTTCTTACACTGTTAATGGCAGGGTTCTCAAACTTCACACAGTTGGTCACTGAGTGACTAGGATTGATATCCAGAAAAGTAGGTGGAGCCTACAAGAGCCAATCAAAATTCATCTATTGATTTTCAAGGGGAATATTGAAACTGCAGCCATTGTTACACTGTTAATGGCAGAGGCCTCAAACCTGCTACAGTCGGTCATTAAGTGATTGGGGTTAAAATTCAGTAAAGGGGCGGAGCAAAAACACCCAGATTTCTTTGCTGGATAAACTGCTTCCATTAGCACAATTTTGATGCCAGGAACACGAAAGCTCACAAACGTGGTCATTGAGTGACTGTGTGTCAAGGTTACAAAAAGTGGGTGGGGTCAAAAACAGATTTTTCTGGGAAATTGTAAACTGCAGCCCTTCTTCACTGTTAATGGCAGGGTTCTCAAACTTAGCACAGCTGGTTACTGGATGACTGGGATTAATATTCAGAAAAGTTGGTGGAGCCTTAAAAAGCCAATCAAAAATCACATGTTGCTTTTCAAGGGGAATATTAAAATTGCTGCCATTCTTGCACTGTTAATAGCACAAGCCTCAAACCTGGTACAGTTGGTCATTGGGTCACTGAGGTTCAAATTCAGAAAAGGGGACAGAGTCACAAACAGTGAATCAGATTTGTTGCATTTCATGGGAAAATACAAATTATTGATGCCAAGGACCTCAAAGCTCACAAAATTGAGGGACTGTGTGTCCAGGTTACAAAAAGTGGGTGGAGCCAAAACCAAATTTCACTGGGAAAATGTAAACTGCAGCCATTCTTACACTGTTTATGGCAGGGTTCCCAAACTTTGCCCAGATGGTCACTGGGTGACTTAATATTCCACGAAGTGGGTGGAGCCTATAATAGCCAATCAAAATTCATCTGTTGATTTTCAAAGGGAATATTTAAATTGCTGCAATTTTTACACTGTTAATAGCAGATGCCTCAAACCTGCTACAGTTGGTCATTGGGTGACTGGGGTTCAAATGCTGGAGAGGGGCATAGGCCACAAACAGCCTATCTGATTTGTTTAATTTCTATGGGAATATACAAATTATTGATGCCAAGGACCCCAAAGCTCACAAACTTGGTCATTGAGTGTTTGGGCATTAGGGTTAGAAAGTGGGCGGAGCCAACACCAGCCAAATACATACACAGGCAATGCTGGGTCATCAGTGGCTGGAGACAAATATAAAATTTCACTTGGAAAATGTAAACTGCAGCCATTCTTACACTGCTAATGGCAGGGATCTCAAAGTTTGGGCAGTTGGTCACTGGGTGACTGGGATTCATATTCAGAAAAGTGGGTGGAGCCTAAAAAGTGAATCAAACTTCACCTATTGCTTTTCAAGGGAAATATTGAATTGCTGCCATTCTTGCACTGTTAATGGCACAGGCCTCAAACCTGGTACAGTTGGTTATTGGGTGACTGGGGTTCAAATTCAGAAAAGAGGTGGAGCCACACAGATTTTTTCATTTCAATGCAAATTATTGATGCCAAAGACCACAAACCTCACAAACTTGCTCATTGAGTAATTGTGTGTTAGGGTTAGAAAAAGTGGGCGGAGCCAACACCAGCCAAATACATACCCAGGCAACGCCGGGCAATCAGCTAGTTAATCATAAACTTTTGAAGCTGTTTGCTGCTAGATTTGCTGTGTAAACGATCTAAACTTTAGATAAGATATATAGACAAGTTACTTATTATAGTTACTTTTTCATCTCGGATCCGCTTTAATCCCATTTACCCAGTGACCAAGTGTGCCAAGTTTGAGAACCCTGCGATTAACAGTCTAAGAATGGCTGCAGTTTACATTTTCCCTTTTAAAATTTCAGCCTTTCAAAGCTGAAGCTGCACCGGGGCTGGATCTTTCAACAAGACAACAACCCTAAACAGGGCCGGGCCGAGGCATAGGCTGGAGAGGCTCCAGCCTCAGGGCGCAGTGTAGGAGGGGGTGCACAATTCATTCAGCTGTCATTCCTAATTGTGTTTGAAGCAGAAAGAAATAAGAAAAGGGGATACATAGCAGTGACTGCAAGCCAGATAACTAGATATTAAGGTGTTGGGGAGGTTGGGGGCCCTGTGGCCCTCTTAAGCTCAACACACACCATACAATCTTGGTTGTACAGATTTACCAAATCTATGTAGTATAAGGGCCAACAGATTGAAAATACCTTCAATGATTGATTGGAAAAGCTCTTATACTACATGAAAGATTGAACAACCAAGATTGTATGGTGTGTGTTGAGCCTAAGTCTAATAGCAATCAGTGTGTGACAGCTGGGGTGGAAGGGATGGAGGGGCGCACTTTGGTGTCTCAGCCTTGGGTGCTGGAGGACCTTGTCCCTGCTCTGACCCTAAACACTGCTTAAAATCCACTTAGGGCTCATTCACACTAAGAAACGCAAAACACCGGCAATTTTTACCTGCTTTTTGCAGGAGTGATTTTTCAGCGGAAAAGCCACTGAACACTGCGGCGAATTTTCTGCAAATGCGTTTAGCGCTTCTATAGCACTAAAACGCGATTGCTGGGAAATTGCCTGAAAATGGTGCAGTTTGCGTTTTGCGATTTCGGGCAATTTGTGGAGTTTAGTGCAAATCAAACAAGTAAGAACGGGCCCATATGGTTTTATTACACTAGCGCTTTTAAAAAGCGCTAGCCATTGAGCGTTTTGCCGAAATCGCGGCAAAGCGGTCTAGTGTGAATGGGCCCTTAGGCATTCATGCAGAGGAACAAGTACAACATTCTGGAATGGCCATCTCAGTCCCCAGACCTGAATATAATTGAAAATCTGTGGTGTGAGTTGAAGAGAGCTGTCCATGCTCGGAAGCCATCAAACCTGAATGAACTAGAGATGTTTTGTAAAGAGGAATGGTCCAAAATACCTTCAACCAGAATCCAGACTCTCATTGGAACCTACAGAAAGCGTTTAGAGGCTGTAATTTCTGAAAAGGAGGATCTACTAAATATTGATTTTAGTAGTAACTGATTCATTTCTTTTTGTGGTGTACAGAGTTATGCACCTGCCTAATTTTATTTAAACAATTATTGCACGCTTTCTGTAAATCAAATAAACGTCATTTTACTTCTCAAATATCACTGTGTGTGTCTCGTATATGATATATTTAACTGACATTTTTTATCGTAACAACCAACGATTTATACAGGAAAATCATGACCATTAACAAGGTTGCCCACACTTTTGCATCCCACTGTACCTGGACTGTGACTGTTTACATGGTGTGTTCAATAAAAACATGGAATGCTTTGTGTGGTATCAGTGTAAACAGACTGTGATTGTCTATTGTTGTGACTTAGATGAAGATCAGATCACACTTTATGACCAATTTGTGCAGAAACCCATAGAATTCCAAAGGGTTCACATACTTTGTACTGCTATCATATATTGTCTTGCTTTTCCTTACACGCAAGCAACACAGAGACGTAATCACATGACTGTCACCAGCCAATAAAACATGTAGTACAAACTGACCACCACTCTGCCACTAGAATACTGCCTCTGTAGTCTGACGTGTGGCGGGGTAAACACTCACCTGTGCAGTAGACATCAAATCTGAGGCTAGGAGAGAACTTGTAGACATAATATCCACCTGGACAGGCCTTCACTGGAATAGTGCCCCCTTGTGTACATCCACCTGACAACCTGTTAATCAACAGAGACACCATCTGGATTCCATCTCCAATGCTTGGGTTGCTTCCTCCAAGGCTGAAGGGCTCCAGGGAACCACACATTAGAGGTCCCACACACCCTTCCTTCAGGCTGGATCCAGTGCCAACATAACGGTGCCAACCAACGAGGTTGCGGTCAGTGGGGAATCTTCCAGTGGAGGACATGTTGGCCAGTCGGTTGTCTCCATTGACCTGCTGGTAGTTATAACAAGGGTCAGCACACTGAGCTGCCCCACTGATCCACAGACAATCTACATCATTGCTGCAGGGGCTGGTTCCAGATCCACCGCATGGGGCATTCCTGTTGGCAATACACAAGTAGTAACCATTCCGGTTGACGCAGGTGTCTGTTGGAGAACACTTGTTCAGTGTAGGGCTGGCACACTCATCAATATCCACACATTGCTTATTGTCGTTACTCCAGGTGTAGCCATCAGGACAACATGTGTACGTGTCACACAGAGCCATGATTGTGCAGATTACACCATTCCCGACTAATCCAGGCTTGCAGGAACACACCACATAACCAGACTTAACATCACAGTTGATGTTCTCCGCAGAGTTACAATAACTGCATGTTTCAGCATCTGTGGAAAAGAGAAAATGTTAATGTGAAATGATGGACAACTTATGGGTCACTCATCATCTGTACACAGAAGTCTACAGAGTGTGATGCAGATAGCATGGCCTGAGCTGGTACTAGAATGGCCCTACGCTGATCCACAATGACCAGGAATCACCATGGATAGGGAGATTTTCCTGATCGATGAGCCACCCAATCACTGACATGGTGAAGGGTTCTCCATAGACTCTTCTGCCCTCTGCTGATAATATCAGGAGCCTGTTCCCTCTATTGGTGGCTATGCTCCAGATAGCATGGCCTAAGCTGGGATTGGCCTGGCCCTACTCTGATCCACAATGATCAGAAATCACCATGGGTAGGCAGATTCTCTTGACGATTGGGCTACCTAATCACTGACATGGTGAAGGGTTCTCCCTACCAGTCCTCAGACTCTTCTGCCCCCTGCTGGTAATATCAGGAGCCTGTTCCCTCTATTGATGGCTATGCTCCAGATAGCTTGGCCTGAGCTGGGATTGGCATGATGGTCCTACGCCGATACACTATGATTGGGAATCACCATGGATAGGCAGATTCTCTTGACCAATGGGCCATCCAATCACTGACATGGTGAAGGGTTCTCCCTACCAGGACTGTTCTGCCCTCTGCTGGTACTATCAGGAACCCGTGTCCTCCTCTATTGGTGGCTATGCTCCAGATAGCAAGGTCTTACATGGAGCGTTGAGTTAAGTGATGTGCAGCCCACTGTGTCATGTGAGTCCTCTTCCCTAAATGGAGGGTTGTGAAGAGTTTGTCCAGAGGAGACCCAACAGTGGGAGGAATCAAAACATATTAATTTTGGTGGCATTTACATCTTCATATCTGGAGAATAATCTACAACAATCAGGCAGTAAGCTCCTTTTGGTTGGGTCACCAGATAGATCACCCCCTTCACTTCCATTGACTTTATTTTACTCTTTCCATTTCATTTACTAAAGATGCTCATCACCTCTCCGTACATAGCAGAAGACATCCATAGTATTGCCTGCTGGCTCTCAGCTTCACCAAAGGTCCACCACTGGGTATGATTTCACTGTTTCCTTTGGTAAGTAAAGGGGCAGAAATGCTTTGGGAGATTTTAATATTCGAACACAGTAAATTTAGCACAGGAGACTTGGGTGCAGCTGGCGCCACCATGGGCGTAATAGAAATTATGGCTATAGCAGCGCACAGGGAGTAACTTCGGCGTAGTTACTTTTAAAACACAAGAATTCGGCTTCCAGCAATTGCTGAAAGCTGAATTATTTTATTATTTTATTCCCCACCATCCATGGCGGGCTGGAGGGGGAATAGTATTTAACACGGCCGGGGACCTGTGCAGCAGCAGGATCAGCCATATACCGGCTGTATCCTGTGCCCAAGTCTCCCGCGCCGATTTCTCTCGTACACTTTAATACTATCTGTGTTCCACTGAGATGGTTTTTTTACTCACTACCTGTGCTTTGGACCTACGTGGACTTTGGCAGCATTTCGGAGAAGCCAGGTGGTCTGTGGAAAGGAAGTCTCTCGACAGGAAATATGTGGACACAAATGATGTGGACATGAAAACTGTGCACAGGAAGTCTGTGGCAAACAAAAGAAATGACTCAGGAAGCTGAGATATTTCATATTTTACCATCAGCAGCATAATTAACTTCACACTGAGCATGCGTGCTACTCAGTGTGGGAGGAGCTTCCGGGCAGCATAATCAAACATTACATCGGTCCACATATTTCCTGTCCACAGACTTCCTGTGCAAGAAAAACAGCACATGCCCGGGTCTCAAACTGCAGAATTATTTCCACACCAGGGACATCGAGTCAAGCAGTCAGCACCCAAATCCACCAAGGATGCACAAAGTCTACATCAAACAAAATAAATGACTGGGTCTCCACCTGGACAATCATAGCACTTTAATTATACCATAGTGATAAAACACAACGTTTTGGCTGTAAGGCCTTTTCTCAAGTGTTACAGAGTGAAGTAAAAGCTCACATAAAAAATTCCATTAAGATCAATAAAACACACCCACATAGGGGGCGGGCACAAGCTTATAGAAGGAAAGGCCAATTTAAAGGGGAACACCACATTCACATGCATTATAAAAATCATTTCAAATTGAACGCATCATTTAATCCATTAGGGGCTAGAGTACTTAGCCTATCAATCCATCTGTGCTCCCATCTGAGTAGGGAAATCTACGCATCCATTCCCTCACCGATGTTAACTTTCTCGAGCACACACCAGCGTAAATCACCAAAAATATGTCCATTTTCAAAATAATGTTTCCCTATGGGAGAATGAAACTTTTTTTTCAGGATCATCATTCATGACACTTTTTGTACAATCTAATACCGACCCGCTCTAGCCGTTTGTCCCACATAACCCATCCCACAGGGGCATTTCAAAATATACACAGCATTAGAAGTAAGACAACAAAAATTGCCATTGATTTGAATTGTATTGCCCCTCGTGGGAAGCCTAATGGGGTCACCCTTAATAATTTCAGAACAGTTTTGGCAACTCAAAGAAGGAAAAGTCCCCTTCTACATAGACAAGAACGTACTTTGTGATGGAGCACTCTTTTAATATCCGCTCTAACTAACCTATCTCGAAGACTTTTACCCTTCTTGTAAACAAACGATGGAAGAGATGGAAATACTTTGGATAACAACGGTCTCCCTCTATGAGGGACCAATTGTCCAAAGCACGACTTTCACTAATTGTGCATAATTGTCATATGTAGAAATGAACAAAACATCTCTATTTTCATGTTCTCTGACCTTTTTCTTCCTAAGTTATTTCCTGTTCAATTCTGCCACCATTTGTGCCGTGTTTTTAACCTCCTCTTTTTTATACCCTCTGCCTGAAAAATCTGAACACCAGGGCAGGGGGTATTCCATGTGTTATGCTGGGATTAGTACTTATTTTTCTGCTGGAAAGGAGAGGTATAGCTTAAATAGTTTTTTTTTTTGCTGAACTTAATCTTTGTCATGACTCGATAAAATTTACTCTGGAGTTCCACCTCAACAATTTACACTTTTTGGACGTTGATGTGCAGTTTGATGGGGAAGGTTTTTATACTGATGTGTTCTGAAAAATACGGACCGTAATAATGCTTTATTAGCTAGTAGCTAGTGCTACCAGCTGCCACCCACAATCCTTAATATGTGGACTTTAAAAGAGCCAATTTATTTGAGCAAGACGCATAACATCCAGTGATGATGCTTACCAACTACAGCATCTATCTGAAAATGGCGCCTGCAAATAATGGCGCATGGTGTTGCAGCTAATCCGTTTGTCGCTTATCACTATTTAATGTTAAAGCCTTATTGTTATTTAGCTCTGTTTATTTTATTGAACATTAGCGTTAGCACACAGCAGGGGCAGCGCCAGGGGGGTGCTTGGGGGTGCTCGAGCACCCCCTAGAATTGTCCAAGCACCCCCAAAGCACCCCCTGGAGTGAACTGACTTCAGGCGTCTAAAATACGCCAAGTCAGTTCACAGAGCGGCAGCACGGAGCAGCAGGCAGGGCTACGGTAAGATGGCCGCCCGGAGCCCTGTTCTGCAGACTTCGAGTCTGCAGTGCATGGCTTCGGGCGGCCATTTTCCTGTAGCCCTGCTCTCTGCATGCAGGCAGGAAGTCTCGTCGTGACGTCTGGAAGGAAGAGGATCGTGGGCGCGCGGGCGCTGCGCGCCACAAGGAGGTCGGGACAGGAGGTCGGGAAAGAAGGTCTTCTGGCTGTAGGTGAGTAAATGGGTTTTTCTTTTCTTTTTCAGGTGATGCTGATTGTGCATATTGGGGCCATATCTGCTACGGATTGTGCATATTGGGGTCATATCTGCTACGGATTGTGCATATTGGGGTCATATCTGCTACGGATTGTGCATATTGGGGTCATATCTGCTACCGATTGTGCATATTGGTGTCATTTCTGCTACCAATTGTGCATATTGGGGTTTTCTGCTACCGATTGTGCATATTGGGGTCATATCTGCTACGGATTGTGCATATTGGAGTCATATCTGCTACCGATTGTGCATATTGGGGTCATATCTGCTACCGATTGTGCATATTGGGGTCATATCTGCTACCGATTGTGCATATTGGGGTCATATCTGCTACCGATTGTGCATATTGGGGTCATATCTGCTATGGATTGTGCATATTGGGGTCATATCTGCTACCGATTGTGCATATTGGGGTCATTTCTGCTACCGATTGTGCATATTGGGGTCATATCTGCTACCGATTTGTGCATATTGGGGCCATATCTGCTACCGATTGTGCATATTGGGGCCATATCTGCTACCGATTGTGCATATTGGGGCCATATCTGCTACCGATTGTGCATATTGGGACCATATCTGCTACCGATTGTGCATATTGGGACCATATCTGCTACCGATTGTGCATATTTGGGACCATATCTGCTACCGATTGTGCATATTTGGGACCATATCTGCTACCGATTGTGCATATTTGGGACCATATCTGCTACCGATTGTGCATATTGGGGCCATATCTGCTACCGATTGTGCATATTGGGGCCATATCTGCTACAGATTGTGCATATTGGGGTCATATCTGCTACCGATTGTGCATATTGGGGTCATTTCTGCTACCGATTGTGCATATTGGGGTTTTCTGCTACCGATTGTGCATATTGGGGTCATATCTGCTACGGATTGTGCATATTGGAGTCATATCTGCTACCGATTGTGCATATTGGGGTCATATCTGCTACCGATTGTGCATATTGGGGTCATATCTGCTACCGATTGTGCATATTGGGGTCATATCTGCTACCGATTGTGCATATTGGGGTCATATCTGCTACCGATTGTGCATATTGGGGTCATATCTGCTACCGATTGTGCATATTGGGGTCATATCTGCTACCGATTGTGCATATTGGGGTCATTTCTGCTACCGATTGTGCATATTGGGGTTTTCTGCTACCGATTGTGCATATTGGGGTCATATCTGCTACGGATTGTGCATATTGGAGTCATATCTGCTACCGATTGTGCATATTGGGGTCATATCTGCTACCGATTGTGCATATTGGGGTCATATCTGCTACCGATTGTGCATATTGGGGTCATATCTGCTACCGATTGTGCATATTGGGGTCATATCTGCTACCGATTGTGCATATTGGGGTCATATCTGCTACGGATTGTGCATATTGGAGTCATATCTGCTACCGATTGTGCATATTGGGGTCATATCTGCTACCGATTGTGCATATTGGGGTCATATCTGCTACCGATTGTGCATATTGGGGTCATATCTGCTACCAATTGTGCATATTGGGGTCATATCTGCTACCGATTGTGCATATTGGGGTCATATCTGCTACCGATTTGTGCATATTGGGGTCATATCTGCTACCGATTGTGCATATTGGGGCCATATCTGCTACCGATTGTGCATATTGGGACCATATCTGCTACCGATTGTGCATATTGGGACCATATCTGCTACCGATTGTGCATATTTGGGACCATATCTGCTACCGATTGTGCATATTTGGGACCATATCTGCTACCGATTGTGCATATTTGGGACCATATCTGCTACCGATTGTGCATATTGGGGCCATATCTGCTACCGATTGTGCATATTGGGGCCATATCTGCTACCGATTGTGCATATTGGGGCCATATCTGCTACCGATTGTGCATATTGGGGCCATATCTGCTACCGATTGGGCATATTAGGGCCATATCTGCTACCGATTGTGCATATTGGGGCCATATCTGCTACCGATTGTGCATATTGGGGCCATATCTGATAACGATTGTGCATATTGGGGTCATATCTGCTACCGATTGTGCATATTGGGGCCATATCTGATAACGATTGTGCATATTGGGGTCATATCTGCTACCGATTGTGCATATTGGAGCCATATCTGATAACGATTGTGCATATTGGGGTCATTGGACGTGTTTTTTGTTAAAATCTGCTCACATTACGTGTATTTTCTTGAGAAAACCTGCACAATTATGTGAATTTTCTGGGAAAAGGGTCACCAAAACTTGGGCCCTCTGTCTTTGCGTTGCACTTTTAAAGGGAACCCAAGGTGAGAATAATATTGAGGCTGCCATATTTATCTCCTTTTAAGTAATACCAGCTGCCTGGCTGCCGTGTTGGTCCTCTGCCTCTAATTCTTTCAACCATAGACCCTGAACAAGCATGCAGCAGGTCAGGGGTTTCTGACAATATTGTCAGAACTGACAAGATTAGCTACATGCTTGTTTCTGGTGTAATTCAGTTCACTACTACAGCCAAATAGATCAGCAGGGCTGCCAGGCAACTAGAATTGTTTAAAAGGAAATAAATATGGCAGCCACCATATCACTCTCACCCTGGGTTCACTTTAAATTACAGTTAGCCCCGCCCTCATCCGGTCATGACCACGCCCATTTTTTCGCCGCGGCCCGCTTCGCGCGCCGCAGGTTGTAGCCACGCCCGTTTTTTGCCGCGGCGCAGGTCGTCAGCTCCCCTGGAAATTGGTCCAGCACCTGCATAGCACCCCCTAAAAAAAATTCCTGGAGCCGCCACTGGCACACAGAACCCTCTCTGTACCTATCCCTAACCCCTGGACCTTCCCCCCAGGTGTTGCCAAACCCTTACCACTTCCCTGGTGGTGCCTAACCCTATGACTCCGCTGGTGGTGTGTGGTGTCTAACCCTAACCACCCTCCTGGTGGTGCCTAACCCTAACCACCCCCCTGGTGGTGTCTAACCCTAAGACCCCCCTGGTGGTGCCTAACCCTAACCACCCCTCTGGTGGTGCCTAACCCTAACCACCCCTCTGGTGGTGCCTAACCCTAACCACCCCCCTGGTGGTGCCTAACCCTAACCACCCCCCTGGTGGTGCCTAACCCTAACCACCCCTCTGGTGGTGCCTAACCCTAACCACCCCCCTGGTGGTGCCTAACCCTAACCATCCCTCTGGTGGCGCCTAACCCTAACCACCCCCCTGGTGGTGCCTAACCCTAACCACCCCCTGGTGGTGCCTAACCCTAACCACCCCCCTGGTGGTGCCTAACCCTAACCACTTCCCTGGTGGTGCCTAACCCTAAGACTCCCCTGGTGGTGCCTAACCCTAAGACTCCCCTGGTGGTGCCTAACCCTAACCACCCTCCTGGTGGTGCCTAACCCTAACCACCCCCCTGGTGGTGTCTAACCCTAAGACCCCCCTGGTGGTGCCTAACCCTAACTACCCCCCTGGTGGTGCCTAACCCTAAGACCCCCCTGGTGATGCCTAACCCTAACCACCCCCCTGGTGGTGCCTAACCCTAAGACCCCCCTGGTGGTGCCTAACCCTAACCACCCCTCTGGTGGTGCCTAACCCTAACCACCCCTCTGGTGGTGCCTAACCCTAACCACCCCTCTGGTGGTGCCTAACCCTAACCACCCCCCTGGTGGTGCCTAACCCTAAGACCCCCCTGGTGATGCCTAACCCTAACCACCCCCCTGGTTGTGCCTAACCCTAAGACCTACCTGGTGGTGCCTAACCCTAAATCTCCCCTGGTGGTGCCTAACCGTAACCTTGACAGTGTTACATTAAATCCATTCACCATTTTGCAGTTAAATAACGTCTGCAGTTTGGCTTATGTAGGTTAGCTATTGATAAATAACGTTACTGTGCGCAATAACGTCTGCAGTTTGGCTTATGTAGGGCGCTATTGATAAATAACGTTACTGTGGGCAATAACGTCTGCTGTTTGGCACATGAACGGCGCTATTGATAAATAATATTACTGTGCGCTGTTTTTCTTCTTTTTTCCCTGTGCGCCATTATTATGCAGTACTAACGATAAATAGCGATAAGCGTATCTTTCTAATGCGGCACCATTTTTATGCATAGGCGCTGTGCGCCATTATTCACTGATCCGCAACTACAAGAAAAAAGATTGGTGGAGAATTTTTCAGGCAGAGGATATAAAAAAGAGGAGGTTGAAAACACGGCACAAATGGTGGCAGAATTGGACAGGAAAGAACTTAGGAAGAAAGTGGTCAGAGAACATGACAATAGAGATGTTTTGTTCATTTCTACATATGACAATTATGCACAATTAGTGAAAAGTCGTGCTTTGGACAATTGGTTCTTCATAGAGGGAGACCGTTGTTATCCAAAGTATTTCCATCTCCTCCATCGTTTGTTTACAGGAAGGGTAAAAGTCTTCGAGATAGGTTGGTTAGAGCGGATATTAAAAGAGTGCTCCATCACAAAGTACATTCTTGTCTATGTAGAAGGGGACTTCTCCTTGTATGAGTTGCCAAAACTGTTCGAGCATTATTAAAGTGAAGGTCCAAGGACAAAAAAAACCAAAGTCCACTTACCTGGGGCTTCCTCCAGCCCCTGGCTGCCGTGCAGGGTTGCTTGTAAACTACGCCAGCACGAAACCTACGCATCGTAGTACGCAACTACGCGTCGTAGTTCGTAGGCGAAGTTGAAGAACTACACTTACGCATTTCCGCGTAGTCGTAGTCCCGCTATGCGTAGCTTCGCCCGCTACGCGTAGTTGACGTATGTATTGCGAAGTCAACTACGCGTGCGGTAACTGCATTGATATGGGTCATTGCGCATGCGCAGAAATTTTATTGCCCTTTGTACGCATACAATTTCGCATTGGATGTTGGAATGTATGCTTAAATTAGTTTGTGTATGCGCATAGTTAGCAGATTATTGCGGAAATTTTTCCGCATAAGGGCATAAGCGGTCGCATCAACTACGCAACGCAATACGTGAAGCTTGCGTATTTTAATGCATAGTCTACGGTATGCTAATGTAGCGAAGTGGCTGATTTCGGAACCGTAGATTGCGAAGCGTATTTGCAAAAAAATACGCGTAGTTCCAGCGCAGCGTAGCGAAGTTGGCTGCCTACGACCATCCCTGCTGCCGTGCCCCTGTGAAATGCCCCTGTGGGATGGATTATGTGGGACAAACTTCTAGAGCGGTTTGTGTGAGAATGAATGGGCATCGCAGCAATACTTGATTGTACAAAGTAGTATGATGATGAACCTGAAAAAAAGTCTGATTCTCCCATAGGGAAAGGTTATTTTGAACATGGACATATTTTTGGTGATTTACGCTGGTGTGTGCTCGAGAAAGTTAACATCAGTGAGGGAATGGATGCGTAGATTTCCCTACTCAGATGGGAGCACAGATGGATTGATAGGCTAAGTACTCTAGCCCCTAATGGATTAAATAATGCGTTCAATTTGAAATGCTTTTTATAATCCATGTACAGTAAATGTGATGTTCCCCTTTAAATTGGCCTTTCCTTCTATAAGCTTGTGCCCGCCCCCTATGTGGGTGTGTTTTATTGATCTTAATGGAATTTTTTATGTGAGCTTTTACTTCACTCTGTAACACTTGAGAAAAGGCCTTACAGCCAAAACGTTGTGTTTTATCACTATGGTATAATTAAAGTGCTATGATTGTCCAGGTGGAGACCCAGTCATTTATTTTGTTTGATGTAGACTTTGTGCATCCTTGGTGGGTCCGGGTGCTGACTGGTTGACTCCCTGTCCCTGGTGTGGAAATAATTCTGCAGTTTGAGACCCGGGCATGTGCTGTTTTTCTTGCACAGGAAGTCTGTGGACAGGAAATATGTGGACCGGTGTAATGTCTGATTGCGCTGCCCGGAAGCTCCTCCCACACTGAGTAGCACGCATGCTCAGTGTGAAGTTAATTATGCTGCTGATGGTAAAATACTAAATATCTCCGCTTCCTTACATCCTACACTCCCCAAATTTTTAGGGTAGGGAGGGGACCCCCCGAACTACCTCTATGCCAAATTGCAGCCCCTGAGCCCTGCTGGTTCAGGAGATAGATTAGAGAAACCTATCTAGGGAACCAGTGGGGCTCGGGGGCTGCAATTTGGCATAGAGGTCACTGGCGCTTGGAAGGGGGTATTCTGGGTGTCTGGAACCCCCTGCACTGACCAGAAGTGGGGCTGTCGTTTATTCAGCCATCCATTGGGCATCATCTCCTGAGACTGAACAGCGGCAGCCACGGATGTTATAGCGCAGCTGGCTGCCGCCTGCTCATGTGTGTGCGGGCCAGCGAGAGACAGACTCTGACTGGCAGTATGAGAGCGGGCGGGGGTGGTGCACAGATACATTACCTCTTGGCGGCGGTGATGGCGTCCGAGGTTTCCATGGCTACCTTTATCCTGGCTCTGATGTGACGTCACCACGCCATCCAGCCGCAGCGGCCATGCTCCTCCCTCTGAAGGCCATTGGAAGTAGAGTTGAGCTGAAATTTTCGTAATTTCGCATTACTATAATTACGCATGCGAAATTTGCGATTACGATGCGAAATTAGCGTAGCGAAATTGCCATTAAAATCGTAATTGAAAATACCGTAAGCGTAATTTTCAACGCGAAATTTCGCGTTTCGTTCATGCCGTAATTTCGCATTAAACGCTACCGTAATTTCGCGTTAAACCGTAACGCTCCGTATAATATAAAAAAGCCGCCGACTTTAAGGGTTAATAGCAAAGCCCCCTTAAATGCTAAGAGCCTCAAATTTGGAGAATATATTAAGGAGATCAGGAGGAATAAGAGGAAAACATTTTTTTTCAAAAAGACCTTATAGTTTTTGAGAAAATCGATGTTAAAGTTTCAAAGGAAAAATGTAAACATTTAAAAACCCGCCGACTTTAACGGTTAATAGCAAAGCCTGCTTAAAGTTTAGGAACACCAAATTCCCAGGGTATATTAAGGGGATCAGTGGGAATAAGAGGAAAAAAATTTTTTTCAAAAAGACCTTATAGTTTTTGAGAAAATCGATTTTTAAGTTTCAAGTACGAAAATGTCTTTTAAATGCGGAAAATGTCCGTTTTTTTTGCACAGGTAACAATAGTGTATTATTTTCATAGATTCCCCCAAGTGGGAAGAGTTTTACTTACTTCGTTCTGAGTGTGGGAAATATAAAAAAAAAACGACGTGGGGTCCCCCCTCCCAGACCTCTTTAACCCCTTGTCCCCCATGCAGGCTGGGATAGCCAGAATGCGGAGCACCGGCCGCGTGGGGCTCCGCACCCTGACTATACCAGCCCGCATGGTCCATGGATTGGGGGGTCTCGGAAGGGGAGGGGCAGCCAAGCTTTCCCCTCCCCCTCCGAGCCCTTGTCCAATCCAAGGACAAGGGGCTCTTCTCCACCTCCGATGGGCGGTGGAGGTGGAGGCCGCGATTTCCTGGGTGGGGGGTTCATGGTGGAATCTGGGAGTCCCCTTTAAAAAGGGGTCCCCCAGATGCCCACCCCCCTCCCAGGAGAAATGAGTATAGAGGTACTTGTAGTACCCCTTACCCATTTCCTTTAAGAGTTAAAAGTAAATAAACACACAAACACATAGAAAAAGTATTTTAATTGAACAAAAAACATAACCACGAAAAAAGTCCTTTAATATTCTTAATTAACCATTAATACTTACCTGTCCCTTTAAATAAATGATCCCACGCAATATCCTCGGAAATGTTCTATCAGTTACAATGTAACAAAGTTATTATGTAACAACTTTGTTACATTGTAACTACGCCGCACCCGACGCCACTCGCCGCTCAGCCGCCGCATACGCGTCCGTGCAGGACGCTAAGTCCCCGCAGCTCCCGCTGTCCACCCCGCCCACATCTGTCACCCACATGTCACCCACATGTGGGTGACATGTGGGTGACATGTGGGAGAGGCGGGGAGGGCAGCGGAGCCGGCGGGGACTTAGCGTCCTGCACGGACCCGACAGAGCTCTGAGCTATATAGCTCAGAGCTCTGAGAAGCATCTTTGTATTTGGGCTCCAAGGAGCCCCATTGGTCCTTAGCAGACCAATGGGGTTCCTTCAAATCAGAAGGAACCCCATTGGTCTGCTAAGGACCAATGGGGCTCCTTGGAGCCCAAATACAAAGATGCTTTCGAGAGCTCTGAGCTATCTGTCGGGTCCTGCAGCGCAGACGCGGCGGCGGCGGCGGCGGTGAGTGACGTCGGGTGCGGCGTAGTTACAATGTAACAAAGTTGTTATATTGTAATAACTTTGTTACATTGTAACTGATAGAACATTTCCGAGGATATTGCGTGGGATCATTTATTTAAAGGGACAGGTAAGTATTAATGGTTAATTAAGAATATTAAAGGACTTTTTTCGTGGTTATGTTTTTTGTTCAATTAAAATACTTTTTCTATGTGTTTGTGTGTTTATTTACTTTTAACTCTTAAAGGAAATGGGTAAGGGGTACTACAAGTACCTCTATACTCATTTCTCCTGGGAGGGGGGTGGGCATCTGGGGGACCCCTTTTTAAAGGGGACTCCCAGATTCCACCATGAACCCCCCACCCAGGAAATCGCGGCCTCCACCTCCACCGCCCATCGGAGGTGGAGAAGAGCCCCTTGTCCTTGGATTGGACAAGGGCTCGGAGGGGGAGGGGAAAGCTTGGCTGCCCCTCCCCTTCCGAGACCCCCCAATCCATGGACCATGCGGGCTGGTATAGTCAGGGTGCGGAGCCCCACGCGGCCGGTGCTCCGCATTCTGGCTATCCCAGCCTGCATGGGGGACAAGGGGTTAAAGAGGTCTGGGAGGGGGGACCCCACGTCGTTTTTTTTTTATATTTCCCACACTCAGAACGAAGTAAGTAAAACTCTTCCCACTTGGGCGAATCTATGAAAATAATACACTATTGTTACCTGTGCAAAAAAAACGGACATTTTCCGCATTTAAAAGACATTTTCGCCCTTGAAACTTAAAAATCGATTTTCTCAAAAACTATAAGGTCTTTTTGAAAAAAAAAATTTTTCTCTTATTCCCACTGATCCCCTTAATATACCCTGGGAATTTGGTGTTCCTAAACTTTAAGCAGGCTTTGCTATTAACCGTTAAAGTCGGTGGGTTTTTAAATGTTTACATTTTTCCTTTGAAACTTTAACATCGATTTTCTCAAAAACTATAAGGTCTTTTTGAAAATAAAAAATTTCCTCTTAATCCTCCTGATCTCCTTAATATATTCTCCAAATTTGAGGCTCTTAGCATTTAAGGGGGCTTTGCTATTAACCCTTAAAGTCGGCGGCTTTTTTATATTATACGGAGCGTTACGGTTTAACGCGAAATTACGGTAGCGTTTAATGCGAAATTACGGCATGATACGACTGTAATGCGAAAATTACGCGAAAATTACGCTTACGCGAAATTTCGCGAAATCCTTCTTCATTACGATTATGTACTTACGGCCATAATCGTAATTACACTAATTACGCGAAATTTCGCAAAATCGTAATTAGGTCATTACGCTCATCTCTAATTGGAAGACACGTCAGAGTATGCGTCCATGTGGAGAGAGAGGAGTACTGCTGCTGGATGAGTTCTCTTGAGTCACTGACTCGATAAGGCAAGTGCAGCCAGGGCTCACTAGTTAGAGGCAGGGTGGGGGATGTTTGGAAGCCAGCTAGCCATTCCATATGTGAGAGAGAGAGGGGGGGTTGTGTTGCCCAGCCCCATCTACACCATACGATTTGTCATGCGATCGATATGCAATCGCTGATCAAATTGATAAAATCCAAAATGCCCGATCAGGTTTCAATTCGATTTGCATTGATAACGAATGCATATCGAATCGAACCCTGATCAAACATGTTGGGCTCGATTCAGTAAACGGTGCTAATCCAGTTAGCACGCCTAAAGGCTTTGGGCATGCTAACTAGGGTGCTAAGTAGTTAGCACATACAAACTACTTAGCACCGTAGTTAGCACATGCAAACTTAGCACAGTAGTTAGCACATGCAAACTACTTAGCACCGTAGTTAGGACATGCAAACTACTACTTAGCACCGTGCTAACTAGGGTGCTAAGCTCCATGGTTAGATACCCCTGGTCTTGCTAATTATGATCTTGTAAAAGATAGAATATTTGGAAATGTAAATTCAATCTGAGCTCTATATATTATGTGACGATCATTATATTATTGTTAACAATACCTCTCATCTTCCACAGTGATAATTGATGCTGAAGCTACTGTTGGAAAAGTTAGGAGGTGCACTGCTACACTGCATATTCTGTCATATGTTCCTTTTCTTTATTGAATAAACACTGATTTTTTAAAAAAAACTAGGGTGCTAAGTAGTTTACATGTGCTAACTACGGTGCTAAGTAGTTTGCATGTGCTAACTACGGTGCTAAGTAGTTTGCATGTGCTAACTACGGTGCTAAGTAGTTTACATGTGCTAACTACGGTGCTAAGTAGTTTGCATGTGCTAACTACTTAGCACGTGCAAAGCATGTTAGCACATGCAAAGTGGCTTTTCACTGGCGTGCTAACACTTAGCACCCTTTTCTGAACCAAGCCCCTTGGATTTTATTGATTTGATCAGCGATCACATATCGATCGCATGAAAAATTGTATGTGAGAGGGAGAGAGGGGGGGTTGTGTTGCCCACAGCACAGCAATGTAAAGCCCCATCTACACCATACGATTTTTCATGCGATCCATATACGATCGTTGATCAAATTGATAAAATACAACATGTCCGATCCGGATTTGTTTCGATTTGCGTGATAACAAGAGCAAATCAAATCGAATCCTGATCTAGCATGTTGGACTTTATCGATTCGATCAGCGATCGCATGCCGATCACATGGAAAATTGTATAGTGTAAACCTTTCAGGAATCCCCCCCTTGAAAATCCTGGATTTGCCCCTGCACAGTCTCGCACGCATCCAATGGGATGCGTTCCACCACTCACTACTGCGCACTTCCTCCTTTCGGACGAATGGGACGCATGCAAGCGTGTGATATGCAAGCGGCGGACATCTGGGTAATTATTATCCCCCTGTCTTCCATACACACACCTGAGTCAATTAAGCCTCCATAGAATCACAAATTCGAGTAACTAGCTACTCGTAATTACTCATGATCATATCCCTGATTCTGAGAGCTCAGCCCTACCCAACATATATACGGCATACAGTATATATCATAACACTTATATAAATGGCTCTGAGAACAGTCCCTGGCCCTGCACAACAAGAGTGGGTCCTGCTGCATCACCAAGGGGACATGTCATGTGACACATAGAAGAGCCAATCACAGCCCGGCCTAACCACTGCTACTCTCTCAGCACAACAAGAGTGGGTCCTGCTGCATCACCAAGGGGACATGTCATGTGACACATAGAAGAGCCAATCACAGGCCGGCCTGACAGCTGCTACTCTCTCAGCACAACAAGAGGAGGTCCTGCTGCATCACCAAGGGGACATGTCATGTGACACATAGAAGAGCCAATCACAGGCCGGCCTGACAGCTGCTACTCTCTCAGCACAACAAGAGGACGTCCTGCTGCATCACCAGGAGGGACATGTCATGTGACACATAGAAGAGCCAATCACAGGCTGGCCTGACCGCTGCTACTCTCTCAGCACAACAAGAGGAGGTCCTGCTGCATCACCAGGGGGGACATGTCATGTGACACATAGAAGAGCCAATCACAGGCTGGCCTGACAGCTGCTACTCTCTCAGCACAACAAGAGGAGGTCCTGCTGCATCACCAGGGGGACATGTCATGTGACACATAGAAGAGCCAATCACAGGCCGGCCTGACAGCTGCTACTCTCTCAGCACAACAAGAGGAGGTCCTGCTGCATCACCAGGGGGGACATGTCATGTGACACATAGAAGAGCCAATCACAGGCCGGCCTGACAGCTGCTACTCTCTCAGCACAACAAGAGGAGGTCCTGCTGCATCACTAGGGGGGCATGTCATGTGACACATAGAAGAGCCAATCACAGGCCGGCCTGACAGCTGCTACTCTCTCAGCACAACAAGAGAAGGTCCTGCTGCATCACCAAGGGGACATGTCATGTGACACATAGAAGAGCCAATCACAGGCCGGCCTGACCACTGCTACTCTCTCAGCACAACAAGAAGAGGTCCTGCTGCATCACCAGGGGGACATGTCATGTGACACATAGAAGAGCCAATCACAGGCCGGCCTGACCGCTGCTACTCTCTCAGCACAACAGGAGGACGTCCTGCTGCATCACCAGGGGGACATGTCATGTGACACATAGAAGAGCCAATCACAGGCTGGCCTGACAGCTGCTACTCTCTCAGCACAACAAGAGGAGGTCCTGCTGCATCACCAGGGGGACATGTCATGTGACACATAGAAGAGCCAATCACAGGCCGGCATGACCGTTGCTCCGGATCTTATAGGAAGGATGTACAGGAAATAAGCCGGTGATGTACTTACATGATGTAAACACTGGAAAACAAAAGAAAAGAGAAAAATAAAATTAATATCACAATAATCAGTTCCCACCTCTCCCCACACACTCCCCCCCCCCCCCCCCCGCTGGTGAACTGGTACATGGATCTTTGGCTGCCATCTACTATGTCCCATCTAAAACAAGCCGTTTTTCCCACGATAGGAAAGCCATGTATGCAGAGTGCGCACTGCATGCGGAATATAGAAATAATGAACTTGTGTGTTTTAAAAATACATCTAAAAACCTAGTGAAAAACGCGTAACATATGGGTTTCCTGTGCGGCCCACAGTGCATTTTTGCATGCTTTTTCAGAGATGCACGCAATTTCAATAAGTGTGACCCCTGCCTGATTCATGGCTCTGCAGAGAATGAGGCATCTTGCACACTACATGCAATTCTGATTTGCAATTTTTAATCGGTACAGCATGCTGCATTTTTTTAGCATTTTTCTTTTTGTTTTGATAGTCTTCAGGGAAAAGCAGAATCGCAAATGGGAATTGCAGTGTGCAGGGGGCCTAAGTGTGATCTGAGCCGAGTCCCAGCTTCTCTCACTAGCTCTTGTAGTGGGAGGTAGTCATGCTTGTAGTTCAGTTACTCAGCAATATCCCTAGGGATGGTCGGTAACGCAAATTCCCATTTACAATTTTCCGTTTTTCCATTTCCTGTTTTCAAATTTCCGTTTTCCGATTTCTGAATGACTATTGGAAATGCGGGAATTTCAGTTCCACTGAATCGGAATGAACATCCCTAAATATAACTGGGGGATTAGCTGTAGCTGGGCAGAGGTTGATGTAACTGGAGTGCTAAGGCTTGCTTCACATATACAGTATTTCCACTCCAGTCCTGTCAGTTTTGCATCAGTTTTCTATCTGTTTCATCTGAGAAGACTGGACACCTTTTATGTGTGACCACACTCACAGAAAACGGAGAGAAAACTGACAGGACAGGATAAGACAAGACAGGACACCTTTTATGTGTGAACCTATCCTAACTGTTAATGTTATTGTGCTGTACCAGTGGAATTACCGTTATTTTGAATGTTACAGATACCTGTTATGTTTGCGGTTGTAGTCTGCAGATCTGCTTCTCGAGCTGTAATTGATACTACTGTAGTAGTAGTAGTTGTTGTAGTGGTTGGAGTAGTACTTCTTGTAGTTGTTGGAGTAGTAGTTGTAGTGGTTGGAGTAGTAGTTCTTGTAGTTGTTGGAGTAGTAGTTGTAGTGGTTGGAGTAGTAGTAGTTGTAGTGGTTGGAGTAGTAGTTCTTGTAGTTGTTGGAGTAGTAGTTGTAGTGGTTGGAGTAGTAGTAGTAGTTGTAGTGGTTGGAGTAGTAGTTGTAGTGGTTGGAGTAGTAGTAGTTGTAGTAGTTGTTGGAGTAGTAGTTGTAGTGGTTGGAGTAGTAGTAGTTGTAGTGGTTGGAGTAGTAGTAGTTGTTGTAGTGGTTGGAGTAGTAGTAGTTGTAGTGGTTGGAGTAGTAGTTGTAGTGGTTGGAGTAGTTGTTGTAGTGGTTGGAGTAGTAGTTGTAGTGGTTGGAGTAGTAGTTCTTGTAGTTGTTGGAGTAGTAGTTGTAGTGGTTGGAGTAGTAGTAGTTGTAGTGGTTGGAGTAGTAGTTCTTGTAGTTGTTGGAGTAGTAGTTGTAGTGGTTGGAGTAGTAGTAGTTGTAGTGGTTGGTGTAGTAGTTGTAGTGGTTGGAGTAGTAGTAGTTGTAGTAGTTGTTGGAGTAGTAGTTGAAGTGGTTGGAGTAGTAGTAGTTGTAGTGGTTGGAGTAGTAGTTGTAGTGGTTGGAGTAGTTGTTGTAGTGGTTGGAGTAGTAGTTGTAGTGGTTGGAGTAGTTGTTGTAGTGGTTGGAGTAGTAGTAGTTGGAGTAGTTGTTGGAGTAGTAGTTGTAGTGGTTGGAGTAGTAGTAGTTGTAGTGGTTGGAGTAGTAGTAGTTGTTGTAGTGGTTGGAGTAGTAGTAGTTGTAGTGGTTGGAGTAGTAGTTGTAGTGGTTGGAGTAGTTGTTGTAGTGGTTGGAGTAGTAGTAGTTGTAGTGGTTGGAGTAGTAGTTGTAGTGGTTGGAGTAGTAGTAGTTGTCGGAGTAGTAGTTCTAGTGGTGGTTGGAGTAGTTGTTGTAGTGGTAGTTGTAGGAGTAGTTGTTGAAGTGGTTGTTGGAGACGTTGTAATAGTTGTTGTGCTTGTATTTGTGGCAGTAGTCAGTAAAATTGGAATATTGGAAACAGGATCTGAAATGAAAAATAAAAATACATAAAAATGTTCCCAGCAACAGTCACAGAACATGCATTACAATTATTAGTAACTAATAAATGTTACTTTAGACTGTAAGTAGCCTGTCCATTGTCCGGCCTTTTTTTCAGAAGGGAGGTGAGTCCACCCACTTCCCCCTTTTTAACAATTTTAACTAATTTTATTCTACTTGGCGCCTCTGTTATCGTATTTCAATATTATTAAAGAAGGAAGCAGCTTGGATTAGGAGACTTGGTACATTAGAACCAGGAGGTCTAAATCGGGAATATGACCTTTTGCATATATCAACATTGACTAAGGCCTAGTGCACACCAGAGCGGTTCTGCTGCGGTTTGCGATCCGCTTGCGGGTGCGGGTCCGCTAGGGTAATGTATTTCAATGGGCTGGTGCACACCAAAGTGGGAGGCGTTTTGCAGAAACGCATACTCCCGGGCTGCTGCAGATTTTGGATTGCGGATGCGTTTCTGCCTCCAATGTAAAGTATAGGACAAACGCAAACCGCTCTGAAAAACGGCACTTCAGAGCGGTTCTCCAGGCGTTTTTGTTACAGAAGCTGTTCAGTAACAGCTTTACTGTAACAATATATGAAGTCTACTACACCAAAAACACTTCACAAAACCGCAAAATGCTATCTGAAACGCTACAGAAAAAGAAGAAAAAGCGTTTCAGAATCTGCTAGCATTTTGCGGATCTGCTAGCGGGTTTTGGTGTGCACCAGGCCTTAGTGTCTTATGGGTATCTGTACCCTTGTGTCTATACATTTTCTGTCATTACTGCTATTTATTTTGTATGTATATGACACTTCTAACAGTGTTGTATTGTTATCTTTGCCTTTAGATATCCCTGGGATGTGGCACGACTGGACTGGTGATGGGTGATGTATTAGATCATTTACCTGTGACCATTTCTTTATTTTTTCATTTTTCTGTGTGTGTTTATCACATTTTCCTTTAATTCTGGTCCCAGTGGGTGGCGCTCTATTGCTCTATAGCTGTGTTCTGTATGGGCATATCATATCAGCCTGCCCACGTTGGCTTTGATGTAATTGTTTTTTATGTGAGCGCCGCCCCCTGGGTCTGAATTGGTGGAGGTACGCCTTGCATTGAGGGTTGCGGACGTTTTCGGCATCAGTTACGTCGCCGGGGTTACGGACTAGAGGGAAGTCACTTCCGGTTTAACCAGAAGTGCATCCGGTGTTGGAATGCACCGTGGTTCCATAGCGAACCACTTGTTGTGGCGTCCTCCTCCCCTTGTGACGTGGTGCTACCTTATTGGCCTGGATGCGGTGGCCAATTGAGAAGGATTGCCAGCGCTGTTTCCCATTGGTTATACACGCGATGGTGCACGCTGGAGATGTGAGTCATGCCAAGTGCTGCCCGTTCTCTTAGGTGACAGGTAAATGCTCCAACCAGGGGCGCCTTAACCTACTGACCACCCAGGCAGCGGCTTGGAGCGGGCTTTGATGAGGAAGGCGCAATAAATTACTGTCAGTCCAAGGGGAAATAAAAATTCCTGTCCTGAAAGACCGTTGTAAGGGACTGGAGAGAAATAGATTTCCTTCTGTTTTAAGAAGGCAAATTACACCAAGCTTTGCTTTTTTAGTAAGAGGGCATTTTGGTAACTTTTATCTCCCTATACATTCCTAGTAGCTTGGGTCACCCTGCGCTGCTTGGATACTCTGCTCTTTTCACAAATAGCATTCTGCTAAGTCAGGGATAAAGAATCATTCAGAGTTCAGATTTATAGATACTCCCTTAGAAGAAGGTGTCTGGTTTATAACTGTTCTCTGCCCCACCTTTCTGAGCCTGAGTGACTGACTGCCGTTTAAGGGTATGTAGAGAAAGTTTTCTACTCTCTGTTTTAAGAAGGCAATTACACCTAGCTTTGCTTTTTTAGTAGGAGGGCTTTTTGGTTCCTTTTATCCCCCTATACATTCCTAGTAGTTTGGGTCACCCTGAGCTGCTTGGTTACTCTGTTCTACTCTCACAAGTGTTTTTAGGAATGCATCTAATAAGGATTCATAGAAAGATTGGAGACAGTCCCTCACTATTCAGTGTACAGAGGTGACAGCGCCCTACCCCCAAATGTTACTGAGTCTGCAGAGCGAGCAAGACAAACAAACAAACAGTAAACTCTGCAGACAGCCTGTGTGCTCTGCTAGAATGTCCTGCATGTCTAGATGTCAGGACGCTCTCCAGCCATGACTAGCTATGGAGCAGTAGGATCATCTGATGCTCTCTCCCTCTGACTGGGACACACAGCCTGCACTTCTCCCTGAGTTCCCAAGGACAGTGTTTGAAGTGTGTAATGGACACAGTGGGGGTAGCAGGTTTTGTCTTTCATTGTGAGAGAGTGAATAGGAGGGCAGCATCTAAAGCTCAAACAATGATAATGGACATGTAAGCAATGTGTGTAATTACATCCATCACTACTTATAATTGAAGATGGCATAATAATGTATTTTTATTAATGCTGTCTGTTTGCCCTCTCTCTAATGCTATGTACCCACCTCACGATTTTTCCAACGATTTTCCCGATGTCCATTCATTTTTTTTTTTTGAGCGACAAGTAGTCATTTACACGATGTCGTGACATCCCTTAGCGTTGTGTGGTGAAAAGTGACCGTCACTGAGGACCGGATCTTTAAGATCCTTGACGACACCCCGTAAAGTACTGCGGTCGCTTGACTTCTCGTTCGCGCCCGTCCTGTAATGTCACGTGACATCTCGCATACCCGCTGGCAGGAAGATGAATCGCTGGACACTTGTCATGAGGGGACACCTCGCTGGATCTATCTTCCTGTGTTGTTGCAGTCACTGTGGTGAGTGTGGAGCTTAACTTTGCTTGCCCTCACCCTCTGCTCATGCTCCCTCTCCCACTGTCTCTCTAACCAAACAACTGCTACTTGGGGAACAATGTGCACAACTATGTACACTAGTCTGAGCACTCTTCAGGGGAGCCAGTAGCATTTGGAACTATTATTGTGTATTTATGTAGCACTGACATCTTCAGCACTTTACAGAGTACATAGTCATGTCACTGACTGCTCACTGGAGCTTACAATTGAATCCCTACTATAGTCAAACTGTAATGTCCTACCATATTATTATTATGTATTCATATGGCACTGACATTCTGCAGCACTTTACAGAGTACATAGTCATGTCACTGACTGTCCTCAGAGTAGCTCACAATCTAACCCTACCGTAGTTATAGAATAATGTCCTACCATATTATTATTATGTATTTATATAGCACTGACATCTCCTGCAGCACTTTACAGAGTCATGTCACTGACTGTCCTCAGAGGAGCTCACAATCTAATCCCTACCACAGTTATAGTCTAATATTTTCAATATAGGATTGTTTTGGGGTAAACCAGTTGACTTATTAGTATGTTTTTTAGGATGCAGGAAATGTCTGAAGTGTCTGAAGACAGAAACTCCATGCAGATTTTGCCCTGGCCAATGTTCAAGCCTAAGACTCAGCACTAAAATGCAGTAGTGGTACCCACTGAGCCTCTATTCTACTCACAGATATCTGCTCATCCATGTCATCAATTCTGACCCTCTACTACCCTTCCTCCCTCCATTCTACTTCTCTTCTCTTGTATCACTTACACTACAAACACACTGTGCTTATCTCCAGAATGGATTATGAATCAAACCATTAGGCCCAGTGCACACCAAAACCGCTAGCAGATCCTCAAAACGCTAGCGGTTTTTGGAGCAGATTTCAGAGCGATTCTAGGCATGTTTAGAGACATTTTCTAAACATGCCGAGCGTTTTTGTGAAGCAGATTACAAATCTTGTTACAGTAAAAGCTGTTACTGAACAGCTTCTGTAGCAAAAACGCCTGGAAAACTGCTCTGATCTAGCGTTTTTTCAGAGCGGTTTGCATTTTTCCTATACTTTACATTGAGGCAGAATCGCTTCTGCAAACCGCAAATGTGCAGCAGGAGGCACGTTTGCGGTTTGCTAAAAACCTCAAACCGCTGGTGTGCACCATCCCATGGAAATACATTAGCCAAGCGTTTTCACAGACAGATGCGGTTGGCGGATCGCTGCTAAAACCGCTTGGTGTGCACTGGGCCTTAAACCACCTTACCATATCAGCCCTTCAATGTCATGATATACCCACTCCAGTCCTACCCTAACAGGTGGTAACATATCTGCATATCTCATAATGTTTGTGAGAAATTATTCTAAAAGGAAGAATGTCTTGCTTGATAATCCAATCTTGCAATGTGACTGACATTGGAACTTCTAGTGTGGATGCTGTATTTATTTGAGGTGCATACTGGCAGCATGTGCTGTATGGCATACAATGCTGATCATCCACAAGGCAAACTTACGCAGCTGCCTAGGGTCTAGAGAGAGTTTAGGGGCCTGGTGGTTGCTAGCCCCCACCAAATCTAACTAAATAAGCCAGGTGACCATCAGTGGAGGGCAAAGTGTTATCTTGCCTAGGGCCCCGTTTCATAGTTATCCCTCTCTGATGGCTTATATCATGTGTGAAGTGTTCTATAATGTATTTGATTTTTGTTTTAATTTTATGGGGGGGGGCGCCACAGGATTTCTTGCCTGGAGTGACAAGAAGGCTAGAGGCGTCCCTGGCTCCAATTGCTATTTTACAGCGTCTGTCGTTGTCAGCCTTTCTTTTGATGCAATAAAAGAGCTATACTACTACTTATTGGAGTGGTGCCGATCACTTTTGAACTTCCTATGACTGTGAGTCTCTGTGGGCCCTGAGACGAGGATCGTGGCACACCACTTTTCAATTTGTGGTTCTCCTCCTGAACTACAGTGTTACTTTTTTGCTATAGTAATTTTAAAATCTATTGTCTCCAAAACTAAAGGAATTTTTTAAAACTTTTTTTTCCCTCTTGTACTCACTGTTCTTCCTAATATATCCTACACATTTAATGATTCTAGCTGTTAAGGGGACTGTGCTATTAATCGTAAAAGTCGGCAGCTATTAGAAAAAACTAAAATATTTGTGCAAATTTTCGCTTATCAAGGCGAAAATTGTACTTATTTTCACAAAAATAAGGTGAGCAGAATATTAGCATTTTCGCTCATCACTGCAGTGACTCACCTTTACAGTACAGTAACTTACCTGTGCAGTACAGTGACTAACCTGTGCAGTACAGTGACTCACCTGTGCAGTACAGTGGCTCACCTGTGCAGTACAGTGACTCACCTGTGCAGTACAGTGACTTACCTGTGCAGTACAGTGACTCTCCTGTGCAGTACAGTGTCTCACCTGTGCAGCACAGTGACTCACCTGTGCAGTATAGTGACTCTCCTGTGCAGTACAGTGTCTCACCTGTACAGTACAGTGACTCACCTGTGCAGTACAGTTACTCACCTGTGCAGTATAGTGACTCACCTGTGCAGTACGGTTACTCACCTGTGCAGTATAGTGACTCACCTGTGCAGTACAGTGACTCACCTGTGCAGTACAGTGACTCACCTGTGCAGTATAGTGATTCCATTGTGCAGTACAGTGGCTCACCTGTGCAGTATAGTGACTCACCTGTACAGTACAGTGGCTCACCTGTGCAGTACAGTGACTCACCTGTGCAGTATAGTGATTCCATTGTGCAGTACAGTGGCTCACCTGTGCAGTATAGTGATTCCATTGTGCAGTACAGTGGCTCACCTGTGCAGTATAGTGACTCACCTGTACAGTACAGTGACTCACCTGTGCAGTACAGTAACTTACCTGTGCAGTACAGTGACTAACCTGTGCAGTATAGTGACTCACCTGTGCAGTACAGTGACTAACCTGTGCAGTATAGTGACTCACCTGTGCAGTATAGTGACTCACCTGTGCAGTACAGTGACTCAACTGTGCAGTACAGAGACTCAACTGTGCAGTACAGTGACTCAACTGTGCAGTACAGTGACTCACCTGTGCAGTACAGTGACTCAACTGTGCAGTACAGTGACTCACCTGTGCAGTACAGTGACTCAACTGTGCAGTACAGTGACTCACCTGTGCAGTACAGTGACTCACCTGTGCAGTATAGTGACTCACCTGTGCAGTACAGTGACTCACCTGTGCAGTAAACATCAAATTTGAGGGATCCAGCGAACTTGTAGACATAATATCCTCCAGGACAGGCTTTAACTAGAATATTTGACCCATTGTTACATCCAGAGTCCACACTGTTGATCAGCAGAGGCACCATCTGGATCCCATCTCCAATCTTTGGGTGAATTCCTCCTAGAGTGTATGGTTCCAGGGATCCACACTTTAGAGGTCCTACACACCCTTCCTTCAGGCTGGATCCAGTGCCAACATAACGGTACCAACCAAAGAGGTTCCGGTCAGTGGGGAATCTTCCAGTGGAGGAGATGTTGGCCAGTCGGTTGGTTCCATTGACCTGCTGGTAGTTATAACAAGGATCAGCACACTGAGGGGTCTCACTGATGCTCAGACAGTCATGTTCACTGGTGCAGCGGCTGTCTTCTGATCCTCCACATGGGGCCTTCCTGTTTCTATTACACAAGTAGATGCCATTCTGGTTGATACAGGTGTCTGTTGGAGAACACTTGTTCAGTGTAGGGCTGGCACACTCATTGATATCCACACATTTCTTCTGCTTTTTATCCCAGGTGTAGCCATCAGGACAGCATGGACTGGTGTCACAGAATGCCAAGATTGTGCAGTTCCAGCCATCGCCCACATATCCAGGCTTACAGGAACATGTCACATAGCCAGAATTAGCAGTACAGTTGGCGCTTGTTGTAGAGTTGCAATTGCTGCAGGCTTTGGCATCTGTGAAAAAAAGAATTTACTGATGTTAATGGAGAGACATCTTGGAAGAGTCATTCACATCAAATCTGAGTTACATTTACCCTACTAGTCCAGTGATTTAGCCCAACCACACAGCACAGCCAGCAGACATTAGCTGCATAATCCCCCTTCAGCCGGCATGCCCCTCCCCCACCTGCTCATTGGAAAACACTAAATAATGTTTATGAACAATCATTCTGCTCTCCTCTCCTGTAAACAAGTACACTGTGTGATTCACAGTGCAACAGGGGTGCTCGGATACCTCTTTTTAAAATCCAAATTGATTCAGAACCAGATAGCTAGAAATCTGGATCCGATCGGATATCCGAATCCAAAACTGTAACGATTGGTGTCAGCAACCAGAGAGAGAATCTGATCCTTGGCGATCCGCAGTATCCCCAAGAATACAGATATACCCGATAATTGAGGATCTGCGGAATCGTCAACAATTAGATATGTCTAACCTCTAGACACCTGAGAGAGTGTAAGTGTTTGGTGCAACAGAAATACTTTGAGGAGGGTCCCCGTAAAGGGGATACAAGGCAGTATGGGATACTGCCTGAAGGACAGGCTCCTTCCTCGGCCTGAGGCTCCCAAAAGGGGGGGAGTCAGGCTGAGTGAAGGAAGGACCAGAGTGTGAGTGACACCAAGGGTGGTGTGTCACTGACAGATCTGTGAACTATCTCTAAACAGAGGAGATAGTTCTCAAGGTCGGACTAGCCAGGTCGGCAACAGACAGACAGATAAGGTACAAAGACAGAAGGCTGATTCGGTATCCAAGACAGGCAGGGTTTGGCAACGTGATAACAGATATGCGTGGTACCGAATCAGAAAGCAGAGGGATGGTCAGGAAAGCAGAAGGTCATAACAGATAATGTACAATGCCTAGTCTTGGGTGTGAGTTCCGTGATCATCAACACCCTGGAACTAGTCTGGAATATAAAACAAAGACAATACAGTTCCCTAATCTTGGGTGTGAGGGCCTTGATCTCAACACCCTGGAACTATGCTAGAGAATACACAGAAGATACACAGTATTCCTAGTCTGGGGTGTGAGGGCCTTGATCTCAACACCCTGGAACTGGTCTAACAAATCATACAATTCAATTAGTACTTTAAGCTATCAACATAATCTGCCTAAGTGTGAATTCCCAGGTCCACCTAGTTCAAACACACTGTAAGGATCTGACTATGGTCTGAGTGCCTTCACGCAAGTGTTAGCAATGGCAGACAACCAGCAACTGACAAGCAGCAGAATATATAGTTGCTGGACTCTGCCGCCCCGCCCGAGCCATTCAGCCAATCATGAGTCCTGCAGGAATCAGCTGATCTTCCTGATCAGCTGACACTTCCCCTGCTGGTATAAAGGTCCTGAGTTCAGGCCCGCGCGCGCATAGCTCTCCATCTGCCTATGTGCACCAACAGACCCAGCCACACCAAGCGCACGCTGCTGCATGCAAACCACCGCGTCGGACGCGGAAACAGCCGCTTTGCTGTCAGGACTAGGGTCCGTTACTATAATTACGCATGCTAAATTTGCTATTACGGCGTGAAATTATGGTAGCGTAATTGTCATTAAAATCGTAATTGATAATACCGTAAGCGTAATTTCCAACGCGTAATTTCGCGTTTTGTTCATAACGTAATTTCACGTACAACTATACCGTAATTTCACGTTAAACCATTGCTCAACTTCCTGTTGTTTTTGTTCGCATTAGCCAATCAGAAGCGAATCAGCGGTAGTCAGACGAATGCTAACAAATGTTCGCATATGAACGCTTTTTCGCGTTAAATAATGTAAAAACTAAGCATGCGCAGTTCAAGGGTGTATTGACAAGAATGTTTCTACGCATAGAGCAAGCTTTTTCGCAATAATTACACTGTGATCAATTAGAGTAATATGAACTATCGCGAAATTACGTTACGTAACTACGCTTACAAACGTTTGCATGCAAGGCAAACGTAATTTCGCAATACCAACTCTAATGCGAAAGGTACGCGAAAATTATGCTTACGCGGAATTTCGTGAAATCCTTCTTCATTACGATTATGTACTTACAGCCATAATCTTACTTACACTAATAACGCGAAATTTCGCGAAATCGTAATTAAGTCATTATGCTCACCTCTAGTCAGGACATGCGGCGGCTTTTCCGCATTCCACCATACTACCAGACGCGTGTCTATGCGTGCAAACCGCCGCGTTGGATGCGGAGTCAGCCGCCTTGCTCTTGAGCACAGGCGGCGGCCTTTCCACGTTTTCTCACAGAAACGTTCTGGTATCCGAATAGATGCAGATATCCGAACCCATTATCCAGGTAAATCCAAATTAATTTGGATATCCGGATAGAAAACCGGAAGTGGCCTTTAAATTGCTTCAAAACGTTAAATGATGCATGAAGCATCATGTTTTTTTTAAAGAGAAACACTAATTGATTATGTGGGGAGTTAAAAAGCAAACAAACAAACAAAAAAAAGGCTGTGTAAATTAACATTAGGCCTAGGTTCCAGACAGCGGCGTGCAGCCCACATTTTGTCCAAAGTCCAACCGCACTACTGGGACATGGCAGTTTTCAGCCCAGACACCTCCAAAAAATTACGCAGCAGTTGTGTTTTGGGTTAAATATAGGTGGTATCAGCACAGCAGCAGTGGCCTGTGGCACCCTGGTGGTGGGAGCAGCAAAGGCAGCAGGAGCAGGGCAATTCAGCAGCAGCAGGTGAAACGTGTGCCAGGAGCATGCCGGAGATGGCACATGGCACGTGGCACGTAGCGTTGGTACCACAGCTGTAAAAGAATTGTGAACCAGGCGGCTTAGTTAGTAATAGTTAACAATCAGGATGAGCCAGAAGGTTGTGGTGGTGGTGGTAAAGGATGGTAAGGCAGGCATAGTGATTCCCAGCCACTTCATGTCCCCCTCTTGCCAACAACAGGCAAAGACTCGCCCAACAGGGTCTGGCGGCGGTTTTTCCTTTCACGGGAAGCAGTGTAGGGAGCAGAGGAGGCCACTGAGGACTGGCTGCCTGAACAGGCCTCAGTGTCGGCAGGAGTGGCAGAGGGGGTTCTGGTGCTCTGAGTCTGACCACTGCCAGCGCCAGCTTGCTGCGAACAGGAGTGGTGGTGGGGGTGGAGGTCTCAGTTGTAGAGCTGGTGGTGGCCTGCTCATCCACCATCAGCTGGAAAATGGCCGCTACACGCTGTGCCTTTGCAGCGTGAATACCCCTAACAGCTGGATGGCCAGTGGCTAGCGGCGGAATGGACACTGATGCGGCAGAACTGCTGACGGTGGCCACAATGTTGCTCTCTCTCCTCTTGGCCTTGCTGCCCCTCCCCCGGCTGCCAGTGCCAGCAGACATAGTACAACTTATATGTGAGGATGTGGGGTACTTGTACTTTATTAAAATTGGGGTTGGACTTTAAAGAAAATCAGCAAAGAGTGACAGACAGCAGAGTAGAAGACAGTACACACTAACTGTCTAACTGTCACACTGACACTGCTCAGCACAGCAGCACTTCAGTAATCTGTAGTAAGCTAACACAGTACTACTCTAACAACTAACTAGCACTGCAGTACTAACTACACAATAACACAGTAATCCTATTCCCTAACCTATACTGTAGCTAAGGCTAATAGCAGGCCAGCAGCAGGACTGGCCTGTGCACAGCACACACAGACACAGGACCTAACTAGCAGCTGCTGCAGCACAGAGTCTGACTGACACTGAATGAAATCAAACAATTACACAAGCTATCTAACTAAAAAACAATAGTGTAGAGAAGGTGTTTAGCACTCAAAAACTTTAGGTTTATCACTGTATACAGCATTTGCTAGGCCAGCATCACTGGAGCATGTCTCTCAGAGAACATTCACACAAGCAAGGACGAGATTTCTCATCATGGCACCCCTCCATAATATACAGGGAGGGCTGGCCAGGGTTCCCTTCTGTGATTGGTAGCTAGGGCTTAGGCTGACAGCCCTTTGATTGGCTCAAGGACATCAGGAGGGGCTGGCCAGGGTTCCCTTCTGTTATTTGTTGCTAGGGCTTAGGCTGGGAGCCCTCTGATTGGCTCAATGAAGTCATGGGGCTTGATTTACAAAGCCGTGCATACTGTTTAGCATGGGTGTGCTAAACAGTTAGCACGTGAAGTGCCATTCGCGGACTTCTGCGCGCGCAAAGTGCCGCAATTTGCATGATTGCGGATCTTTGCGTGCGCAATTTGCAGCGATTAGCGCGAAACATGGCAAATTGCGCGCACAAAAGTCCGAGATCGCACATCCGTGCTAAACAGTTTGCACGGCTTTGTGAATCAAGCCCATGGAGTAATCTCCATGGTTACAGTATCCGGATTCGGATATCCAAACTAAGTATCCAACCGGATTTCAGATAGATATCTAAGGTTAACTCGGATAATGCTATTCAGATTTACACAGATATCTGGAATCCGAATCTGAGTTCAGATAGTGGAAAAAGTTTGGATTATTTGGGTAGTTTGGGTATCCAGAATCGGGAATAGCATCTCTGCAGTGCGACCCTCCTTCCTCCAATCTGTGATTGCAGCTGTGCAGGGCTGCCAGGAAACTGATGTAAGGATTGTTTTCATGGCTGGTAATGACTCTTTTTAGTATCATTGTTTTTTAGCATATCATCGGGTCTGGACCAAATGGCATAACATTTTCTATATTCATTTCTAGTTAGCTTATTTATTTCATGTGTAATCATCAGGGAGTAAAGTCCCCAGCTTTACTATAGGCTGCCTGAGGTCACATGCTCTGGGCTTGACAAATCAGCTTTCTCCGCCATCACCTGAGCCTCACCGTATTGACAGATTCCCCTCTGCCTGTGCCAGGCTTTCTCATAGACACAGACAGGGTGCCTCCTCATGTAGGATGATTCCAGAGATTGGAAGAGGGATCAGGGTATAGGTAATTACATTCCTGCCCCCACTCCCAGGGCCGGGCCGAGGATTAGGCTGAAGAGGCTCCAGCCTCTGGGCACCATTCTGTCAGGGCACCTTCCTCTCCCCCTCAATCACTCTCGCCTCTCTAGATTCCCTCACCACATCTCCAGCTTCTGATTTCCAGCATTGCTTAGCTCCATCCATGGCTGAAACCATCATCTCTCATCAGGTGGCTTGTCGGTACTTGCCCTCAAGTTACATGTCGAGAGACACTAGCTGCAGCCATGAAGACCAGACAATAGGTGGCGCTGAAGAGAAGCTGGAGAAACTTGGAGAGGTGAGTGATACTCTCTGCCCAAAGCTGGGGGGACATCAGAATTCTTATACAGAGGGGGGATCTGGCTACCTATGGGCATATCTGGCTATCTAATGTGTACTGGGGGGATGGGGCTACATTTTCATGGGAGGCGGGGCCTGCAGGGGTGCACTTTGGAGTCTCTGCCTCAGGTGGTTCTGGAGGACCTTGTCCTGGCCCTGCCTACCCCCCTGCCTACGCCCCGTGTGTTCCTGTGTCCTGATAGGACCTTCCTCCTCTCCACAACTCTTATGTTCATCACTGGTGATATGAACACACGGGGTTCAGTGTCGGCATTCACACCAATGTTCATATTCAATTGGAATTGCATCCGGTGTATACCACGTGCTACGTCTTTCAGGTAACGCAGTAATTCCACCATGCAAAGCTGACCCCGCCCTGATATCACACATGCGGTGACATTATGGCTTCTGTTCTTTCTGTTTTTCCTCCACCGCTCCCCATGATGAGTGTCATCCTGGATAATCCTTATGTCTAGAGAGAGATACTAAACATTGTCCACTTCCCTCCGGCTAAAGACTTCCCAGACATTAATGACACCTTGTTATTGTGACATTTTAGTTTTCCTGCCACCACAATGACTGCTATCACTGTAGGGTGCAAAGAAAAGGTTTTAAAGAGACACTGAAGTCTATTTTTTAATTTCTTTTCTTCTTAATTCCTCTTTAGCATTACATTCTAAGCTGATGATTTGCCGCATTCCAGCAGCAGAATAATTTATTATGGCCCAGAAACAGACCTGCAAAGTTCCATGACTTTGCAGGTCGCAGAATATTGCAGGTCGCAGATTTTGCTGCCCAGGGGAGGCAGAGCTTTGTGCAGTAGCTCTGCCTCCTATCCAGTCAATCTCCACCGATCTTCACCTCTCCCCGCCCCTCTCAGTGAAAGAAGACTAAGAGGGGCGGGGAGAGGTGGAGAAAGGCGGAGATTGACTGGAGAGGAGACAGAGCTACTGCGTACAGCTCTGCCTCTACCCGGAAGGAAGATCTGCGAGGCCAGGAACTTTGCTGGGCTATTTCTTTGCTATAAATCCCTTGTTCTGCAGCAGGAATGTGGCAAATAGTGATGCTCAGATACCACCAATCATAAATTCAAGTAAATCCAGCCACGGCAGAATCAAAATCCGGATATGCCGTGATCGTGATCCGGATTTGAATCGGAGCTCTGGATTTGACTCGGATTTTAGCTCTGATTACATGTAGAATCCTGATCACGGCTGTGATCCCGGATTTCACTTTATCCTTCATAGCAAAGCCCTCATACATGCTACTACAATCACCAACATTGCATGGATTATAAAAGTGATCAGTGCCTGGGATCGGTTGAAAAGGGCGCCCGAGCTGCCTGTATGAAAAGGGCGCCGCCATAGACATCAATGTTATTTCTGGAAATATGGGCTACAAGGTGTAGAAAAGGGCGCCCGAGTTTTGATATAGGCTACAAGCGGGCTCCCCTTTGTAGCCCGTATTTTTTCGGCTACAAGGTTTTCGGCTACAGTAAGGTGCCCCTTTGTAGCCCATATTATTGCCTTTTTTTTGTAGCCTAAGTTTGTATATGGGCTACAAGTGCTGGAAGCCGAATTATTTCATTCCCCCACTATCCATGGCGGCCTGGAGGGGGAATAGTAATTAACACATCCCGGAGTGTTTTTGTAGCCGAATTTTTATATGGGCTCCACCAGGCGCCCTTTTTTACCGCCGCCCCTTTCTTGTAGACCCCAGTGCCTACAACTTTTGCTTTTATTTTTTTTTTAAAAAGACCTAATAGTTTTTGAGAAACACCAAGTTTGCCAGAAATGTTAAGAATAATAGTGGGAACGAGAGGAAAAAAATTGAAAAAGACCTTATAGTTTTTGAGAAAATTGATTTTAAAGTTTCAAAGGAAAAAGTATACATGTAAATGCGGTAAATACATTAACTGTCATTTATCGCTATTACCGCACTTAAATGTATACTAGTTTCCTTTGAAACTTTAACTACCTAAAGACCGCCCCACGCCAGTGGGCGTGGTCGCGGCGGCAGCCCCAGGACCGCCTAACGCCAATTGGCGTCAAGTCCTGGGGCTCTAATTTACATGAGATCGCGCGCAGGCTACGTGCGCATCTCATGCTCGGAGGGCGGAGCTCCGCCCCCTCTTCAGTCTCTGAGTGGCAATCGCCGCTCGGGAGACTGTTAGACGGCGTGATCGCCATCTATTTACTTGTACAGCACTGCGATCGCCAGCATCGCCGTACTGGGGACAGCCGTGTGACACGGCTGTCCCCTCCTGAGGCTGGGCAGTGATCGGCTGTCATAGGCTAAAGCCTAAAGCCTATGACAGCTGATCACCCTGATTGGCCAGCGGGGGGAGGGAGGGAGCAGGGGAAGCTAAATAAAAAAAAATTGATAAAAAAATATGAACATAAATATTGATAAAAAAAGTGTTGCGATCAGACCCCACCAACAGAGAGCTCTGTTGGTGGGGGGAAAAGGGGGGGCATCACTCGTGTGCTGTGTTGTGCAGCCCTGCAGCTTGGCCTTAAAGCTGCAGTGGCCAATTTATCAATAGTGAGCCTGGTCTTTAGGGGGGTTTCACTGTCTCTTTAAGGGCCATAAAAAAAAAAAAACTCCTTTTCAAACCAAGAAAAGTTAATTTGAGTAATCAGTTCTGTATCAGCTAGAAGTTTTGGATCAGGATGATGACCATTTACTGGCTAACCTGTAAGCTTTCAGGTATTCTTCATCAGACTCAAATCCTGTATGCTGACAAGTTGTTAGAGCACACAGTTATATACATGCAACATGTCACTATAATGCCTTCATTAAAACAAGACATCCAAATAGGGTTTTATGTCACACATCACCAGCAGCTTATCTGTTCCACCACTAACACTGGCCATACTTCATGATACTCTGTGTGCTGGCTCCTGAACACCCCTCATTACCGGCACAGACGTTTCACATTGTCATCAGTGATTGCTGAGCTTCTATTGGCTGAGCTTTAAGGTGAAAGAAGTTATATATTGAATACTAATGACCTGATAATCAGATGCTAAACCATGCGTCCCTAATGGACTTCCTGACCAACAATACTGACCACTAATAGAGCAACATGGTGCTTCCTGGCCAGCTTCTGGAGGACAGTGATTGTCTACTGATGGCCAATCAGAGAATGTCCCCAGAGCAAGAAGCCACCCATAGTGCAAACATTGTGAACACAGGGGACACTGCCAATCCTGTACACTGAGAAGTGGTTGGTCATACAACCAATACAGACAAATCAAAGAGTAAGCCTCTACTGGTGTTGGGAAGATCTTCTCCGTCCCGAGACATGAGATCCTATGGTGGTACTTACAGTGAGGACATGGAGCCATACTTACACATGGAGAGAGCTGCAAGAGAAGAGAGAGAACTCACGTCAGTAACGGTCACATCACAGCGCTTATCTGACCCCCCCCCCACACACACACACATGCACCCCCCCATCTGCTGCAGAGATGTATATTAGGGTCAGATTCCATCCTCCAGCCACCACTGCGGGGCTAATTATATTACTTTTTACTAAGATTTCCCTGCAGTTGTTTGTGTCTCTCCCCCCCTCCCACAATGGCGAGATTTCCCTGCAGTAGTTTGTGTCTCCTCCCCTCCCACAATGGTGAGATCTCCCTGCAGTAGTGTGTGTCTTGTTCCCTCCCACAGTGGTGAGATCTCCCTGCAGTAGTTTGTGTCTCCTCCCCTCCCACAATGGTGAAATCTTACTGCAGTAGTTTGTTTCTCCTCCCCTCCCACAATGGTGAGATCTCCCTGCAGTAGTTTGTGTCTCCTCCCCTCCCACAATGGTGAAATCTTACTGCAGTAGTTTGTTTCTCCTCCCCTCCTACAATGGTGAGATCTCCCTGCAGTAGTGTGTGTCTCCTCCCCTCCTACAATGGTGAGATCTCCCTGCAGTAGTTTGTGTCTCCTCCCCTCCCACAATGGTGAGATCTCCCTGCAGTAGTGTGTGTCTTGTTCCCTCCCACAGTGGTGAGATCTCCCTGCAGTAGTTTGTGTCTCCTCCCCTCCCACAATGGTGAAATCTTACTGCAGTAGTTTGTTTCTCCTCCCCTCCCACAATGGTGAGATCTCCCTGCAGTAGTTTGTGTCTCCTTCCCTCCCACAGTGGTGAGATCTCCCTGCAGTAGTTTGTTTCTCCTCCCCTTCCACAATGGTGAGATCTCCCTGCAGTAGTTTGTGTCTCCTCCCCTCCCACAGTGGTGAGATCTCCCTGCAGTAGTTTGTGTCTCCTTCCCTCCCACAGTGGTGAGATCTCCCTGCAGTACTGTGTGTCTCCTCCCCTCCCACAATGGTGAGATCTCCCTGCAGTCGTTTGTGTCTCCTTCCCTCCCACAGTGGTGAGATCTCCCTGCAGTAGTTTGTTTCTCCTCCCCTCCCACAATGGTGAGATCTCCCTGCAGTAGTTTGTGTCTCCTTCCCTCCCACAGTGGTGAGATCTCCCTGCAGTAGTTTGTGTCTCCTCCCCTCCCACAATGGTGAGATCTCCCTGCAGTAGTTTGTTTCTCCTCCCCTCCCACAATGGTGAGATCTCCCTGTAGTAGTTTGTGTCTCCTTCCCTCCCACAGTGGTGAGATCTCCCTGCAGTAGTTTGTGTCTCCTCCCCTCCCACAATGGTGAGATCTCCCTGCAGTAGTTTGTGTCTCTTCCCCTCCTACAATGGTGAGATCTCCCTGCAGTAGTTTTTGTCTCCTCCCCTCTCACAATGGTGAGATCTCCCTGCAGTAGTTTGTGTCTCCTCCCCTCCCACAATGGTGAGATCTCCCTGCAGTAGTTTGTGTCTCTTCCCCTCCTACAATGGTGAGATCTCCCTGCAGTAGTTTTTGTCTCCTCCCCTCTCACAATGGTGAGATCTCCCTGCAGTAGTGTGTGTCTCCTCCCCTCCCACAATAGTGAGATCTCCCTGCAGTAGTTTGTGTCTCCTCCTCCCACAATGGTGAGATCTTCCTGCAGTAGTCGCTGTCTCCTCCCCTCCCACAATGGTGAGATGTCTCTGCAGTAGTGTGTGTCTCCTCCCCTCCTACAATGGTGAGATCTCCCTGCAGTAGTTTGTGTCTCCTCCCCTCCCACAATGGTGAGATTTCCCTGCAGTAGTGTGTGTCTCCTCCTCTCCCACAATGGTGAGATCTCCCTGCAGTAGTCTCTGTCTCCTCCCCTCCCACAATGGTGAGATGTCTCTGCAGTAGTGTGTGTCTCCTCCCCTCCTACAATGGTGAGATCTCCCTGCAGTAGTTTGTGTCTCCTCTCCTCCCACAATGGTGAGATCTCCCTGCAGTGGTTTGTGTCTCCTCCCCTCCCACAATGGTGAGATGTCTCTGCAGTAGTGTGTGTCTCCTCCCCTCCTACAATGGTGAGATCTCCCTGCAGTAGTTTGTGTCTCCTCTCCTCCCACAATGGTGAGATCTCCCTGCAGTGGTTTGTGTCTCCTCCCCTCCCACAATGGTGAGATGTCTCTGCAGTAGTTTGTGTCTCCTCCCCTCCCACAATGGTGAGATCTCCCTGCAGTATTTTGTGTCTCCTCCCCTCCCACAATGGTGAAATCTTACTGCAGTAGTTTGTTTCTCCTCCCCTCCCACAATGGTGAGATCTCCCTGCAGTAGTTTGTGTCTCCTTCCCTCCCACAGTGGTGAGATCTCCCTGCAGTAGTTTGTTTCTCCTCCCCTCCCACAATGGTGAGATCTCCCTGCAGTAGTTTGTGTCTCCTCCACTCCCACAGTGGTGAGATCTCCCTGCAGTAGTTTGTGTCTCCTTCCCTCCCACAGTGGTGAGATCTCCCTGCAGTACTGTGTGTCTCCTCCCCTCCCACAATGGTGAGATCTCCCTGCAGTCGTTTGTGTCTCCTTCCCTCCCACAGTGGTGAGATCTCCCTGCAGTAGTTTGTTTCTCCTCCCCTCCCACAATGGTGAGATCTCCCTGCAGTAGTTTGTGTCTCCTTCCCTCCCACAGTGGTGAGATCTCCCTGCAGTAGTTTGTGTCTCCTCCCCTCCCACAATGGTGAGATCTCCCTGCAGTAGTTTGTTTCTCCTCCCCTCCCACAATGGTGAGATCTCCCTGTAGTAGTTTGTGTCTCCTTCCCTCCCACAGTGGTGAGATCTCCCTGCAGTAGTTTGTGTCTCCTCCCCTCCCACAATGGTGAGATCTCCCTGCAGTAGTTTGTGTCTCTTCCCCTCCTACAATGGTGAGATCTCCCTGCAGTAGTTTTTGTCTAATCCCCTCTCACAATGGTGAGATCTCCCTGCAGTAGTTTGTGTCTCCTCCCCTCCCACAATGGTGAGATCTCCTTGCAGTAGTTTGTGTCTCTTCCCCTCCTACAATGGTGAGATCTCCCTGCAGTAGTTTTTGTCTCCTCCCCTCTCACAATGGTGAGATCTCCCTGCAGTAGTGTGTGTCTCCTCCCCTCCCACAATAGTGAGATCTCCCTGCAGTAGTTTGTGTCTCCTCCTCCCACAATGGTGAGATCTTCCTGCAGTAGTCGCTGTCTCCTCCCCTCCCACAATGGTGAGATGTCTCTGCAGTAGTGTGTGTCTCCTCCCCTCCTACAATGGTGAGATCTCCCTGCAGTAGTTTGTGTCTCCTCCCCTCCCACAATGGTGAGATTTCCCTGCAGTAGTGTGTGTCTCCTCCTCTCCCACAATGGTGAGATCTCCCTGCAGTAGTCTCTGTCTCCTCCCCTCCCACAATGGTGAGATGTCTCTGCAGTAGTGTGTGTCTCCTCCCCTCCTACAATGGTGAGATCTCCCTGCAGTAGTTTGTGTCTCCTCTCCTCCCACAATGGTGAGATCTCCCTGCAGTGGTTTGTGTCTCCTCCCCTCCCACAATGGTGAGATGTCTCTGCAGTAGTGTGTGTCTCCTCCCCTCCTACAATGGTGAGATCTCCCTGCAGTAGTTTGTGTCTCCTCTCCTCCCACAATGGTGAGATCTCCTTGCAGTGGTTTGTGTCTCCTCCCCTCCCACAATGGTGAGATGTCTCTGCAGTAGTTTGTGTCTCCTCCCCTCCCACAATGGTGAGATCTCCCTGCAGTATTTTGTGTCTCCTCCCCTCCTACAATGGTGAGATCTCCCGGCAGTGGTTTGTGTCTCCTCCCCTCCCACAATGGTGAGATCTCCCGGCAGTGGTTTGTGTCTCCTCCTCTCCCACAATGGTGAGATATCTCTGCAGTGGTTTGTGTCTCCTCCCCTCCCACAATGATGAGACCTCCCTGCAGTAGTGTGTGTCTCCTCCCCTCTCACAATGATGAGACCTCCCTGCAGTAGTTTGAGTCTCCTCCCCTCCCACAATGGTGAGATCTCCCTGCAGTAGTGTGTGTCTCCTCCCCTCCCACAATGGTGAGATCTCCCTGCAGTAGGGTGTGTCTCCTCCCCTCCCACAATGGTGAGAGCTCCCTGCAGTAGTGTCTCCTCCCCTCCCACAGTGGTGAGATCTCCCTGCAGTAGTGTGTGTCTCCTCCCCTCCCACAGTGGTGAGATCTCCCTGCAGTAGTTTGTGTCTCCTCCCCTCCTACAGTGGTGAGATCTCCCTGCAGTAGTTTCTGTCTCCTCCTCTTCCACAATGGTGAGATCTCCCTGCAGTAGTGTGTGTCTCCTCCTCTCCCACAATGGTGAGATCTCCCTGCAGTAGTGTGTGTCTCCTCCCCTCCCACAATGGTGAGATCTCCCTGCAGTAGTTTCTGTCTCCTCCTCTTCCACAATGGTGAGATCTCCCTGCAGTAGTGTGTGTCTCCTCCTCTCCCACAATGGTGAGATCTCCCTGCAGTAGTGTGTCTCCTCCCCTCCCACAGTGGTGAGATCTCCCTGCAGTAGTGTGTGTCTCCTCCTCTCCCACAATGGTGAGATCTCCCTGCAGTAGTGTGTGTCTCCTCCCCTCCCACAATGGTGAGATCTCCCTGCAGTAGTCTGTGTCTTCTCCCCTCCCACAATGGTGAGATCTCCCTGCAGTAGTGTGTCTCCTCCCCTCCCACAATGGTGAGATCTCCCTGCAGTAGTGTGTGTCTCCTCCCCTCCTACAATGGTGAGATCTCCCTGCAGTAGTTTGTGTCTCCTCCCCTCCCACAATGGTGAGATCTTCCTGCAGTAGTGTGTGTCTCCTCCCCTCCCACAATGGTGAGATCTCCCTGCAGTAGTGTGTCTCCTCCCCTCCCACAATGGTGAGATCTCCCTGCAGTAGTGTGTGTCTCCTCCCCTCCTACAATGGTGAGATCTCCCTGCAGTAGTGTGTCTCCTCCCCTCCCACAATGGTAAGATCTCCCTGCAGTAGTGTGTGTCTCCTCCCTCCCACAATGGTGAGATCTCCCTGCAGTAGTGTGTCTCCTCCCCTCCTACAATGGTAAGATCTCCCTGCAGTAGTGTGTGTCTCCTCCCCTCCTACAATGGTGAGATCTCCCTGCAGTAGTGTGTGTCTCCTCCCCTCCCACAATGGTGAGATCTCCCTGCAGTAGTGTGTCTCCTCCCCTCCCACAATGGTGAGATTTCCCTGCAGTAGTGTGTGTCTCCTCTCCTCCCACAATGGTGAGATCTCCCTGCAGTAGTTTGTGTCTCCTCCCCTCCCACAATGGTGAGATCTCCCTGCAGTAGTTTGTGTCTCCTCCCCTCCTACAATGGTGAGATCTCCCTGCAGTAGTGTGTGTCTCCTCCCCTCCCACAATGGTGAGATCTCCCTGCAGTGGTTTGTGTCTCCTCCCCTCCCACAATGGTGAGATCTCCCTGCAGTAGTTTCTGTCTCCTCCCCTCCCACAATGGTGAGATCTCCCTGCATAGTGTGTGTCTCCTCCTCTCCCACAATGGTGAGATCTCCCTGCAGTAGTGTGTCTCCTCCCCTCCCACAGTGGTGAGATCTCCCTGCAGTAGTTTCTGTCTCCTCCCCTCCCACAATGGTGAGATGTCTCTGCAGTAGTTTGTGTCTCCTCCCCTCCCACAATGGTGAGATCTCCCTGCAGTATTTTGTGTCTCCTCCCCTCCTACAATGGTGAGATCTCCCGGCAGTGGTTTGTGTCTCCTCCCCTCCCACAATGGTGAGATCTCCCGGCAGTGGTTTGTGTCTCCTCCTCTCCCACAATGGTGAGATATCCCTGCAGTGGTTTGTGTCTCCTCCCCTCCCACAATGATGAGACCTCCCTGCAGTAGTGTGTGTCTCCTCCCCTCTCACAATGATGAGACCTCCCTGCAGTAGTTTGAGTCTCCTCCCCTCCCACAATGGTGAGATCTCCCTGCAGTAGTGTGTGTCTCCTCCCCTCCCACAATGGTGAGATCTCCCTGCAGTAGTGTGTGTCTCCTCCCCTCCCACAATGGTGAGAGCTCCCTGCAGTAGTGTCTCCTCCCCTCCCACAGTGGTGAGATCTCCCTGCAGTAGTGTGTGTCTCCTCCCCTCCCACAGTGGTGAGATCTCCCTGCAGTAGTTTGTGTCTCCTCCCCTCCTACAGTGGTGAGATCTCCCTGCAGTAGTGTGTGTCTCCTCCTCTCCCACAATGGTGAGATCTCCCTGCAGTAGTGTGTGTCTCCTCCCCTCCCACAATGGGGAGATCTCCCTGCAGTAGTTTCTGTCTCCTCCTCTTCCACAATGGTGAGATCTCCCTGCAGTAGTGTGTGTCTCCTCCTCTCCCACAATGGTGAGATCTCCCTGCAGTAGTGTGTCTCCTCCCCTCCCACAGTGGTGAGATCTCCCTGCAGTAGTGTGTCTCCTCCCCTCCTACAGTGGTGAGATCTCCCTGCAGTAGTGTGTGTCTCCTCTTCTCCCACAATGGTGAGATCTCCCTGCAGTAGTGTGTGTCTCCTCCCCTCCCACAATGGTGAGATCTCCCTGCAGTAGTCTGTGTCTTCTCCCCTCCCACAATGGTGAGATCTCCCTGCAGTAGTGTGTCTCCTCCCCTCCCACAATGGTGAGATCTCCCTGCAGTAGTGTGTGTCTCCTCCCCTCCTACAATGGTGAGATCTCCCTGCAGTAGTTTGTGTCTCCTCCCCTCCCACAATGGTGATATCTCCCTGCAGTAGTGTGTGTCTCCTCCCCTCCCACAATGGTGAGATCTCCCTGCAGTAGTGTGTCTCCTCCCCTCCCACAATGGTGAGATCTCCCTGCAGTAGTGTGTGTCTCCTCCCCTCCTACAATGGTGAGATCTCCCTGCAGTAGTGTGTCTCCTCCCCTCCCACAATGGTAAGATCTCCCTGCAGTAGTGTGTGTCTCCTCCCTCCCACAATGGTGAGATCTCCCTGCAGTAGTGTGTCTCCTCCCCTCCTACAATGGTGAGATCTCCCTGCAGTAGTGTGTGTCTCCTCCCCTCCTACAATGGTGAGATCTCCCTGCAGTAGTGTGTGTCTCCTCCCCTCCCACAATGGTGAGATCTCCCTGCAGTAGTGTGTCTCCTCCCCTCCCACAATGGTGAGATCTCCCTGCAGTAGTGTGTCTTCTCCTCTCACACAATGGTGAGATCTCCCTGCAGTAGTTTGTGTCTCCTCCCCTCCCACAATGGTGAGATCTCCCTGCAGTAGTGTGTCTCCTCCCCTCCCACAATGGTGAGATCTCCCTGCAGTGGTTTGTGTCTCCTCCCCTCCCACAATGGTGAGATCTCCCTGCAGTAGTGTGTGTCTCCTCCCCTCCCACAATGGTGAGATCTCCCTGCAGTAGTGTGTCTCCTCCCCTCCCACAATGGTGAGATCTCCCTGCAGTAGTGTGTCTCCTCCTCTCACACAATGGTGAGATCTCCCTGCAGTAGTTTGTGTCTCCTCCCCTCCCACAATGGTGAGATCTCCCTGCAGTAGTGTGTCTCCTCCCCTCCCACAATGGTGAGATCTCCCTGCAGTGGTTTGTGTCTCCTCCCCTCCCACAATGGTGAGATCTCCCTGCAGTAGTGTGTGTCTCCTCCCCTCCCACAATGGTGAGATCTTCCTGCAGTAGTGTGTGTCTCCTCCCCTCCCACAATGGTGAGATCTCCCTGCAGTAGTATGTGTCTCCTCCCCTCCCACAATGGTGAGATTTCCCTGCAGTAGTTTGTGTCTCCTTCCCTCCCACAATGGTGATGTTTATGTATATTGGACATTGTGGTCATGCAATGGCTGCCACATGTGTGATTAGCTGGGGTGGCTGTGTGATGGTTGCCTAGGTATGTATCTCTCATAAGTTACACTCCAGGGAAATGAAGGTCTGTCACTTACTTTGCGCATCACTGAGGTGGAGGCAGATAGCCAGGCACAGGACGGGCAGCACATACATCATCTTCTTCCTCTTCATGGTCTCTGCCAGAGAATACAAACACTGGTTAGGAATTGAGGTGACAACTTCCTGTCATGTCCCGTGAGATAAATCTCTGCTGATGAGAGTTGGGGCCTCTTCATTTTTCCTTAAAGTAAATGGGAACTGATAATCAGTCGTGCAACTTCGTGATCATGGCTACCCCGTGATCACAAGCCGTTTTTCCTGGTCACTGGGGTCCAAATCGGCATCCGTGATTGGCTCTAGGTCACAGATGCGGTTTTGAAGGCACCCGTGAATGAGAGTTGAAATACGGCTCATCATCAGGGGTAGCTGGGATCACGAGCTCGTAATGGCATAACCAGGGAAATGACGGCGTGTTGATGTTGTTTGGCCAATCAGAGGGCCCCCATGTCAAGGCCCTAGCAACCAATCAGAGGAGAGGAGCCTGGGCCTCCTCTCCTCTATATAAGGTGGCGGCCATGTTGGGAGCTCGTCCTTGCTTGTAACTCTGTGGTACTGAGAGCAACTCTCCAGTGCTATTGTCTGTCTGAGCAAGCACTATACTGTTAAAAACAATGCATTTTGGCTATTTAACACGTTTTATACACCTTTATTGTATTGCTGTATGGCTAGCTAGTCATTTGATTGTGTTAGTTAGTGTAGTGTATGTACTGTATACAGTGGTGGACTAGCTTAGCTGAGGTCTGTGCAGACTAGGCCTTCTAGGTAGCCTAGTAGCCTGTAGGTAGTAGGTTAGGGATTAGTTCCTGATTATCTGCTACTGTGTTAATTTAGTGTTAAACCCTTCGGTAGATATTAGCTACTCACAAATTGCACCCTTACAAACTCCAGCTACTGCAGCATCTCAGCGAGGATGACCCAGATCTGCGCACTGAATTTGCAGAATGGGCAAAACAAAAATTGGAACAGGACCCTCAGTTTATGTAGAAGATTAACAAACTAAACCACCGCTATTGGTCTGACAATAACCCACATTGGATAGATCCCTCCAAGACTGTTGGAACAAAAAAAATTGATGGTATGGTGTAGTATACGGGGTACAAAAATAGGCCATTCTTCATCAATGGAAACCTCAAGGCCACTGGACATGCAAAATTGCTACATGAGGATGTGTTTCCCTCTTGATGCACTGAAGTTGGCACGTTCCCTGAGTTTTTCCAGAAAAATGGTGCACCACCACATTATAGGTGTCAGGTCGGAGCATTCCTAGATGAACAGTTTCCTAAAAAAGTGGATTGGTCATCGTGGGCCAGTTGAATGGCCCTCAAGGTCTCCCGATCTGACCCCCTTAGACTTTTATCTTTGGGGTCATCTGAAGGCAATTGTCTACGCTGTGAACATACAAGATGTACAGCACCTGAAACTACGGATACAGGAAGCCTGTGTTAGCATTTCTCCTGCGGTGTTGCTATCAGTGTGTGAGGAGTGGGAGAAGAGGGTACAGATACTGGAAGCCTGTGCTGGCATTTCTCCTGCGGTGTTGCTATCAGTGTGTGAGGAGCGGGAGAAGAGGGTACGGATACTGGAAGCCTGTGCTAGCATTTCTCCTGCAGTGTTGCTATCAGTGTGTGAGGAGTGGGAGAAGAGGGTACAGATACTGGAAGCCTGTGCTAGCATTTCTCCTGCAGTGTTGCTATCAGTGTGTGAGGAGTGGGAGAAGAGGGTACAGATACTGGAAGCCTGTGCTGGCATTTCTCCTGCGGTGTTGCTATCAGTGTGTGAGGAGCGGGAGAAGAGGGTACGGATACTGGAAGCCTGTGCTAGCATTTCTCCTGCCGTGTTACTATCAGTGTGTGAGGAGTGGGAGAAGAGGGTATGGATACTGGAAGCCTGTGCTAGCATTTCTCCTGCCGTGTTACTATCAGTGTGTGAGGAGTGGGAGAAGAGGGTACGGATACTGGAAGCCTGTGCTGGCATTTCTCTGCGGTGTTGCTATCAGTGTGTGAGGAGTGGGAGAAGAGGGTACAGATACTGGAAGCCTGTGCTGGCATTTCTCCTGCGGTGTTGCTATCAGTGTGTGAGGAGTGGGAGAAGAGGGTACAGATACTGGAAGCCTGTGCTGGCATTTCTCCTGCGGTGTTGCTATCAATGTGTGACGAGTGGGAGAAGAGGGTACAGATACTGGAAGCCTGTGCTAGCATTTCTCCTGCGGTGTTGCTATCAGTGTGTGAGGAGTGGGAGAAGAGGGTATGGATACTGGAAGCCTGTGCTAGCATTTCTCCTGCCGTGTTACTATCAGTGTGTGAGGAGTGGGAGAAGAGGGTACGGATACTGGAAGCCTGTGCTGGCATTTCTCTGCGGTGTTGCTATCAGTGTGTGAGGAGTGGGAGAAGAGGGTACAGATACTGGAAGCCTGTGCTGGCATTTCTCCTGCGGTGTTGCTATCAGTGTGTGAGGAGTGGGAGAAGAGGGTACAGATACTGGAAGCCTGTGCTGGCATTTCTCCTGCGGTGTTGCTATCAATGTGTGACGAGTGGGAGAAGAGGGTACAGATACTGGAAGCCTGTGCTAGCATTTCTCCTGCGGTGTTGCTATCAGTGTGTGAGGAGTGGGAGAAGAGGGTACAGATACTGGAAGCCTGTGCTGGCATTTCTCCTGCGGTGTTGCTATCAGTGTGTGAGGAGCGGGAGAAGAGGGTACGGATACTGGAAGCCTGTGCTGGCATTTCTCCTGCGGTGTTGCTATCAGTGTGTGAAGAGTGGGAGAAGAGGGTAAGGATACTGGAAGCCTGTGCTGGCATTTCTCCTGCGGTGTTGCTATCAGTGTGTGAGGAGTGGGAGAAGAGGGTACAGATACTGGAAGCCTGTGCTGGCATTTCTCCTGCGGTGTTGCTATCAGTGTGTGAGGAGTGGGAGAAGAGGGTACGGATACTGGAAGCTTGTGCTGGCATTTCTCCTGCGGTGTTGCTATCAGTGTGAGGAGTGGGAGAAGAGGGTACAGATACTGGAAGCCTGTGCTAGCATTTCTCCTGCGGAGTTGCTATCAGTGTGTGAAGAGTGGGAGAAGAGGGTACAGATACTGGAAGCCTGCGCTTGCATTTCTCCTGCGGTGTTGCTATCAGTGTGTGAAGAGTGGGAGAAGAGGGTATGGATGCTGGAAGCCTGTGCTAGCATTTCTCCTGCGGTGTTGCTATCAGTGTGTGAGGAGTGGGAGAAGAGGGTACGGATACTGGAAGCCTGTGCTAGCATTTCTCCTGCAGTGTTGCTATCTGTGTATGAAGAGTGGGAGAAGAGGGTATGGATGCTGGAAGCCTGTGCTAGCATTTCTCCTGCGGTGTTGCTATCAGTGTGTGAAGAGTGGGAGAAGAGGGTACGGATACTGGAAGCCTGTGCTAGCATTTCTCCTGCGGTGTTGCTATCAGTGTGTGAAGAGTGGGAGAAGAGGGTACGGATACTGGAAGCCTGTGCTAGCATTTCTCCTGCGGTGTTGCTATCAGTGGGTGAGGAGTGGGAGAAGAGGGTACGGATACTGGAAGCCTGTGCAGGCATTTCTCCTGCGGTGTTGCTATCAGTGTGTGAAGAGTGGGAGAAGAGGGTACGGATACTGGAAGCCTGTGCTGGCATTTCTCCTGCGGTGTTGCTATCAATGTGTGAGGAGTGGGAGAAGAAGGTACGGATACTGGAAGCCTGTGCTGGCATTTCTCCTGCGGTGTTGCTATCAGTGTGTGAGGAGTGGGAGAAGAGGGTACGGATACTGGAAGCCTGTGCTGGCATTTCTCCTGCGGAGTTGCTATCAGTGTGTGAAGAGTGGGAGAAGAGGGTATGGATACTGGAAGCCTGTGCTGGCATTTCTCCTGCGGTGTTGCTATCAGTGTGTG